>NW_027266267.1:27183223-27783223 GCF_022045235.1 Haliotis cracherodii
CAAACACAGTATACTGACCTCGAGTCTGCCAGTCCTTGTTTTCGCCCCTTAATGCCGAGGCAGGGTAACAACAAGTATCTTCATTTAATATATTTTGGTATGACGCGGTCGGGCATCGAACCATATACCTTCCGCTTTCCGGGAGGACGCTCGACCACTTGACCGCGGAGGCGGTCTACCAGGAAGAGAATACTTCATTAGATTTATAAAGCCTAACTTGGAATATATGCATTAAAGCAGCTTCCGCGGTAAAAGGTCAGTCAGTAAGCAGCAATATCAATGTCGGAGTTTGATTTCCTTGTGTAATCAGATAGTGGGTGACATAGAAATACAGTCGCACACTAATATTGAACTTTCTATGGGTTTTCATGTTTTCACCTTCCTGCTACATACCGACATCTAGGTGTGCAACGAAACCTGATTTTCAGATGAGGAAAATCGCGCGACCCTATGTTTCAACAAACATATTTAAGTCAAGTCTCTTTGTTGATATACATGTTTGTGGCGGCCCAGGTGATACCTTGTGTGTCGCTGTTCAATTTTCCGGTGAGTAGGACTTGAACATTGGGTAATGGGGCACTATTTGTTTCCTGATGATTTCTGTATCAGATGTTTCTTGTATTACTGATGTTTCAGGTGTTTCTAATGTTTCAGGATTCAGGTGTTTTGATGTTTCTGATGTTTCTGGTATTACAGATTTCCAGGTGTTTCTGTGGTGTTTCTGATTTTTCAGGTGTTTCAGGATTCAGGTGTTTCTGATGTTCAAGGTATCAATGTTTCAGTATTTTCAGATGTTTCTAATGTGTTTGGTATAACAGATGTTTCAGGTGTTTCTGTGGTGTTCCTGATGTTTCAGGTGTTCCAGGCGTTTCTGGTGTCAGATATTTCAGGTGCTTCAGTGCTATCAAATTTTCGTTCTTGTGTTCAAGGTGTTTCAAGTATTACAGTTGTTTCAGGGTTTTTTGAAATTTCTTTTAAAGATCTGTTGTTTCTGACATTTCTTACGTGTCTGGTGTTTCACGGGTTTCATTTAACACACTCAATACTCAGGTGGTCAGTTCGAACGTGTACTATGAGTGCCTCAACGGATGGTAGATATGGAGTGGAGTGGAGTGGAGTGGAGTGGAGTGGAGTGGAGTGGAGTGGAGTGGAGCGAGTGAGTGAGTGAGTGAGTGCTAAACTGTTAGTCACCGAGACCGTCTGCTCTCCGGGCAAAAGATCTGCCACTAGACCACGGAGGCGATCCGTATTCGGAAGTAGCTCTGTCGTAGACGTGTATCACTTTGGCCTTAATATTGTGTTAATGGGCGCTTGGCCATTTTTCTCTCTCTCAAAAGTCTTGGTCGATGGATAAAATTTATAAAAATCAGTCGCTTAAACGTCTTCTGAAAGAATAAAGGAGCGATGGGAAGAGATTTTTTTCTAATCCCCTGTTTTTATAACACGCGATTGGAATGTTATTTTATTGCGTTTGCATGTGAACATAGCCAACTCCTGTTTGTACTAGTGAAGACATAACTAGTATTTGAACAATCAGTTACTGGTCATTGTGAATGTACATTTGTCTCAGAGAGAGAGAGGGCGGTCGGGTAGCCTAGTGGTTTAAGCGTTCGCTCGTACCGGGTTCGATTCCCGACATGGGTGCAATGTGTGAAGCCAATTTCTGGGCGTGATACTGCTAGAATATTGCTAAAGGCGACGTAAACTCATACTCACTCACTCACTCAGACAACAAAACAATTGTACCTTCTTCTCAGGCTTGGTCAATTAATGTGAGGGGATGAGTGTGGTTGGGGAGTTCCCAGGGCTTACTTTTATCAACGCTAAATAAAACTTCAAAAATATCCTCCGGTGCAGAGTTCAAAGGTGAAACGTTTTTCTTTTGTATGGTCGCGAAAAAGACCATTCCCATCCATAAATAAAATATATATATTTTAATAACAAGAGACTCCTCTTTGTCGTGGAATCAACCTGACTTCTTGATAAAAAATAACAACTGTGCATTATAAAATTAATAATATTTATGACCCTCACTTTACGGGTCTCTGCCCTGTAATCTAGATTGTGTGCCTTCATCAGGTTGTAGGGGGGCACGGGTGGCCCAGTCAGCTAAGGCGCCACGATTCGCTGTGCAGAGTTGCGTTCCTTGGGAACGCCAGAAACCTATGATTGTGGGTTCGAATCCCGGTTCGCCCCGATTATGTTTCTAGGTTTGTCAGCACCGTGCTCGTGGGTTTCACCGAAGTGGTAAACGTCAGATACCTGCATCACTTCGGGCTTTCCTCCCACATTAAGCTGACACGCCGCGATATAACTATAGTACTGTTAAAAGCGGCGTTAAACCCAACACACTCACTTGGAGCAAGATGTGCCAAAGTGACATTTAAACATGGGGGAGTTGCTATGAAACTTTGTGGATACACCAAACAACCGCTGAGCTAATGCCTCTTGCTCTGACCTGGTGAAAATTCGGTCTTCAGCAACAGAAACGACTGACGGGATCGGGTGGTCAGGCTCGCTGACTTGGTTGATCCATATCATCGTATCCCAATTGCGTAGATCGATACCCATGAGGTCAGTCACTGGATTGTCTGGTCCAGACTCGATTATTTACCAACCGCCGTCCTATAGCTGGAATATTGCTGAGTGCGGCGTTAAACAACAAACCAACAACACTCCCTCACAAATCACTTAAACTAGCATTACCATAGAGTGAGTGAGTGAGTGAGTGAGTTGGGTTTAACGCCGCTTTTAACAGTATTCCAGTTATATCGCGGCGTGTCAGTTTAATGTGGCAGGAAAGCCCGAAGTGATGCAGGTCTCAGACGTTTACCACTTCGGTGAAACCCACGAGCACGGGTATGTTGCTGACAAACCTAGAAACATAATCGGGGCGAACCAGGATTCGAACCCACAACCATAGATTGATGGCGTGCCCAAGGGACGCAACTCTGCACAGCGAATCGTGGCGCCTCAGACGACTGGGCCACCCGTGTCCCCTCATTACCGTAGAACCTGTACGGATGTGTACGTGCCTCACACTAAGAGATGCTGAAATGGAGTGACTGCCATATAATATTAGCATCAAATGATCAATTATCAACAGGTGTTTAAAATGAGTGAGTGGGTTGGGTTTAACGTCGCTTTTAGCATCATTCCAGCAGTATTAAGGCGGTGTACACAATAAATGGGCTTTACACATGAAACCAATGTTGGGAATCGAACCCGGTCCGTCGGCGTGACGCGCGAACGGTGTGACCCTTAGGCACGACACAGTGTTGTATTCCGATGAAAATATCATTTCAACAGTAAACAGAAATGGTTTGATGTTTGATGTTTTACACTGATATCATTATGCAATGTAGCCATTATTTGATAAGCATGCTTCGTCCTAATTTAAATGACAAATATCATGATGAAAGACTTTTCAGTATATTTCAGTGCGTGGTCTGATTAAATCAAGCATGAGATTTTCCTCATTTTCCCTGAATAAGTGAATTATCCAGGGCGAGTACAGAGCAAGCCTTTGCCCATGTTGTGAAACGTGGACGCGATCACGGTCAGTTTGTTATGAGTATGTAAGTGTTCATTTTATACGTGTGTTTTGTTTAACACTCAACAATCTTCCACTGATACAATGATGGCCAGACAACCAAGTGATTGATATTGTGAGCAACTATCCACGTTGGATATCAAGGTGTTTAATGATAATGATAAGGGGGTGTCACGATAAATCGAAATATCGATATATTGCTATTGGTAAGCACTTATAGTAAATATATCGATTGTTAAATCAGTTTACGATCAATAGTATCGATTTCAGTTAGGAATATCGATAGTTTCGATTGTATTTACCATATCAATAAAATACAAGCAATGCTGTTCAAATTTGTTTTCCGTTTGATCATGAGTGGTAGTAATTTACACATGCTAATGTGGAAGTTTCTTTTCTTAAATTATTAGGGTAGAGAAAAAATAAATCAGTCATATCTCAAACTTTACTTTTTATTTGTTGTTATGGTTACCACATTCAAAGGAAACTTCAGTTCCAAGGTTTAATCCAACTCTAAAATCCATCTAAAATGATACACTGAAAACTAGCGATATTTATCGCAATTATTGCTTGCAATATCAATAGTTATCGCAATAGTTTTTTTCAATATCAATAGTTATCGCAATAGTGATTTCCAGACCAATAGTCACCCCTAATGATTAATTATATTTGGGACCACACACGCTTTAACAAAAACATGTGAAATTTAGTATTCGATAGTATGGAATACCGCCAGGGACATCTATCGTTCGCACGTAGCACGACACAAACATGAGAATTAATAGTTCATAAAAGGGAAGCTTCAAGTTAAGCCATGTCGGTTTGGTACTCCTAATTTGTCAAGACGAGCTCGCGAGATTATACGAGATGTTGTATGTCAGAATGAAGTTTATGTTCCATTTCGCGCTTTCAGTTTTGTTCACTGTTGACAAAAGGCCAAGATTGTGAGAATACGAAAACACGATTATGTACCTTGCAGTATTCTATACAATGTATAGAGCATATATTATAATTAACATCCTGAGTGAGTATGGTTTTACGCCGCTTTTAGCAATATTCCAGCAACATCACGGCGTCCACCCTGCGAGAAAACGGACGAATACTCCCCAGGGAGCTGGGAATGCAATAAACAATGAACTGAAAAATAAGTAGCTCCAGTGGTCCGAAATCTTTAGATTCATAAGTGGTCAGTTATATCATGATGTTAATAGTTTCAATTATGGTAAATACGTAGATAAATATTTTCCGCTTCACAGAAATGAGCGCCATGGCCAACACGACTACACCTGAATTGACAAGTACACGTGACAATTCAGGTTTGTATACATGTATTTCATTTTTGCACATGGGCAGTTGGCGCAAGACATGTGTAAGTCAATTTCAGTCGTAAAGAGCTGCATGGTATTTAACGCCGCATTGGTAGTAACTCAGCCCTAAAGCCTTGCAAGAAGTATGCGAGTCAATGTTTAACGTCACATCGTCAATATCGCAGCATAAAGCCATGCAACAGTGATGGAATGAGTAAGTGAAGCAGTGTCACAGCAATATCACGTGGTGAGACAGAAATTAGGACCTTCAAACATTGTTTCTGTGTTTTGGGAATCGAGCCCGGATGTTAGGCGTAACAAGCGAGCACTTTAACTGCGGCACTTCCCCAACGCCCTTCACTACTCTGAAATGTCTGTCCCAATCTGCCAGAGGCTCTGATAATTCTGCTACTGTAATGACATACGATGCTATACTGTAATTCAGTTGGGTTTCATGTATCCGCCCCTCACTAACTTGAAGTGTATGTCTGTCCCAACTCGCAGAGGCTCTGACATTTCTGCTACTAAAATGACATACGATGTTATACTGTTATTCCACGTATTGCTTGGAGCTGCTTCCTTTCTAAGAATACATCCAGCTACGCTGTGATAGTATGAATGTGGCCTGTCTTGACATATAACTCACATTTTGACAGATGCTAGTTTATGTAGGGAAATAACTTAATCCCAGGATTGGAAGGTTTATTATAAATGTTCGGTTTTGTCCAGGGATTGACGTTTACATGTATGTACAGGTTCAACACCAGGTGTCACAAATGCAACTGATACAGCAGATATCCTCTACACAAAAGGTACGTCTCTGACATGGCAGTTAACGTTCCATGTGTTAGTACTGAAGTAATTACGCATACATGAGGTTAAACAATACGTCTTTAAGGTTTCTTGTTTCTTTACAGACAAAATGTTGAATTTTGTCTGACGTATTGAACATACAGTTATAATATATTTAGAATGTAGCAAGCCTGTTGATCATAACATACCATTGTCATTGCACAAACCATTTGTAAATTTCCCTGTTCTATTACAGCAGAATGTAAATTGAAATTGGGTAAACACAAATTGAATGAAACCATTCTCACCATCTACAAGAAGCAGTTTACCGCGCAATCTGTCACTCTTATTGAATCAATTATTTTGCGTTTGATTATTATTCAACAAACAAACTCCGATTTAGATAATTGGTCGCAGCATTCTGCTACCCTGGTTAGTTCAATTATGGTGGAAACGTATCGTCATTCATTGAAACATGACGTCATTCATACAAGAATGACGTATGCGGGATTAATACTGAGCCGCTATCACAAGGCTGCTTGTCTTGTCCTATGCCTGTGGCTGTTATAATTAGGACAACAGTCAGCAAGGAGAGGTCCTATATTATGTGTTGATAAAGAAAACAAGTGACTACGACCAACGTGGCCATACTTACCATTCCATTTCCATTGTGGTTTTCAGGTTCAACAACGCCCATCTACTATACAGAAAACACCACTTACGGTGTCACGACAACAAGTTCCGTCTCACTTACTACATCTACAGGTAACCGTTACATTGTTATCATTGTATGTGACGTGGTGACACGGACCATTGGATTACTGCAATTACATACGTGTGTTAATAGTTTCCGTAATAATCATACATGTTGTGATTGTGGAATATTGAATGAGTGAGTGAGTTGGGTTTAACGCCGATTTCAACAGTATTTCAGTTATATCGGATCGTGTCACTTTGAACTTGGGTGAAAACAGGAAGAGATGTTGGTCTTACATAGCCACCACATTGTTGAAACTCACAGGCACAGTTATTATTCTTACAAACCTAGCAACATAACCAGGGCGAATCTTGAATTCGAACCTGTCATAGGTTTCTGGAACGCCTAAGGGATGCAACTCTACATAACGAATTGCAACCTGGAGCTGTGTTTACTGGTACGATAACAAAAGACGTACAGACTCAACCAAAGCCAATTCGGTATCGGCAGCCACAGACGCCGATATTGTTGTACAGGGTTTCGTTCCTTTTCGTGTCAGGATCCGAAGAAAGTACCTTCGAAAATCCCAGAGGCGCTTCCTTGGTTTGTCACCTCAACCTGTGTTTCTCAAATGGGTACACACTAAAAACATCCGTCTCGTTTAGGCCCCCATGCACTCATACGAAAGTGACACGCCTTGTTTTAGTATTGTCCCTTATCCAGCATGCACTTATCATAAATCTACAATGCATTTGGGAGGAAAGTTAATTTGAAATCAACCTAATCAGAGAAATCTAACAAACTTTTCCCCGAGAAGTAAGGAAAGAGAAACATATTCTCGTAATGCATATAAATAAAACCATAATTAACATTGTCATATTGCAAGTTAATTTTATCGACACTAATAATGAATAATAGGGTAGCATATTTTGTGTACATGCTCACGTGCCTAATGCAACTGCAATATCAGGGCCGTAACATATTTATTTTCGCAGCTGTTACCTGGGCGATATTGTCAGAGTCACCATTACATAGATTGCAATATAATTCGTGATATTTCGTCTATCCTACTTCGTGTTATCTGGAGATGACCATACATGCGGTGTGTCTTGTTGCAATTGTACAAATGAGATCTGACTTCAACCATGGTTGTAGGCTTGTCAGTGTGACGGGCTAAATGCCATACAATCGTCGTCAGCGTGACGCATACAATCGTCGTTAGCGTGACGTATACAATCGTCGTCAGCGTGAAGCATACAATCTTGGTCAGTGTGACGGGCTAAATGCCCATACAATCGTCGTCAGCGTAAAGCATACAATCTTTGTCAGCGTGACGCATACAATCTTCGTCAGCGTGACGCATACAATCTTCGTCAGCGTGACGCATACAATCTTCGTCAGCGTGAAGCATACAATCTTTGTCAGCATGACGCATACAATCTTCGTCAGCGTGGATATTCTCATATTTAGAATAGTCAACCTTCCCTGCTTCTGTTCTGCAGAATAAAACTACCGAATTTATTTTTATGTTTGTGTACATGTCGCCGTTGCATAACAGGATTACTGCTGTGCAGTGTCAAGCAACAAAATCCATACTTATGCTATTTGTGTGCGTGGTAGGTGTGAGTGGATATGCTTACCCTGTCGCGAACACCTGGCGTCATCACTGATTTTCAGTGATCCATTCATACTAGTTTGCCTTTTACGCCCAATGAAATCCGTTTTCTCGGAGAGTCGTTATTTTCTAGAGTTTTATATGTGTTTATAGAAGCTTATACCATTTAATTCTATGTTTTCTTATTCCCAGTACATTACAGTCATCATAATATTAACAATATTTTACGTGATATAGTCGTTTTGGTAATTCATTGGATTTTCATAACGCTCGTAAAGATGTAGCCGCATACATTATCATCTGCAGTGGAACCTCCTTATTCCGAACTCTGATAATCAGGAAACCCACTGCTGGGAACACGGACATGTACATACAGGACATCACAGCAGGACCATGATTCCTTAATTTTGTTGTTTTGTTATTCCGAACTCTGATAATCAGGAAACCCCACTGCTGGGAACACGGACATGTACATACAGGGACATCACAGCAGAACCAGGATTCCTTAATTTTGTTGTTTTATTATTCCGAACGCTTTCAGTTTGAATGCTACATTCTTGATCAACGTGGTTTCACTGAATGCATTTTCTTTTCATCAGGTCCTGAAACTTGTCCTAATGTCTATATATTCACCGGCGCCGTCTCTCTCCTGCTCATCATCGTGACCTGCATCTCCCTGGTGGTGTACTGTGTACGGACCTGGGGCAAGTTGGGGAATGGATGTGAGTAGTTCCAAATAATTAAGCAATATTATCCAATACAACTTGTAGTTGTTTTCTATAAGGGGCGGTGGGGTACCCTACTCGTTGAAGCGTTTGCTTGTCACGCCGAAGGCCCGAGTTCGATTCTCCACATGGGTACAATGTGTGAAGCCCATATCGTGTGTCCCCCGCCGTTATATTGCTGGATTATTGGTAAACGCGGCGTAAAACCATACTCACTCACTCACTTCCATAAGGTAATTACAATGTGTGAAGACCATTTTGGGTGTCTGATGGAACATTCGCTAAAAGCGGCGCAAAACCATACTCACTTACATGCTCAATGTAAGTCATCAATGTAGACGTGTATAAAACATGATTAGTTATCTTGGTGTTATGCTCGTGGAATAGAAATCATGTGTTGAATATAGTTGCCGAAACAATTGAAATGAAATATTGATAAATAGAGATAAGGACATGCAAGAATATATGTTAACCTCCACTGCAATGGATGATGTGAAGGCAGCGAACACATCTGGAATGTATTACGTTAAGGTTACCGTTACCTACAGAGTGAACCTATTTCAAGTACTGTTGTCCACAGAGTATTATATGTACATATAAGTATGTGGTTATTTCAAGTCCTGTTATCCACAGAGTATTATATGTACATATAAGTATGTGGCTATTTCAAGTACTGTTGTCCGCAGAGTATTATATGTACATATAAGTATGTGGCTATTTCAAGTCATGTTATCCACAGAGTATTATATGTACATATAAGTCTGTGGCTATTTCAAGTCCTGTTATCCACAGAGTATTATATGTACATATAAGTATGTGGCTATTTCAAGTACTGTTGTCCGCAGAGTATTATATGTACATATAAGTATGTGGCTATTTCAAGTCATGTTATCCACAGAGTATTATATGTACATATAAGTATGTGGCTATTTCAAGTCCTGTTATCCGCAGAGTATTATATGTATATATAAGTATGTGGCTATTTCAAGTCATGTTATCCGCAGAGTATTATATGTACATATAAGTATGTGGCTATTTCAAGTCCTGTTATCCACAGAGTATTATATGTACATATAAGTATGTGGCTATTTCAAGTCCTGTTATCCACAGAGTATTATATGCACATATGTGGTTATTTTCAGTACGACATGAAGAGAAGGACAAACTGACGTAAGTTTACTATCTTTACCATTATTGAGTTAGTTAATCATTCGGAGGCAAATACGTAAAACCATATGTGGCTTATTTAATGTTTGTATGAACTTTGTCCCTAAAACATGAACTTTATCAGTGGTAAAAAGATATAATGCTGAAACAACGGTGTGTGACAATTGCAATCAATACTCACATTGATATCTGTACACACGTCATTACACCTGCATACGCCAAGCTACCAAAGCAGTATATCTTTTAAAAAAAACAATAAGCCCAGAAGCATGTGTACATGTGATCGACTCGTTACTTAATACCTTGACAAGGGCTTCGATGGAAATGTTAATTCTCTGCATACAAATGCAGAAAATTAGCATGAAAAGGACAAAACCCTTTTCTATATTCGTAAGAAATGTATGCTCAAAGCAGAGTTGATTGTACAATTCCGACATGTGTTTATGAATCATTGTCAAATAGTGATGATAACAGGTGCTCGCGACAAGATGGGCGTATCCTGCCCCACACGTGGCATCCGTCACAAACACAACACCAGTCAGCTGCTCATCTGAAGAAACGGGGGAACATGATTCAAACAAAAATAAGAAGTTGCATCAGACATCCTTCTTGTCACAGATGCTTCAACGTCAATGTCCTCCACATGTCCACCACAAAACATTATGAAAGCTTTACTGAGGCTTTGAATGTTGTAACAAACAACTTTTGAACAAGAGTGGTTTAAGACACTTTGAAATCTTCGCAGAAAGAGCATACACTCTTGTAACTCAAAACTTTCGAAATGTATTCTGTAACTGCAGGAAGAGTGCTGAACGTTAATGGAAAGTTGACCATTGGAAAGTTCCAGGCATCCCTCTTGTTATATTTGAGGGTTTGGGTGACCATGATACAGTCAGGTTGGTTAGGCTCATCATCAGGCCAGACAGCAAATGGCCATGGGACTTCTCCCAGGAAGCGCTGCCCAGTCGAACCCACCCAGAATCTTTCGGAGAGTGTGGAGACTCCGAGACACTGCAGCCTTCAGCAATACCCTGATTGTCACAAGGGCTGTATCTCTGGCAGCAAACTCGAGTACTCTCCCAATGTCAGTCAACTGATTTGGAGGTACTTCAAATAAGGAACCGAGAACATTGGGGGAATTTTGAAATTATCATTTTCCAATACACCCTGTACATATTCTGTGTAGTACCATGGATGGGCATCTGTGTCAAAACCACAAGCATGGCGAAGAAGATAATAAAATGACCGAGACACTTCATGTCGCTTAAGATATTGCGTTTTTGCCAAAGCTGGGCATCCACTGACAATGTGTTGGACAGCCTCATTATATCCATTGCATAACCTACATTTCATACTTACAGTTTCAGAAAGCCTTCTGTTTACATCTTTACACTTACATCTGTTTAGGAGTCGCAAGGAGAATGCCGATTTCATACTATCAAGACACAGCGGTAGGTACATTATGGCTCCCTGTTTCTCGTTGGGAACCAATACCTGCACCAACAAAAGACAATTATATATAATGAATGAATATATAAGGCCTGATCGTGTGATTATTCTCCACATTCAGTGACGGTTGACAAGGCTTATCGTCACGTATGGTGAAACTTAGTGTTGAATATGTTAGGCCTGATCTTTTGATTATTTCCCTCATTTAGTCATGGTGGACAAGGCCTGTCATGTCGTTATGGATGGTGAAACTCCTCTATGCCGGATAGCGACCACCTCGAGACCTCCAAGAGAAGCAGGTATTTGACGTTTAACAATAATTGTACAACTATATATCAGCGAAGACAGACGTGTTCAGCTACAAGACCCGACTGTCTGGCCCCCTGATATGTATATTTCTGTGACTAAACGGTTTGAAAGGTGTTCCTGACTGACATACATCTCGGTATCTGAAAACCAATTTCTTCCAAGTTACTTACACAGCTCCTGTTTGAGGAGTGAAAATTTCGATGTTATTGAATTTTTGATGTTGACATTAAAACCGGTCAATTAGTTATCAATTTGAATGAAGATTTGTTTGGAATATTTCGAAATACACCAAATATATGAAAGGCCGTGCTATGTCAAATATAGGAATTATGTTTGACAGACATAACTCCTGATGAAGGAGTAAGCATATACTCCGAAACGTTGTGTTCCTCATTACAAGAAGTTGACATCCATATACAGTAAACTACGGTTATAACGGACACGCTTATAACGAACTGACGGATATAACGAACTTAACTTTTTTGATCCCGACTATTTGCTGTAGTTATGCTGTATATGTGCTTACAACGAACTACGGGTATAACGAACTAAAATTAGCAGTCCCCTTGAGTTCGTTATAACCGTACTTTACAGTATTCTCTTCCTTATAACTTGTACGGTCATTAAAATACCACTGTTTGATTTAAGGAAAAGCTAAAAAATAACATTTCCAAAAACGAGCTCAACTGATCATGATGGTGTGTCTTGTCAGGTTTAGACCACATGTAGGATGCAGTAATATATTTACAAAACTTACAGACACATATACATTTATTGATAATAATTGTGACCGCAGTTGATGTGTGCCGTTCCGTCAAATGGAGACAACTTTATCCCACACTATAAATATAAGGGCATATCGAATATAGGACAATATGCATTGTTTCCTTACTGTAGATGGTTTTATCATGGCCTACCAAGGTGCAGGATCCGAGGCAACCTACCAGAATACTATTCAAAGGACTGGACCCCTATACGCCGACCCCATGACTCTGGACAGACCAGGAACACAAAGTATGTGTTTATAACGTAAACAATAAAGTATTAACAACACAAGTATGTACAGTAAAGATAACCTATACTCAACGTAAGGTCGTAAATACGATTGTGTCCCTTGATCCTTCATCGCCATGTTAGTGTTTCCTGGTTTCAACATGAACCACGTGGGGAATCTAGGGTAGAGCAGGTACCAGGTGTATGTTGGTCGTAAAAAGATACAATGGATTGTCGACCTGGCCGGTGGTGTGTCATGGATTATGTTGGACTGCCGTGGTAAACAACATTTACACGCTTTTTCCTACTATTCAAACCTTTACTGTAAGTTCACAAAGATTCACAACTGGTGCTTTGTAGACGCTTCACATTCATACTAAAGATTTATACCTAAATATCCATGACGCACACACACACACACACACACACACACACACACACACACACACACACACACACACACACACACACACACACACACACACACACACACACACGCATACACACACACACACAGACACACACACACACACACGTGGATGCACGTCTCTATATAAGTGTTAAACCCATTTCATCTCACCTTATTGCCTCGTCGTACACTAACAAGACGGTACGGTAACAGAAAAGGAAGTAATATATGTTATATAAGAGTGTTTGTTCATGTGTGTGTTTGTTCATTGTTTAGCGCCACATCCAGCAAAATTCCAGCTGTATGACGGCGGTCTGTAACAAGCACTTGTAGTTGTGACAATTAGCACTAGCATCGATCCACGTAATTAACCAAGTTAACGAGCCTGGCCACCTGATCCATTTATCCGCCTTTCAAAATCCTATTTATTTAGGGATCTACATCCTTACCCTGAATCCACACTAGATATGTTAGAATATAGACAAACAACTAATACTTGTCAATACAAAGATGCGTGCAATGCACAAAGACATATGGTTCTACTTAACCTTATCGTATCGAACCTCCGTGCAACGTATCGCATCGTAGAAGTATGTGTACACATTATGGTGTTTAGAACATCCAGAGCGTCGTTACAGCGGTGTCCAAAGGAAAGGTGCAATTTGTGATCACGTATGGAAGCATGTTAGTGCCACATTCTTAAATTCTTCGCAGAATATGCTTACATCTACGTAGACCAAACTTACATCTACGTTGACCATTCTCATATCTACGTAGACCATATTTACATCTACGTAGACCATATTTACATCTACATAGACTATACTTACATCTACGTAGACCATATTTACATCTACGTAGACCATTCTCACATCTACGTAGACCATACATCTACGTAGACCACATTTACATCTACGTAGACCATATTTACATCTACGTAGACTATACTTACATCTACGTAGGCCATACTTACATCTTCGTAGACCATACATACATCTACGTAGACCAAACGTACATCTACGTTGACCATTCTCACATCTACGTAGGCGATACTTACATCTACGAAGACCATATTTTCATATATGTAGACCATACTTACATCTACGTAGACCATATGTACATCTACGTAGACCATATTTACATCTACGTAGACCAAACATACATTTACGTTGACCATTCTCACATCTACGTAGACGCTCCGAATAGTAGCAGAAAAATATATGTATCAAACCAGAAATGATTTTTTTTATAACTATGTACTTCTGTAGATGCCAATTCCTGTGACAGCAGTACAGGACAAGGTGCCACACCCTCCAGCGCAGACATTGATGCCTTGTACGCTAAGCCTATGAAGAAGAAGAAACATGGACAGACGAGTATGTATTAGTCTCTTCCTCGCAAACCCTGCCCGTGTACGTGGGTGTCACCAATTTCAAGTAGTAAAGGTATAAAACCTGCATCAATCCGAGCTTTCCTCCCAGAATAAGGTGACGCACCGTGACACGGGAAGTGTTTTCTTGGCGTGGTAATGCTATTATTCCAGTCACAATAAGAGACTTCGTGTTTCCCTGTATAATATTGAGAATTTTGTACAAATGTTGCTAGTATTCTGCTACTTCTGAATTTTGCTAGCATTCCCGTCAGATTAATTGACTTCGTGTTTCTCTGTATGATATTCAGTATTTTGAATGAGTGTTACTGGTATGCTGGCGGTCTATTCACGAAGCTGTCTTACCTTTGACAAGACTAAAGTTACGACTGCTATATGTGCTATTTTTTAAGCTGTCTTAAACCTTTCTCAACGTTATCTCACTGACGACACAAATCGTAGCTAAGACAGGGAACTCTTTTGTGAGGGAGGTAAAATAAGCTGGGTGTTTCCCAATTGACGTCATCGATTATTCACGGAATTCCCTACTTTAAAATTGTATTATTAATTTTAACGTTGCAAAAGTTTTAAAGATTAACAGTTAAACCGCTATTGAAGATACTTATTGATGTTGTGATTAATAATAAAGCCACATTTTATTGTTATGTACAATTTATCAATCATAGTATCGTAAAGATGCTGTCCTTTGTAAATAGATACAGCAAGTATTGCAGATTAATATATACAATTCGAAAGCATAATTATGCCGAAGGTAAACGAAAATGTAAATACGAACAATATGCGTCAATAAGTAGCAATGATAGCAAACATTACTTGCGACACATCACATGCTTTTCGTTGAACGTGACATAGGCCAGTTGCAGGACCGTCGTATTGTTGCGATATATACAGGGACACACATTTAACGACGTTCCTTTCAATCTGTTTAGAAACGTCTACAACCGAAATAGAATGTAAACAAAGCTTGGGCGATAACCTTGAAAACAACAATGTTGAATTCACACAAAAGCTAGTCTAAATGCTACACAGTGAAATGATTCAACTGATATTGTTTACCATAGTATTTCAAATTGCAGCGTGACAAAACTATGCTTACCCAGGGCTAATGAACAATCACAAGGAAAAGTAAAAGCCTTTGGACACTATACCAGTCGATTAAATTTTCGTATCGATACTGGTTGAATTTAACATAGAATGAGGTTATATGTGCATATCTTCTCAGAATCTTAAATTAAAACATATCTTCAAGAAAGTTCGCGAGTTGAAAATGTCCGATACCTATTTCCTCACTATAACTCACAAAAAAATAAAATAAAATATCCTGTATTTACGTTTGTTTAATTGTTTTAGGTTCAGGATTTCCTTCCTACCAGGACAAGCCATACGTGCATTATATCGGTGTGGTCAAATACCAAGATTTGATAGATTGCATCTAACACAAATGAACAAACATCCTTTTGCTAGATGTGAGAAGGAAATCCTGAATCGATAAAAATGAAAGTTAACGCATCTATCCATCCATCCATACATATATGATGTCTCGAAACTGCAACGTGGCTTAGAGCAAAATAGATAAATTGGTAATGTAGGTTATGTGAATAAACCTGCCTTGATTGTAAACCGTCCTTATTAAAATATGTCTGTTTACACAACACTGAAGAACAAGCTTGAATCATTTTCTTTGTCATTCAGTCATAAATCAAATGATTTTCATCCATGCCATCTACATGTAGCTATACATTATCGACAAGGTGGCCATTCCATTAGCTATAGACGTTATGGACTTCCTTCGCCGTACTCAAAGTAAAAGGGAAACCACTCTCAATCGCCATAAAAAAATAACTGCCCTTGACAAGAAAAGGTCACGGCCATTGCAATAGCAGGCACATAAGCTACTTGTGTTTCACCAAAAATAAACGCAAAAGATACCGTATTTCAAGTAAAATTTTGCGTGAAATGAATATTAGCTATCATCTGTTATCGACACGCAGTTTGGCATAATCGGTAAATACAACGTTTCAGTGGTGTTTGCTGGGGTAAGTTGTTCGTGTTTTGAAATTGCAAGTGGAAATCACTCGGTTTTGTGGTCAGAAATGATACAGTAGACCCAATCTGTCGAATCATTTGCTTCATCACGCCATCTTTTGGCCGCCATTGTACCTGTCGCAAGCTTCTAAGACAGGTCCTACCCTGGCTTAATTTTTGTCGTAAACTTAAGATAACTTAGCGCTAAGACAACGACGAGAACAGGCTTAGCTAAGACTGTTTTCGCTACGACGCTTTTACGCCAATCATACCGCTAAGACAGCTTCGTGAATAGGCCGCCTACTACTTCTGTCTCAGAGAATTTATAAGTTGACTACATAAGTAATCGTAAGCTAAGAGTTTCTTCTGTGGTATTAAGGCATGTTCTTATTCAACAAGGTCCACTCAATGGAAACGCCCTTCTCTAATCTTCCATCAAATCTGTTGACATTATTTGACGTTGTTCACATGCGATTTTATTTCCTTCCATTTCCGTCTAGAACCACCAGCTTAGGAAACCTGTTTGTCTGATGACGAGGACATAGAAGAACAGTCTATCATCTGCACCAGCCTTTCTCCTGACAGCACAGTTGGTCGCGTTACGTCCGGTTTCGGCGGATAATTACAACTGATTATTTTCTGGCGTTGACGTTTTTATACACTGTATATAATCATGAGTGTACTTTTCAACTTCATAAATGTGTGGGGCGGTCGGATAGCCTCGTGGTTAAAGCGTTCGCTCGTCACGACGAAGACCCGGGTTCGATTCCCGACATGGATACAATGTGTGAAGCCCATTTCTGGTGTCCCCCGCCGTGATATTTCTGGAATATTGCTAAAAGCGACGTAAAACAATACTCACTCTTTCACTCATAAATGTGTACTTCATTTCATTACTCACCTATGAAGGGACCACTCGTTTAATAACAATACACATTTATTTAACATCACATTATTATTATTATTGTCTGGTCTTTGAAAGGGGGTGTCGGTAGCGCTGTGCGGTTGTCCACAACGTCTACTTTTCTGTCAGATGGATTATCTAGTAATTCTCCGGAAACACCAGAGCTTGATCCACACGGTGTGCATGTAGGTAAACACTCGCTGAAAAACTGACATACTTGAATTTGTCAAGTCCGCGAGTCTTTGCGGTAGCTTTTGATCTGTCGCAGGACACGTGACGAAATGCGTTTGCAATATAGTAAACGAACTCTCAATTTCATAGTGTAGTAATGCAGGCATCGAGGTATTAAATAGGTTCATTGCATTACTAATAAACAATTTTTTTTTTGTCAAAGCACCTTCGCAAAAACTCACATGTTTATTTTCGACCTTGAACTTTGTGTTGTAATTAATGTGAAATAAAGCCAGTTAATGTATTCTATGTAGATATAAAAGACTGATAATTCAAAATTGGTATTTTTAACTTGCTAGTTGTATCATAAAAACATGTTATTTATTTTTGACCTTGCATTTTGTGTTGCAATTGAGAACAAGGTAGACAGTCGTTAGGCCTGTCATGCTCAAGTTAGCGATATAAGCCCGTGTCGTGCATCACAACAAGGGATGTTGCTTATTGGTAATTACAATAATTTTGTAACACACAAACTGGTGACTGGTATGAAATCACACAGCCAACGAGGCATGACTCCATAAGAAGATCGTCTCTCGGGTACTCCTCACCTAAAGCGACGGAGTGATATTGTTATGTTTGATTTGACTGTTGAATGGACCGCCTCCGTGGTCTAGTGGTAGAGTGTCCGCCCGGAGAGCGGAAGGTACGGGGTTTGTCCCCCGGTCGCGTCATAACAAAATACGTCAAAGGGTGATACTTGTTGTTACCTTGCCTGGAACTTTGCATTTAGGGGCTAAAAACAAGGACTGGTCGGCTCGGAGTCAGTACACTGAGTAACTGCGGCATTGTATCGAAGTGGGCTAGCGCTATAAAATCGGCATTTGTCCGGAAGAGTGCGAGCAGCCACACACACACGGGCATGCACGTCGCTATATAAGTACAATAATCTTTAACCCCATTTCACCTCACCTCACCTCCTGTTGAATGCACATGTTGATGACTTGGTGATCTTTGTGGTGGCTGTTATGAACATATGTTGTTTTGACAAGCTTTCTTATAATCGATCTCGGTAACATGCTACGAATATTGTATTCATACACCAGTCTTATAATAGCGACGTTTTTTTTCCAACGTTCGAATTTTTTCCAATGGTTATATTAAGCGAGTAATAAATAAACTATTACACTCGTCTCCATCTGATACCGTTTTATTACGAGTGTATTGGGAGTGATGGCAGACCGGGGATCATACCATGGATCATGGCGTTAATTAATAAACTAGTAATACTATATATATGTATATATATTGTTATTCAGTGTATAGGATTATTTATGGATGTTTATATATCATATACCTTTTCACAGTTTAACACAGTGATTTTCGTTTTATTCGTTTTAACAGTGTATTTTTTTTTGTCTCTGTAACGTTCTAATACATCAATTGTTTATATATTGAATACCGTTAACGCGACTGTTCTCTTACGATAATTCTTTTATGAAACCAAGAGCATAAAAATACTAGACAGAGTATACATCCTTGGCACACACTAAATTTGCATTTTATACATTACAGACTTTAACACCTTGTTACATTTCCATAGTCCACGATGTCAAGAAATGCGTTAGAAAAATAATAAATAAAGCATAACACTTTCCACCTTTGTTGTTTATATAACGCTGTATTATATTGTAATACACAAATGTTATCGAGTGTTGAATACCCTTGCCTAAAACCAGCTTGGAATTCAGACATGTTAACGGTCCAAGATTGGATTGGTGTATGTTCTCGCCAGCTCTAGTCTTCATCAATGTGAAATAAGGCCAGTAATTGTATTCTATGAAAGACTGAAATTTCAAAACTGATATTTTTAACTTGCTAGTTGTATGTTATGAACATGTTATTGGAATTGAACATATCTAGTACAGTGGATGGGACGTCGCCCGTGGTCTACGGTTCAATCCTCTAGCCGTGCCATGCCAAAGAGTGAGTGAGTGAGTGAGTGAGTGAGTGAGTGAGTATGGTTTTACGCCGCAATATTCCGGCGGAGGATACCAGAAATGGGCTTCACACATCGTGCCCCGGTGGGGAATCTGACTACCCCGCCGCAGCGAGTCAGTATTATGTGAGATATCCAGGTATCCACCTCCCCTTACCTCACCTCACCTCACCTCACCTCACCTCACCTCACTGGAATTGAAATTATTTTCTCCGAGAACCAAATCACTAATTATCATTACCATTAAGTATATTTTGAGTGATAATTTATTATATATGGCTGACAGATTAATGCGCAATGCCATTTCATTGTACGGGTGTTATAAAATTACAATTTACTCAACAAAGAGAAGTAACAATATAGATAGAAAATTTATATAGAAAACATCAGAACGATCAAATTGTCATTGTAACATGGGATCATACGAAGGGTATCTCTCGGACTCGAACCCACAATCAGCGGATACTGACACGGCTAAGGGGGCAAATATACAACTGCTTACAACATGAAAGAAAACATGTTCTGTCTGTTGGCCCCGAGATTAATCACGAGCGACATTGTCCCATTGTATTCCAGAAAGAGCAAATAAGGTATTGTTAGTTTTGTTGCAGTCACTTGACGAGTTCTGTTAGAACAACAATCAACAACCGAATATGGAGCTGACAAACCAATCAGACTGAATATAGGATTCGAACCCACAATTTAGATTTATGGAAAAGCCTACAGTACAGTAACTCTGCACAGCGCAGTGAAGAGCCTTAGAAGAGGTGGCCAAAAGCGTCCACTAAATATCTCAATTGTGTACATTTAGTAGTTCAATGTTCTGACATAGCAACAACGTTAACACACTGTGCACTTGTGTCCAAAACATGATAGACCGCCTCCGTGGTCTAGTGGTGGAGCAGAAGGTCCGGGGTTCGATCCACGGCCGCGTCATACCAAAAGACGTTAAAAGATGATACTTGTTTAATTGTCACCCTGAATGGCGCTCAAAATTAAGGGGCTAAAACAAGGACTGGGCGGCTCGGAGTCAGTAGACAAGAACCATAAAGTCGGCATTAGTCTGGACTAGTACAAGCAGCCATATGCATGTCGCTATATAAGTATTCTTGCGACGTTAAACCACATTTCACCTTATCTATGCATGTTATCCATAAATGCAGGGATGCATTGATTTTCTTATCGTTATGGGCGCACGGGTTGATCCTCACATTATCAATCACTTTATTTTACGGTCAAGACTCGATTATTCACTGGTCGCCGATCGTCCTTGATCATTGCATGAAAAGAGAGTCAGAAGTTACCTTTAACATTATATAGCTGAACATCTAATAGTTGTGTTGGGTAGTCCTGTGCCATGCCTGTGAGTGAGTGAGTGAGTGAGTTGGTTTTAACGCCGCTTTTAACAATATTCCAGTTATATCGCGGCGTGTCAGCTTATTGTGGGAGGAAAGCCCGAAGTGATGCAGGTCTCAGACGTTTACCACTTCGGTGAAACCCACGAGCACGGGTATGGTGCTGACAAACCTAGAAACATAATCGGGGCGAACCAGGATTCGAACCCACAATCATAGGTTTCTGGCGTGCCCAAGGGGCCATGCCTGTGAAGCATACCCACTTGATGATAAGGGATGGTAATCAGCATCAGAAATAGAGACGAGAGAAATGGATTGTGCAGTGCACGGTTTTATCAACAAAATGTTAGTCCAGCTTTCGGAGGAAATGTTGAAATACGACATATGTTGTTGGATCCATGGCACCGTTTTCTTCCCGATAAAAGGAAAATTGAAACCTAACCGTTAACCTTCACATCGGGTCCTGCCTACGGAAGTGGCACCTGCCTACACAGATTCGACATCCAGCTGCACAGCTTGGTTAAGGTAAAAGTGGTTTGTTTCTTCCGACTGCATGATGGCTGCACTTTCTGAAACAAAATCGCCCATATCACCCTCGTCATATAGAGCACACACACACACACACACACACACACACACACACACACACACACACACACACACACACACACACAGTGAGTGAGATCGTTTTACAGTATTCCATTATATCAGGGCGTGTCAGTATAATATGTGAGGAAAGCTCGAAGTGATGCAGGTCTCAGACGTTTACCCCTTTGGTGAAACACACGAGCACGGGTCTGGTTCTGACAAACCTGAAAACATAATAAGGGCAATCTGGGATTCGAACTCGCAATCGTAGGTTTCTGACGTGTCCAAAGGCGGTAACTCTGCATCGCAAATTGCGGCGCCTTAGACGACTCGGTCAACACACAGACACCTACACACCTACACACACACAACACATACCTTCCTTCTGTTTGTTTCTACGTTTTGTCCACAATATGAGGATGGCTGCTGTGAGGACAATAGCTACAGCAGCGCCACACACTGATCCAGCAACCAGATAAAAGTGTTGTACGTCAGGGTCTCCTGTAGGTGCACAAACATCATCTTGAGAATCTTGAAGTGATGATGTGGGATGAGAGCTCTCCAACATACAGCTTAACTTAAAATATTAAATATATTCTACGATGGATAGAAGACGGTACGAATCACGACATCGTGTGACATGTGAGCTATGATCATATAACTGTGAGGTAAGTGAATATAAGTGCATCCACCACATTTCCAGGCCTCTCATTTCGGTAAGCCTACACGAACCCCTGGATCCTGTAGCTCTTGCTCCCTTACCATTCGTCACCACTCGCCCCTTTCCGTAGCCTGCAAGAAGAATCGCTATTCGGCTTGTCCAGGAATAACACGAGTTGGTCACGAATGGCTATCTTACATTACTTGTCTTTAATGTCATTAACATTTTACCGACAAATCAAACGCCGAGATAAGGAAAAAATGGAAATGGGTAAGGGAGGTGGACACAGAGACATCCTTTCAGTCAAAAATATTTTTGAGGGCTTTCTTTAGCGTGTCAGTGAGATTTTCAGTGGTGAAATTCTCGCAAACGCTATCGTTGCCAATGAGACTGGCTGCCCGGTTGTTCATATCGCCAACCAAAAACTGAGGTCGAGTTGTGTCTCGCATTCTGATTGGTCCGTTTGACCGAGTAGCGTAGCAAATCAAACTGGCTGAAAATCAAGAGCAGGTAATTTGAGATTGGGAGAACCACGGGAAAGGAACTGAAATGGGAACCCTAAAGATATAGAAGAATATGTAAATGTGATTACAGTTTAAGGCTAAAACACATGATTAATTTCCGTGTTTTGTACCTTTCCCGTGTTCCTCTGTAATATTGTTTCCAGCCGTGTGACTTGTGTTTAACTTTGTTGGCGGAGTGTGATCAGGGCTGGTTGCAAAGGGCGACCTTCGTGTAGATAGATATGGTGATTCATGTTTTGCTGTCAAGGTTGATCTGCTTGCAGAGGTCGACGGTGAAACATCATGTCTGACTGTGAACGTTGCCCTGCTTGTGGAGGTTGTGGGGAGGGAAGATGTCGGTATAGATGTTGAGACAGGTGTTGTCGGCAATGACGGCGGTGATTGCAAAAATGCTGAAGAATTCATTCCTGTCGAAATGCATTTAAGAACGTGTTTGCTCTTTGTTGCCAAAATATGTTAAAATACCTGAGGCATTTGTACATACTTACTTAGGGTCCACAAGAATTAATACTACAGTCAGATAATCGGAGCGAGTCGGGATGATTCAACGTTAAGTTTGTATTAATAACTGTGAGGGTTTCGGGTACGAGATTAATAAAAGGCTCATCAGGTGATCAGGTTCAGAGACATGACTGCGTGGTTGCATGTCACTGTATGCCAATTGCGTGGACCAACGCTCGTCATGTCTGTCACTGGATTGTCTGGTCCAGACTCGATTACTTACGGACCTTCGTCATATAGATGGGATATTGCTGAGTGTGGCGTTAAATAACAGATAAACAAATAATGGTTATTATGCATTATTATGCCTCAACGGGAAACTGCCCAATCAGAACTTCTTCCACAATATGAGTCTGTGTACCGTTAGTGACAACCATCTTGGATTGTTTAACACTCACCTCACATATTTCACATGAAAATTCTGGTACGGAAATTCATTAATTGTGCAATTTTAAAAAAAAATGACGTTCGTGACTATATTGATAAAGATTGTAGTTCAACAAGGTTTGGCCTCTAAGGTTTGAAGAGTAGTCTCCCTTTGAACCTTGGCGTCACGGCTGTTAGTAACACGTTTTTATTTTTATATGACCTGTGCGATAAAGATACCTAATTATATGATCTTAGTGAACACATTTCGGCATAATAAATCTGTTTGGTGTCTTAATTAGTTGCCGTATACGGTGTCATATTAGGTTAGCAGAAAAACATTGTGCTCGGCTGACGAAAGACACCATAACTAACAAGCATGAAATACTCCTATCCCCCGCCAATATGACACATCCGGTTGTGTGCAATGCATTAGCTCCTGTGAACTATGTTGACTAGGCCTTTTGTAAATGACCTAATCTGCAGCACTCAGTTACACTGTTGTATTTGTAATGAGTTGTGTTTCTGCATGAAGTTAGTCAGTGAATGCAACAACTGTGTCCATGACACTTTTGGAGGAACATACACTCAAGCAATGCAGAACTTACCAACAAGAAAGGAAATGTATTCAATACTGCGAGATGACATTATGTGCCAAGTTTGGTGAAGGAATATGGTCCGGTTTTTTTAAGATCTGCTCCGGAAACGAAATGTGACGGACGGACGGACGGACGGCTCCGATTCCTATATCCCCCTTCCACTTCTTGGCGGGGTGTAATAATATTACAATGATGTAACATAGAAGCACTCTAAACGTATACCTGTTTGGATTTGGATAATACAGGTCAGGCAAAATATAGTCTTATAGTCTTATTATCTTTTAAAGGTCACATATGTATGTATTCATCTTCAATCACTTGGTTACAAAGTGGACATACACGTGGACATATTGATCCCAAACCAGCTACCTTCATCACCTTTCTTAACATTCCTGTTCCAAGTCTCGTATAACCGTTACGTTGGAAATGATCAATCACAGAGTGAGAGTGAGGGAGTGAGCTGGGTTTCAACGCCGCTTTGAATGGTATTGCTCTTATATCGCGGCGTATCAGCTTAAGGTGGGAGGAAATCCCGAAATGATGCAGGTCTAAGACCTTTACACTTTGGTGAAACCCACGAGCACGGGTATGGTTTTGACAAAACCGAGAAACATAATCGGGGCGAACCGGGATTCGAACTCACAATCATAGGTTTCTGGCGTAACTAATGGACTCAACTCTGCACGGCGAATTGCAGCGCCTTAGACGCCTGGGCCCCCCGTGCTCCCAATCAAGTCCAGAGGAGACAAGTACAATGACAGTTTGACACAAAACCCTGATCCCCATCAACTCTTCCTATGATACGAATGGGTCAACAGGCTCCTGGTCACCTATAGCGGACACAGGTCGATATATTCTTTAAAATGTCCAGGAAATTTCATTATCATACTCATAAACTCATTTAACTACACATTCATTTCGATATTTGTTTCTTAGACATTTCAGATCTCTCGCTCATAGGCTTCACCAATGTGGTAACCGTCTCAGACTTGCATCACTTCGGGCTCCCCGAACATCATCTTTCGTGATATAACTGGAATACCGATCTTTTAGTTGGTAATGAGCAATAGTTGCTGTGTTTGTAACAGACAAAATATTTGAAGTGTCACTTGCGTATTGTGATGTTGTTGCTTTCCCCCTCCACCACGCACCACCACACAGATCCGTCGTCGAGGTGGGAGTCAATCGTGAGGGTCACGTTGTGTTGGTGGACGTCGCAACTGACATTGACCCGCCCTGACAGATACTCGCTGTACAAATCTTTGTTCAGTATGGACGTATCGTACAAAGATGAAGAAGATGGGGCTGTGAAGAAGATGAGGTCCCCGTTACGGAACCAGTAGTCGTCGCGTGCGTCCCCCGTGTTGTTGCAGGTCAGAGTAAGGGGCTCCCCGTGTGTGGCTACTGAGGGGGCGCTTGTCAGCTCTACAGAACCTGGTTAGGAATACACATAAGTATTGCCTGTTGAAATACGACATAAGTTGGTGAGCCAAACAGCCAAATTAACTAATGAAATATGACCACGAGAGGCGTGTGGCTCCAATATTACTGTAAAATCAAGAGTGATTGTGGCTGCCACGTTACTATTAAATGCTTGTGGTCCCCATAGTACTGTCATAGTGTAAACACTCGCTTAATAATTCATATCAAAATATGCTTAAAGCGTGCAGCCAGCTTATGTTAAATAACTTAATCGTGTCTCTCGCCTTACCCCGGTATACTGCGCTTACGGCATACAACTAAAGGTACCGTATGACATTGGCCATCTATCCCCTTAAGTATGACACTTGCAGTATGTCCAAAACCTGCAATTCCTCTATTATATTGATGTAAACCCCTAATATTAAGTTATCATTACCCCTGATTGTTTTTATCGGATATTTTGGTTTCTCGAACCGAGAAAACTATGTTTGTGTTATTCATTCTCTTTTTCATCTGGTCTTTGTTGTTGTACAAGAAAAGAAAACCAAAATAGTGCTGATTGATGTATCTTGTACCGAGCCATATCTGTAGCTGGTGTGTGTCTGTGTAATTGTTCATTTCTATTGAGACCCACTGTGTCTTTGTGTATCATACTGACATTCCATGTCGATTGACATATCACAACATAGACAAGCAGTGGGTACATTGACAGTTCATGTTAAATACTCATTTAAGTTTCTGTTTCTTGCACTTATTTCCATATTTCGATGTTTGTATAATCTGCGATTACCAATTTTCTTTATTTTTCTTCTCCTCTGCTGTGGAGATGTTCACCCTCATCCTGTACCTAAATACCTGAACGACTTAAATATTATAATTTATAACCTATATGTTCGTAGTCTTAGGGAGAAATGAAATATTTTTTATGCACAGAATTTGGGTCGTACGATGTAATTTGTTTGTAAAGATATTCGAAACAATGACATACAGATCCCCATTTAGAAAAGACAGAACAACACGTGGTGGTGGGGTTGCGGCTTATGTTAAAAATAATCTATGCGCTAAAATTATGGGAAATTTAGAACTTGCCGAGCTTGAAGCGATATGGATACAGGTTAAATGTAAAACTCGAAATTACTTAATTGGTACATTTTATATATACCATGCTGATAAATGTGTCCATTATTGGAATTTAATTGATGAGTCAATCGGGAATGCTGTTGATCTTAATATGTTTACTATTGTTTCTGGCGACTTCAATCTAGATATTCTATGCGAAACCACTCAAAAGATTGAACATTCACAAACTATGTACGGATTAAAACAAATAATTACAGATCCTACACGTGAGTGAGTTGGGTTTAACGCCGCTTTTAACAGTATTCCATTCATATAACGGCGTGTCAGCTTAATGTGGGAGGAAATCCCGAAGTGATATGCAGGTCTCAGACGTTTATCAATTCGGTGAAAACCACGAGCACGGATATGGTGCTGACACACCTAGAAACATAATCGGGTCGAACCGGGATTCGAACCCACAATCATAGGTGTCTGGCGTGCCCAAGGGACGCAACTCTGCACAGCGAATCGCGGCCACCCGTGCCCCAGATCCTACAAGCATAACCCCTAATTTTAAAACTCTGATTGATTTAACGACATTGTCGGAGGTATTGGGAGTAACATACGCCTATTTGCAGATGATACGTCCATATATGTCATCATTGAAGATCAACTCTCTGCAGCAAATTGTATCAATAATGATTTTGCAAAAAATTCAAACTGGGCCCGAAAATGGCAAGATGATTTAATCCCGATAAGACCAAAACTAGAACATTCAGTCGCAACGTCGATTCTGGTTTTACACCAAATTTATACATGGAGCGTACTATTATTGATGAAGTACAAAGTCATAAACATTTAGGAATTACTCTTTAATCTGAGAGTTCATGGAAAATACAGATCAAGGAAATCATTAGAAAAGTTAGTCCAACGATCAACAGCCTAAAGAGTTTTAGATACGGTCTAACAAGAAATACGCTTGTAATTATGTATACATCGTTTGTCCTACCTAACGGTACGAACGAACAATCATTGTTACTCAAGAATTTATATTTGGACGCACTGATGGGGTCGGTTCGTGGTACCAGTCATGTTAAAATTTATAACGAAACAAATTTTCGATCTTTAACATGTACAGAACGAAGTCACTGCTTCAAATTGATTACATTTTACAAAATGAAAAACGGTATTTCACTGTATATCTCAACAATCTCACTCCAAGTCAAGTCTCTGATAATAGCAATTATAACCTTCGAAATAGATCTAACATACAAACAATCAAATGTCGAAACTCAGACCTACGCTAAATCGTTTCTTCTTGATACGATTAACCTGTGGAACACTCTACCCGATGAAGTAACTGATGCTCGCTCATTAAAAGAATATTTATCCTTAATTAATTGTTCTGATACAATTATTAATAATTTAGACTTAAATACGGTCATAGATCATGCCAAATTGTCCACTGTCGCCTTACGCTGATAAGTTTAGACGACATGTATCAGGCATACCAGACTCCACTTGTTGGTATCACTTTGAAGACGCAATTCACTTTTTCTATACCTGTCAAAAATACGATAATATCAGAAACACTACGTATTTCTACACACATGGGTATGATTTAAAAACGATATTACATGGCAGTAGTTCAGTCAGCAGTTCTACAAACATGGCTATTCTTTCAATCAGTTCACGATTTCATTGACAAAAGCAAAAGATTTAAGTAGCTTCATTTTATGCATGTAGTAATGGAAAGACGCATTATGTTATTCCAGAGACGCCACTTGCTTCGATGTATTGGCTTCATGTATTTCATTTGTGCATTATATACCCAGCTGTTAGTTATTACCTGGAGAGATATTTACATAAGCAAGTGTTACTTTTTTACCGATCATTTGAAATAAAAATATGTTTAAATCATCTAAAAATATAAAAAATAGTATTCAAAATTATATAAAATACACAAACGTATCTTTACAGTCAAACCTCGGACATCTCACATAAATGGCAGTAACTCACTTAGGTTGTAAAAACATGCCGCGAGACATAATTCAGACATTAGATGTTTTGGGCATAATAGTCACCGGATGCGGGTCGGAAAGCGCATGTTAATTTACCAATTTAAGAGTAACTGTTAGTCAGCTTGGTATTCCGAGCGCTGGTGTAAGGACGACCTCGAGCAGGATGTGCCGCTCGTAGGAAACGTTCTGAGGTTGAGCTCGCCTCATGTGTGCGCACATGCCTGAGTTGGAAGGTCCGCTCATCGCCGTGTTTGTGTTGTCAGAGCAGGTATTCCGCTCATTGTGTATTTGTTGTTCATTGTCTATATGCATAAAACGTTCCGGGACTGTGATGTCGATTTTGTCATTGATTCCCCCAAGAGCTACTTCTCCGTCATCATGCGCGTTGACAACTTAAAAATTCATATAACAATATAAAAAAATATTCAAAATTTATAAAATACACAAACGTATCTTTGAGATTGACACGCTGATCTATAACAATACAAGTCAAATAAACGACAGCCTTTTTGTTTGTTACCTCAATCCACTATAGGTAGACATAAGTAAGGTAACCTATGATAATATTGTATCAACCAGTGTTTTATGATTATTGTTTCAGATTGTTTTAATGGTTGATTTAAAAAATGTTGAATGTGTGTTATGATCATTGCCTTAGATATCTCGAACATTGTATATTTTCAACTACAGATAGATAGATAGATAGATAGATAGATAGATAGACAGATAGATAGATAGATAGATAGATTGTCTTTATTTCCTCCAGTACTGAAGATACGTTATATAAGATACATTGCGTTGGTTCATTGTCAAGTTTTGTTCAATGTATTTTTGAATCTTCGATAACGTTTGAACACTAAAGTAATTCCAACTATATGTGTCAATGTGAAGTAATTTCGATCACCAAAATATGAAAATAATTATTCCTGATCAACATCTTGATAACCGTTTGATAAATAAGAAATCTAGTACAAATATCAGCAAACATCGTAAAGTAAAATATGTCATGAATATGTGCAGATTCATTGCAAGCAGTAATGCTGGACTTATTTAATAGTCAGTCAGGACATGATGAAATACCCGTAACTTAATGTTTGTAGCTAAATGCAAAACGCTCGTATTCTGATACTTTTTGTGTATAATGTATTTATGTATGCTTATTGGATATGTTTATAAGAGAAATTGAAGCGAAATGCTATTGATTTATATTCTGCCATCATGAGAAGTTATGTAATTAGAAACCAAGACGTTATGGCAGTCATCTGTAATAATATAATTTAGAAATATTTATATGATTAATTGAATTGAAATGTTTATTGATTGGCACACTGCTTCTAAATAAATCTTGGAACGTTAGCAACTCTGATATAATCATTTATCCTCAATTCATCTATTCTATTTTAAGGAAAAATAAACGTGAGACAACACGTTCGCAGTAATATAAAATACTTTAGGTTCCCATGTCTCGATAGAATCATGAATGCTTGTGGTCCCAATATCAATATAGAAGCATGGACGCTTGTGGCTACAATATGAGGCATACATACAGATACATACATGCATACATGTGTGACATACATACATACACACACACACACACACATCTGACATACATGCATACAGATTTGACCTACATACAAAGACACACAATATTTGGCATACACACAGACACACGCACACATATATTTGACATACACACAGACAAACAGAGAGAAACGGAGAGATATGACATGCATACAGGGACGTGCATACAGATTTGACATACATACATTGTGATACATACATATAACTTGACATACTAGTATACAGAGACACACACACAGAGATTTGACATACATATACTACTTCACAAAGAAAAACATCAAACATCATGTAAACTTCAAAGTTAACAACGCTAACATACAAAACAAGATGTTCGACATGAAATTATTTCAGGTATTACTTACAAGTTGCTAGCAGGAGAAGCTCCCCGAGTAAGAGGAGGGATAAGGCACACTGTAGGTTGAAGACATCCATTGTTACACCTGCAGATGGTTTTCATCAAGGTGAAACCAGTGCACTTGAAATGTGGAACACCGAGATAGATACGTAGTTATGTTGTTGTGCGAGACATACCCACCGCACCACAGTAGGTTATCCGCGGTATGTGAAGGTATATATACCCGTTGTGTTGATGATACGGAGACAATACCATTTTCACTATCCAAATTACATATGTTCTGAAGGCAGAGTTCGTTGTACAAGTCCAACAGAATCATTGGCCTGTGTGTATGGTTCACTATCAAGCAGTGATAACACCGGGTGTTCGCACAAGTGTGAGTGTACCCTGCTCCACCAGTGGGACCCGCTACACACGCACACGCACACACACACACACAATGAAAACGCTAAAGGTGATTAGCTCACCTGAAATTCCAGCAAAACATTCGTTGAATTCACATTGAAATGAAAGGTGGTTGGGACTGCATCACCACTTAAGAATAAACACAGTCCAATAAACGCAGACAATTCATATTGCTTACATAATGTGATACCAAATCAGAGAAATCCAAACTACAACGCAAGCATTCCAAGAACTCCAGAAGTTTCTCACAAAACACTCCTATCTCACAAAATATATAGCAACTGCCAGTTGCAGCATAGGATATGTTAGTAACAGAGTGTTCTGGTTATCATAAATTTCAATTCTGCAATATTTTCATTCTTTTTATACACTGGAACAATACGCTGATTGATAGAGGGGGGCGTCAATATCACAAGTTGCCCGAATGTTTGGCAAATCATAAAGTGTAGTTTCTCCTCTGTAGGGAAGGTACCGGGTGGGGTTTCAATTAGACCTGTGAGTAGCCGGCCTTAAAAACGACAGAAAGACAAGATTGTCTAATTACATTAACTGTATAACGTAACAGATTCAAATGTGCTCCTGTTATCAATATACAGCAATAACAGGGAGGCGAATGTCAACATTTACCGTTGAATACCGTCTTTACACAGCCCACCTGAAAGCAAGGCGTCCTGTGAAGGGTATCATCCCAACAGTTTACCATAGGCGGCAAAGATCGGGATTGGCAAGGCAACAGAAGGGATGGGCTATGGGCCAATGGCGTTACACAATCCTTACAGACGAATCAACATTTTGTCTCCCAGGGAAACATTTCTTGACCATGATCGGTAGGGGGCGGTAGTGTCATGGTGTGAGGCGGTATCACCGATGGCAGGCGAACAGATCTGGTTATTGTGAATGGACATTTGACTGCCCAGCGATACGTTGACGAAATTTAGCGTCCTGTCGTTGTTCCAGTCGCTCGAATTTCAGGCAGAAAGTTTCAACTGCAAGACGACAGTGCCAGAACACATTGTGCCCAGGTCGTCACTGATATATCCGACGAGAGGGCATACCTACTTGGACTTAAGGGCATGGGCTGACACGCTAAGTCCCGTGACATAGCCCCAAAAGAGCACCCGCCAACATGGCCAAGATTGGAGCAATGCCAAGGGCAACAATACACCAGTTTATCAAATATTGATCTACACGGCGAAAATAATTTAAAGACATTTATCGTCATTATACCTTCACTAATATTTCATCAGTTCCCTTATTTTTGTCAGACATATAGATGTCTATAATTCTATATTCTATATATATCCAACAAGCTGAAGTGATGATTTCTAAAAAGAGTCCATGATATCAGTTATGATATCAGTTATCAGTTATGATATATCAACACTCCGACTCACGATGAACAAGGCTGTTGTCAACAAGGCTGTTGTGAAGCCGCTTCAGCCGGGTCACAAACCTTGGACCGTACTGGCATCAACTCATATAAACAAATGTAACTTCGATACATTTTCAAAAGGTATACGATGTCAGCATAGTTTTTATGTCTATTAATGAAACATTGATTGCTTGTGTCCATGTATTTCATGTTATTAAATTTATTGACCCAATAGTTAGGTTATCTACAACGAAAGAAACAGGAATGAAAGTTAAGGGTTAATTAGGTACGTTTCTCAATATTCAGTTTTTGTTCAATGTTTGGTGCATGGCAGACTATAGCTTTTAATCACAGTTGCTAAACTTTACACTAATCGACATAATAGCCCTGTCCTTAAGAATTTTAAATAATTGAAGTCAAACACATTTGCAGTCTCTAAAGTGAATGAGTGAGTGAGTTGGATTTAACACCGCTTTGAACAGTATTCCGATTATTTCACGGCGTGTCACGTGGAAAGAAAGCCTGAAGTGATGCAGTGTCTGAGACGACTACCACTGTGTTGAAACTCACGAAAGATCAAAGGTATAATGCTGACAAACCTAGAAACATAATCGGGGCGAATCTGGATTCGAACCAACGAACATAGATTTCTGGCGTGCCCAAGGGACGCAACTGTGCACAGCAAATTGCTCCCTCGTGACCAGGCTTTTGGGGGTAATTTGAACATCGAAGTTGGTGTCCATGGCAGTAAACGTGCAGAGCTGTCGTTTGTCATTGCATTGTGTAGATGTGAGTTCCATCGAATCGAAGCATTGTCGGGCCGGTAATAGGCTCTTTGTGGCCCTATTATACATACCTTAGAATTAACACGGATTAGATAAGTTTAGAGCTGTTCTGCATTTAACATTATAGACGGCGTAAGGGACCGACGATTTCATTTTTCTGGTGTGTGTGTGTGTGTGTGTGTGCGTGCGCGCGTGTGTGTGTGTTGGTGGGGTTGGGGTGGCTTAAGGCTGAATTGGCCCTGAAAAAATGAATCATGCCACAAATATACATAGGTTCATAGTTTTAAGTTAAAAATATCTGGTTTTGCAGGTGAAGCTGAAAATATATCTTATCTTGATACAAATACCCAGCCTCCCAAATAATGGAATTCTTAACACACTTCTCAAATGCAATGTTAAACAAGATTAATGTTTGCGCTGAGCTCGTAGCATTACATAACGCTGAACAGCCGTCATATTGATAATACGAAGTTTCCCGCTAACCTTCTGGAAACATTATTTCTATTCATTAAGCATGTAACGGTTGACTTAACGTCGAGGTAGTGGAGTTCACCTACGTGCAGATGACACATCACAAGAGGTATATGTTTGATAACGATGTGTGAAGCAGAATATGTCAACACTTGACACAATTTGAGTGTTGCGTTCATAGAAAACGTGTATATGTTTACATAGACAAGCGTAGGCGCATGGCAAATATGAGCATACAGAATTGTTGTATAATAAGCTTCTCCGAAATGAGAAACAAAATGTTATCATTTGCTACAGATTCACATTGGATGACGAAGAGCTCTGGTGGTGTTTTAGGAAAGCGTTTGCATCAAGAATCCCTACCCGACATCTAACATGACAAGTTTCCAGATCTAGATAGATGTGTGAACATTATGGTGTCGATCAAGGAGCCTGTATAGTCGCGTGTCTTTCACTAAATATACAACATGTGTGTTAGTACGCTAATACTTGTATGGAGTGTACTAGCGATACTTACAAAAGGTAAGTGTGTGGGTGCTTGCGTTTAGTGTGAGATTAGTGTGATTTACATTGGGGACCTTCATTCATGGTGCGATGGCATTCTTTTCCAAAATAGACGACAAAATATCTTTTTTTCATTAAACATTTTTTGCTGGACATGCCGTCTGTCTTGCAAATAGACATGTTATTCAGAATTGCTACCACCTGTAACAAATGTTATATTTGGGATAACACTTTCTTGGTACAGATTCTCGTACTTTTTTGGTCCGAGTCCCGTCCGGAATTCGAACCCACACCGCCAGAGTGAGGCACCTAATCGCCAGTACACAAAGTCGGCGATCTAACTCACTCAGCCACCGAGGCTTCCACAAAAAATGAAAGTCCAACAACTGGTTGTCAAGATCACGTACTTTGAGTACCCCTCTGACAAGTGTGAATATGCACGGCTCCGAAAGCTATGAACACACAATGCCATTTAGAAAGTGGTCAAATGTAAGATATGTACAGTTATATTTTGGGATATATTGCTACCATCTTTCGGATAAAAACATGAACCAGATCCATATAACAAAAATACTTTCACTAATTTTTATTACTCAATGAATCCTTTTTAGTAGAGTCATATCCCTGGAATCCGTGACCACTTTGTTCCTACCTTTTTTCATGATGGACTTGTTTAACTGGCATGTTTAACTTAAAGTTTAGCCCCCATGACCCTCTGGAAAATGACGACTAACTCTGCCAGAACGCAAAATTCAAAATGGCCGTCGACGTCATTTTTAATAGCATGAAATAGTATATCTCTGGAAGAATATCAGCCACAGACACATATAAGGTGTCTAATTCCACTAATTTGAACATGCTAAATGAATGTTGAATTCCAAGATGGCCACCGGAACATATCATATATCTCGAATACTAGATGGGCTACGAGAACAAATGAGATGTCTTATCTAACTAATTTTAACATGATAAAACTATTGGAATGGTTAATTTTATCCTTGGGATCATATTTATCTCAATATTCAAAATTGTCACCATATATGAATTTATTTGGGTGTTTGAAATACTTATAATTATATGAGGAGGTAAAACTGTACTAAGAACTACAGAACGCAAGTAAAAAGATGCTTTGGAAACTCCTTACACTTATTCACTACATGAGTCATTGCATGATCTCTCATCACTGCCATCATCAGAATCACTAGATAGATCACTGTCATTATCGTCTGCTGGTGAGATTGCAGGTACGGTAATTGTTGAAGGTAAAGCAGGCTGTGTGTAATGATCAGGCAGGTAAAGGCCAGGATCACAATGCCAACCATGACCTATTGGAGAGGGGTGCAAATATACCAACTAGTTTACCCGTTCAAAGTGATGGCGGAGACTGTCCAAATCAGGGGAAATACCTGAACCCTTAAACCTCTTGTAAATGGCATAGATGAATGACATTTGGATGTGGAAGGGTGCAATGAATGGCAAAATTTTGCTGAACTGAACCGCCTTCTCACTTTTCAAGTCCAGTAAGAGCAAGTCGACCGGATAATCACCTACAATGATTGCGGAAGGCATCTTTTTTCATTAATTGACTTAGCAAGTTTGCACATCACATCATAGAGGATGGTCTTACTAGGAGGGTCAGAATATGTCATGTGGTATATTGCGCGGCTCTTGACATGGTTGTGACATGTTAGCATGAAACCCTTTTTAACCAGGCACTTGCTGTTCTTCTGGCTTTGGTCTTGAGAGGTCATCTTGGGCTCTGGCCAGTGCATGAATAACACCACGTGTCCTCTGAGTAGATGTGTCCAAAAGAATACTGTTGTTATCTGTCTCTGTCCTGATGGGTGGCTCTCCACGCTTAACTGTCTTGTATGGATCAATCTTCTGCATTTCACTTCCAAGTTCCTTGAGAGAGGCAGAGAAAGATGAGGCCAGTTTTGCACTGGGAACTGGACGAGTTTCATGACTCTCCAACGGTTTCGAATCAAAAGATTCTGGTTGAACAAACAACATGTTAGTGCGGTGTGGTTAATCAGCACCAGTGAGTGTGTCACTATTGAAGTCATCATTGTCTACTATAGCCACAGCAGTTTTGCCTTCAGAAAGCTCGAAAGGACAATTCAATGAATGCTTTAGGTCAGTCGCTACCCAGAAATCCTGCAGCATAAGAACATCATTGTAGCTGATGCCAAAATCATCTTTGTGCATTACATCAATGATCTCCCTACGTTTTGTCAGATCATGTAGCATGACTGACATTTTCGTCTCAAATGCAGCGTGTTTTCTGGTGATGTAACTTGTGATGACAGAAGCAATTGAACGGACAGTTGGACAATCATCAATGACAGCCATCTTTGGATGCTTCTTCTATCTCCAATTCATGGATGTATGGAGGCCAGGGGTCAGTGTTAATGCTCATGACTTGCTCCTTGAGTCGTGCTGCAACATTCATAGCTAGCTGATCATTGCTGACACCAAGTGAATATATTGCAGCCTCAACATATGTTCCTCCTGCTGTGGTGTGATCATAGACCAGTTCACTCTGATTCTTCTGATTGCGTTGACGAAACCCGATGCTTTCACAAAATTCTTTGATCAGAAGATCTTGAAGTAGCTTGATTTAATTATTGAATTATGCCCAAAATTTGAGATGATGCCTTAGTAATCATTCAGGAGACTTTGTACGGTAACGAATTCATGATCTTTGAAAATTACTTCATGAACATGATTGAAGAAAATACTCTGTGCTTCTCAGAGGTTCATCCGTTGAAGATGCTGAGCGCTTTCATCAGTGATATCCTTATGGTCACTATTAGCACTACAGAAGCTTTATTTAGATCTATTACTACAATGCAGTGACTAATAGGCACCTGAATCCGAATCAAATATAGCAAAATGTTTTCCTTGGCATCTGAAAATAATATATCCTTTGCAGAATTTATTATAACTACCTTAGCATTAAGTTATTTGCTTTAACATTCACAATCAGTTTTTGGTCTTTGATGTTGTGCTTCAAACAAATTGTTGAGGTCAAACAGATAATTTCCCCTCAATCCTTAGATATTGACCAATATCACATTACAGTGGTATTGGATGAAGATGACAGATAGATAGGGCATATACAACTATGTACATTTAAATTCATACCAAGATCATTACTATCGGTTAATCATTTCTTAAGGTATGACAATACTATACCCAACTGTTAAAGAAACGCATTACTAAAAAACCCAGCACAATTAATGTTTAATACTTTAGCATGATCAATTTTGGTCGTTACTAATAGTTTTGTTAAATTCAACATTTCAGCTTTTATCACCTACAAAAATATCTTTCAAGCTCATATAGTTTCCAAGATATAACCCTTCAAAATTATCCGGCACGCGCATGCGTTTCTTTTGTAGTTGTGTATATACCTTATATCCTACATTGTTGGTGACCATCGAATATTGAGATAAATATGATCCTAAGGATAAAATTAACCATTCCAATAGTTTTATCATGTTTAAATTAGTCAGATAAGACACCTCATTTGTTCTTGTAGCCCATCTAGTAATCGAGATATGATATGTTGTTTTTCAAGATGGCAGCCGGCGGCCATCTTGGAATTCAAGGTCAGAATTGCTTCTAATGTAAAAAATAACAATTCCAATGGATTTAGCATGTTCAAATTAGTGGAATTAGACAACTTATATGTGTCTGTGGCTGATATTCTTCCAGAGATAAACTATTTCATGCTATTAAAAATGGCGTCGACGGCCATTTTGAATTTTGCGTTCTGGCAGAGTTAGTCGTCAGTTTCCAGAGGGTCATGGGGGCTAAATTTTAAGTTAAACATGTCAGTTAAACAAGTCCATCATAAAAAAAAGGTAGGAACAAAGTGGTCACGGATTCCAGGGATATGACTCTACTATTTTGTAGAAGTCATTACAAGTTGAGAAAGTCATGTTGATAAATATCCTCATATTTAACAAAAACATAACAACGTTCTTTTATTTTCGTATCAAGCTGATAGACCGTTTCTGACCATTGACCCTTTAAGGGTTGAGAAAGGTTCGACCTTCACATTGATATGCACGACGACAGAAAAATATATTTGGTACATCAACTGGAAGAGAAACGCCAAGGATATTTTCGGCTTGGGCCCAGATACGGGTTTGGCCAAAACAAATGATGACTTCGAGAGCTTGAAGGATCGAGTCGTGTACAGCATAAACCCAGGGAAGCAGTACAATGTGACCTTGACCTCTGTAACGGAAGCGGATCATGGGTCATCGTGGACGTGTCGGGTCAGAGGTGAAGACAGCAACTCGGTACTCTTGATGGTTGGAGATCTGCCTTTGGGTAATTTACAAGCATTGTCGTTCTGGTTTGGCTTCTGAACTCTGTCTTTGCAATGTGAAGTGATATGGGGATAAACGTCGCGTTCATGATTATTTCACTAATGTAGGGACGTGCCTGTACGTGTGTGTGGCTGCTTGTACTGGTACGATTTTACAGTGCTAGCCCACTGAGATACCATGCCGCAGTTAAACATGGATACCCCACTCAGACACAGACATACCGATCGGTCCTTGCTTGGCCCCGTAATGCCAAGCGCAGGTAGGGTAACAAGTACAATCTTTCAACGCCTTTTCGTATGACGTGGCCGGAGATCGAATCGTGTACAACATTCCAATTTCTACACACAGTGCAACCAAATTGCATAACATTCAACTAGAGTTGATTGTCTCTCCAACAGAATGTAAATTCAGAAAATTGATAAGGCATATGAACCGCCTCGCCATCGAAGAACGTGCTGGTATTCTAAGTTTGCTATTTTTTTTACATTAACTGTAATATTGAAGCACACGCATGTGGCAAGGAAAGTCTATCAAGCGCCCTTGTTTGAAATCTAGATCTCCAATAATTCATATCATTGTAAAAACAGGTATCCTAACAATGATACACATATGTCATTTATGTCAAAGTATACAGTAATTCATTGAGAATTGTCCGTGAGTGTAATTTACCGATAAAAATCCCGTTGAAATGGTCTGGGTTTTCTTTCCTCAAAACAAAATTGAGGGAAGTGGTCGTGATTTCGAAAGAGTTCATGCGCAGACTGTTTCAAAGATTGTGTTACAATACGAACGACACTTTGGATTATGTACCTTGAAGAAATCCCGGTTAAGCCCATATATGTTTCAGTGTCATTCGTGATAAAAACAAGTTCGGGGTGATTGACATCGGACATTTTCAAAGGACAAAATATAACAGATGGCGAAACAGCTCAAACAATCCTCAAATTGACATCGCTCAATATCCGACATTATCATTAATATTTTATTGTATTATTAACAAGATAAAACTAACGTACTGTCACTCAAGAGTAGCTACACGTAAATTTAATCAAAGTCGTCGAAACGTTTTTCATTGGCAGCGAGTCTATTCGACAAACCTATATTCGATCACTCGTAACTCGAGCGCCATGTCATACATCGATTCGTTGTACAATCACGCAGGCCGCTTATGTTTTCTTCGGGTGTTATGATGTGTTGTTAATAAAAAGATAAAAAGCTTGAAACGTGATGTAATTGGACAATTTTAATACTTGAAATCTCAGGTAGTGTGGAGTGGGCTTTATTTAATGCAAGGAAACGATAAGCTAACCTTCGCAGGTGAAAGAAGGAAATATTATCATTAAAAAAAATGTTCTTTGATATTTTTTTCTTTTTATAAATTCGACTTTACACCTTCGTATACATGAACATTTAAAGACATACGTGATAGTTTATTTCAAGTAAAGTTCCCATTTCATTCTATTCTACAAAAGAAAACGTATGACATAGATAATGGTCATAGGTGAATGAAACTATTGGAATTATATATCACAAAGGGGAAAGCAGAATATGAAACTGTTCTTAGAAAATAAAACTTGCAAAATCGTTAATATAAAATTAATGGTTTTCAGTCATTTTGTTTTTCCCTTTTGGCCTAGCTACAGCATGGGGGAACAGATTATGTTGAATTATGTGCCACGATACTTGTAGAACCACCTTTATATATTTCCTTAACAAAAACATTAGTTTTGAGCAAAGGATAATATTCTCGCGCATGGGCCACACTTTTTCGCCCATTGTCGAAATATTTCAAAGTTTAAGTTTTCGACAACATTTGTTTTTATTTTTTCTTCCTTAGTATGAACCTAGGAAAACAGCATGTTGAATTTTGGAAATACCTTTGACCGAGACCGGTCACAGCATGGAGATTTTCTGGACAAAATGGTTTCCAGAATTAAAATGGGACGTGTTTATGTTATTTAAACTTGTTCAATAAACACAAGAATATGCATTCATCTTGCTCCTTGACAAGATGTTCTTATAACAAATGTCATTAAGGATACAAATAAAACACAAAAACACAGCGCTATCACTATCCCCTACCGCGGGGCACAGACGAATTTTGTCTGTTCGCATAGTAGTGACCAATGAGGAAGTTAATGTCAACAATAAAAAACAAAACAGTCCTATAAAGCCTAAGACGAGATAGGCACTAGGGTCGCTTTATGTCATCAGACAAAATGATGAAATGTGATATTAATACACACAAAAGTCCCTTTCACTGGGAAAAAATAATTTATATGACCAATTTTGGAACTCAGTCTTGACAAGTATCAGTTAGATAGGCATGCAAACTTTCATTCCTGTCTATTCAGAAGTTTCTCAGAAAACTTGTCCCCATTTGATGCAGTATGGACTCAGTTGGAAGTCTGTAAAATATAATTTACGATACCTTTTTTCTGAACTCACATGAGATGGTGACCAGTGACATCTGTGTGTAAATTTCATTTCTCTTACTCAAATAGTGTTTGAGAAAAATTACCCCCATTGAGAAGCGGACGGAAATAAATTAGACCTCATATCCATTGCAGAATGTTTGAAAAACGAACCCTACTTATGATAATATATTCCATTTTCTGAGTAGATATATAATCATATTTGATCAAATATACCATACATAATTAGATGTCAGTTACCTTGTCCAATCACAGCATGTTACATGTACACTAGACCCACGAAAAATACTATTTCAGTAAACTAATCATTGCGCCATTATCAGTTTCAATGGAAGGAAAAACAAATCGAAATCGAACTATCCAGCACATCGAATCCATAAGCGGTTAACCCAAATGCGAAAAGGTATTGCTGTCATCATTGTAGAAGTTATGTTGATATTTTCAGTAGTTGTATTGTGTTTGTATCGCGTGTACCATCGACAGCAACTAGGGCTAAGGTACAGATTACACACAACCAAATGTTTTCCCATAGACTTCTAGAGTACCGTTATATCTTTTTTAAAAATAACTAGGCATTCAACAGCCATTACATTTACATATATGCACAGTATGGCCTTAAAGCTGCATAAAAAACACAAATTTTGGCTAGGTTAGTCAGCTCCTTTTCCGAGTACAGGAAGCTGAACACACCAACCCCAGTTCCGCACCAAATGTCGCCTACTTGAAAATATTTGTGCTCACATAAAGCACAAGTCATCTTGTTAAAAAGTCAGCACCAAATATTGAAAAATATGGGCAGTTTTAATTGCTGGATGGATGTACATTTAAAAGACATAAAAATCTTACACAATATCATCCAATCACAGCCTGCAGATGTCTCTTGATCTGCGCTGATTGCTCCCCTACGAAAACCGCACTGTCACAACCAGTTCTGATTAGGTGTAGTAGAACCTACCACATGTGATGCCGACCTCAACACAATTTGTTTACAATCACGTTTAGATGTCGTGGCCACACTTTTGAAATCTCTTCTTGCGACAAAATGTGAAAAGGTTAGGCTGTTTCATTCGCACGGTTAGGTAGTTTGATCAATCCCACATGACTCTTCGCCATTTCATATGATAAAAAGCCGCAGTTATTTGTCTAAACGGGCGAGCATTTAGGACAACTGGTAGACAATTCGTGGCACAGCTATGATGCGAATGTGCCCTGTCGATCACTTCGGGCTTGACCATTCAATGTTTATGTGTTGATCATGAACTTCCTGCCTTTTAATAAACATTACCTTGCTTTAATGTTCACGATCATAGCTATCTTTCCATATCTTAGATTTGAATATTTTGTGTAAATCAGCGTCATAAACAGAACGACAATCTGCATTCGCCTGAAGTTCAAATATTGCAGCAAATGGTCACAATCCATAGCACTGTATTAAATATGAGTTACAGGATATTAAAGCTGAGATGATTAGGGTGATGATGGTTATAATTTTTGCGCACTCGGTGTTTACCATCTTAATTCACAGATTAAAAGGGACATTTTCACGGGACTATAAATGGTCCCGTGGCACCAAGAGGGTTAAAACTGAGATGATTGGGGTGATGATGGTTATTACAATGACGTCACAATCAAATGACATCACTAATCTCTGTGCCACTAAAGCTGGTTAGCTGTACATTGTACGCTGGTGACACTGGTTAATACTATTTGCAAACCTTTATAGTTGGATGAATGATTTTGGAGGATACATTGAATCTCACACTTGTGTCATTTTTTATCAAATATATGAAAACTCGTCGATGAGGCCGCGTTTTAAAGCTTTACCGGGTCGTCTTCATATAGTCGGTATAAAAAGTAACTCGAGTGAGAATCACTATGTATGAACCATACACTTGTACACTGACAGTTTCAACAACGGTTCCACCATCAACCATGGCTACTTCAACTAGTCCGACAACAACCATGACAACAACGATGAACGTGACAACTTCGACCAAATCGTCGACGACTACAAAACCATCATCTACCACAAAGACACACGTGGCTACATCGACGACCGTGGCATCAGAAACTACAGCAGAACGTTCAACTACAGCAGAAAGTTCAACTACAGCAGAAAGTTCAACGTCAACCGAATCAACAGTACAGACCTTTTCCAATGGAACGTCCACACCTATGACAACTATCCCAATTGAAAGAGGTGAGTGAGACTTGCCCCAAATCCATAAAAAACAACAAATATTGGAGGGAGACTATGTTTCACGATAAGTCCCCCATTTCCAGACGAGGTCATAATCCTTTGAAAGTAGGACTCTAAAACTTAGGACTTATTGCTTTGATCTATGTCAGTGCCAATTATCTTGCTGGCTTCCATTTACGCATCGCTATCTCTGTTCCTTTACCTATCAGCGCTAATTACCCCCGGCCTCCCGTTTACCCATTGTCCATTGCCATTTACCTATCAGTGATAATTTAGTCCTGGCTTCCATACTGTCAGCGCTAATTACTGTAAAGTGTTGGCTGCTAATGTCTAATGCTAATTGCCTTTCAACGTCAATTATCTGTTTGGCGTCCCTTGTCAAGTTTCCACCTTTATTACTTTTGTTGTTCTTGTACAGTCAAGTCCCGCTAATCCGACATGGTTGGTTGCATATGATTTTGTCATATGACTTCTATACCTGTAAAAAATACCATAATATCAGAAACACTATGTACTTCTACACACATGGGTATGATTTAAAAACGGTGTTACATGGCAAAAGTTCAGTTAGCAGTTCTACAAACATGACTATTCTTAAATCAGTTCACGATTTCATTGTCAAAAGCAAAAGATTCGAGTAGCTTAATTTTATGCATGTAGTAATGGAAAACTGCTATATCTTATTTCACAGACCCCACTTGTAATGGCTTCATATATTTCATTTGTGCAATTAGTATGTTTATGTTTAGCACTATTTTACATATAATCTGATATGTAACCAGCTGTTGTAAAGTTATTACCTGGAGAGGTATTTACATAAGCAAGTTTTGCTTGTTTACCGATCCAGATTTCTTTTGAAATAGAAATATGTTTAAACCATATGATTATGTCGGATTAACGAAATTAAGTAGTATCATCGTTTGTGATCGAAAATCGGACAACTACACGATAAATAACGATACAAACGCGTAATAAAAAATAAAAAATAAATATTCATATTGTTATGTAACATTGTTAGCGGAATATGTTTTCTAATCATGCAACTTATAAAACTCAACACAAAACTGATAACGTAAAGCTTAAGAAAGCTTTCTAAGTGGCTAACTGGGACTTCCTGTTAGGCAATTATTGGATTATTGGAATCCTAGATTCACTAACCCCCCCACCCACTCCTCGGCCACACAAACACCACCACACCACACACACAGTGCTAGCTTAATTTGCATCATGTAATAGTATTGTGTACATGCCATGATAGGCAGGTCGAAAACAAAATCCCAAATCACTGATACAGTTGATTGTTATTACAAAACTAGGTTTAGTCTTGTTTCTCATTTCAGCCGCCCGGAATTCAACGTCTCCCGCTACCACCAGCGGCCCAAACTTTGACTTCGCCTTGATAGCAGCGGGGGTCATTGGCGTCATCATCCTTCTGGCCGTGGCCTTCTGCATCGCTGTAGTCGTCAGAAGACGCCTGAGAGATTCCTACATGTGATGGTCACTGAACCACTGAGACATTTATGTGATGCTCTGATCAGACGTTCATTATTTACTATTTAGTGCTACTGAGGAGGTGCGTATGTGTGTGATAGCTAATGGGAAATGAAATGTTCCCACCGGCTTATGTTGGTTTTTTTGTTTGTTGTGTAACGCCGCACTCAGCAATATTCCAGCTATATAGGCAGCGGTCTGTAAATAATCGAGTCCGGACCAGACAATCCAGTGATTCGCACCATGATCATCGATCTACGCAATTGGGATACGATGACATGCATCAGCCAAGTCATCAAGCCTGACCACCTGATCCCGTTAGTTGCCTCTCACGGGAAGCAAGGGTTGCTGAAGACCTATTCTGACCCGTATCTTCCCTGGTGCCACAAGCTTGCGAATATATCTTACAATTTAACAAAACATTTCGGTTATAGAATAGTTAATAAATAAAGAATATTAGCCGAGTGTGTTTTCGTGTCGTAAATATCATATAGTCGTAATATATATTTTATCAAATATATGAGCTTTGTGCCAGCGTATTATACACATTGTTTTAAGTTCCTTAAGACATATTGCTATTCATTACAATCACTTTAGAAACTAGTTTGGAATACAAAGCCTGAATGAGCACCTCATTTATGATATAATACCATGTTAGCCATGTTTGTGTAACATTCGTCCATCGACAAGCCACTGACGAATGTTAAGCGTAAATATTTCAGCAAACAGGCATCAAATCGATGTACAGAGCTTACGAAAAGTAGATCTTCCCAGGTGTTGAGAGATACATGTTCTTGTCCCCACTCCTTTTGCAGCACATCGTCCAGTTCCGCTGCCATAGCGAGTGGCCTTTAACGTCGTCTCCCGATCATGTCTCACACGTGACCTATGGGGAAGATGTCAGGACGCATGGCTGGACATTCCTGTCTGGTGTTATTTTGATGCCCGGGTGTGTGTGTGTTTGTGTGTGTGTGTGGGTGGGTGGGGGTAGTCAGTTGTGATACGTGAACTGTGTGCACGAGCGTAAATCGGCATGACGCGCTAACGACACAACTATTGGCGCCTCTATGTTTTCTCGGTAGTGCTGTCCAGAGACCCTTCCGTGGATAATTAGTCACAACGATCTCTCCCAATATCAACTTCCGGTTACTGTTACTTCTATTTTCTGGCCGCTGCACACGGCAAACACGTACGGCAGTTGACATTCTCACGATCTTACCAAACTGAGAAAGACATGTTTTATTGACTGCACTGATTGTACAAACTCCCGGACGTCTGATGAAACCTCCAGGACGTTTCCGGACGTCTGATGAAACCTCCAGGACGTTTCCGGACGCCCTCGGACGTTAAAGGGGCACTGATCTAACGCAATTCCCCGGGACTGGTTGTTGCCTTTGTTATTGTTTTTTCCCAGTGAGTACCCGGATGTAGAGCAGAAATCTAGACTAGCTCGCGACCTCTGTTGCGCCATTCGTAAGCGCATTAGTCACTTTTATGGATACCGGTAGTAATAAGAGCGTATGGTCACATTGATCAACAAAATGTAATACAGTTTTCGAGATAATAAGGAAATGTAGGCATCTTAGTGGGTAGCATCGGTAATCGTGACGAAGTTTTGATAAGTCACTTGCTTGGTAATTTTGCGATTTTCGTTTACACTATTTTGACTTGCAACACAAAGTAAATATTTCACCTGAGCATTGCTTTTTTTATAGTGTGTATATTTTTTTACTGTCAAAATGTGTAACATATTTATTAAACGTCTAAATATTCAGTTATTTTACAAAGTGACTGAAAAACATTTCCATCTGTATTATTATGATAACGAATTCCAAACATTTTGATGTTTAATGTCATCACCAAGAGACTGAAAATGTTACGTTGAAAGTACATTTCTATGTTGTTTGGCTTCTAATCCTACATAATAATCTGTTGTGATGTTTGTAGGCCCTTTTGATCGTCTTAATCAATCTGGACAGATTTTTTAGTCAAAATGACTGAAATATTTACACATTTTAAAAATTGCCTGAGAATCACATTTCACAAATTGACGGTAATCTATACACGCTTACAAAGGAAATGACCTGTGAAAACAACGTCTATCGCGCATTGAAGAATTTCCCAACCAAGACGTAGAAAAACAAGAACGAATCGGTTCAAATGAAGGAAAACAAAATGCAAATACCATAATTACAACTTACCAAATTTATGTGTATAAATAGGCAGCTTCCTTATTCGAGGAATGTATCCGTGAATATCCACACAAAGGAATAATATCCCACTCGTCTGCAGCTATACAAAATAACTTATTCGATGTCACGTGTCTCTGTAACTATCAAATATTCTAAAAGATATATATCGTTTCGGGTGTCAAGTCTCAAGGGTCGGCTGAGAAAGGCCACGTGACAACTATTTTCATTACGTCGACGGTTCCTAAAAAAATCTATTGAGTTTGATAACAATGAGCAACCAATCAACGCATTATCAGTTAACCCTTTGAACAAATTGTATGTTGTTTTTACATCGGCACTTCACGCCATGATATGAGTGTATTCCCTTTGTTTTAGTAAACCTAGACATGTAAACACTCACTTTTGACATATCCACTGTGCAAGATAACAGTGATTAATCAATCAACGTATTTTCTGTTGATCCTTTGATGACTAGGAACGATCCGTTGATTTACAAAAACAAGTAAATCAACTGATCATTCATCTCTTGCTGGGCTGCCACGTGCATATTACATAACCTCACTTCAAACCTGGATTTAGATTGAATAATTACCCCAGACACAATAAATGCCAAATGAGAACCTTTGTCAGGTAATCTAAGTGGTGCTACCACTAATTGTACCTGTAATAAATTCATTAACTGAGCATCAAGTGAATGACGACAAATACACAAGTGTAGGGTTATACGAGAAAACGTGTATGACAACAAGGGAGTAGTAATCGTATTACACAATCCGAAATCCGAAAATGCTTTCACTGCATGGATACTTTTTTTAGTATTAAGCTATAACCATCTGGGTTTTTTCCAAATGACGACTTCCGATGAGCTCCGCCGTTCTTTTTGTCTGTTTGTTTAGGCTGAAGAAATTTTTTAACATGCGCCCTTTGTCGAATCTTTATAGATCACAGTTAACCAATCAGTGTTTATGCAAAAATGCGTAAAACAAATATTGCCTCCAAGTTTATTTAGCTGTCCTTGCAGACGGTAGCCCAGTCTCTGGTCACGCTCAGTTGCGTTGCGTATCATCCGGGTACTCACGGGGGAAAAAACAATAACAAAGGCAACAACCAGTCCGGGGAATGGCGTTAGATCAGTGCCCCTTTAAATAGTAGGACCCAACCAGACCACCGGCGATTCCCCAAGTTGTTTGCTCTAAGCACTATTGGCGTCTGGTTAGATTGTGTTGATTTGGTAATGGAGGGACAACACCTGGTTGCCGAACACCAACACCTGATGCAGACCCTTTCTTATCTGATCAGTAGCATGCACCCCGGGGGCCTGCAACAGTGAACAGCAGTGATTGACTGTGTGGGATCCATTTATTAAAGCCTGTATGGTGATTTAACGATCCTTGACTTCGGTTTTTTTACCTAGGGCGATCTGTGCGGAGCCCACCATTGACATTTTGTCTGGGTGGGTGGGAATAATAAGTACAGTCTTATTGAAGCGGGTTTTTTGGGATGTGTGCGTGCGTGCGTGTGCACGTGTGAGTGTGTGTGTGTGTGTGTGTGTGTGGAGGGGTGGGGAAGACGGAATGTTTACCTTTTAAGTTTTAGAGTACTACTTTCAAATGATTAGGACCTCGTTTGAAAAGGGGGCCTTATCTTGAAACATAGTCTCCCTCTAATACGTGTTGGTTTTATAGATCTGGGGTAAGTCTCACTCACCTCGTTTAATTGGTAAAGTTGTTCATGGGAGTTAACGTTCCCTGGTCAAAGTACTGGATCCACTTTGGTCTTTTACTTTATTTCGAAAACTTTCTACGGTGACTGCACGGTTTGTATTTTTTTGCGTAGCTACGCGGTGACTGTTGGTAAAATTGCAGCGTAGCTACGCGGTGACTGTTGGTCAAATTGCAGCGTAGCTACGCGGTGACTGTTGGTCAAATTGCAGCGTAGCTACGCGGTGACTGTTGGTCAAATTGCAGCGTAGCTCGGCAGAAACTCTGCGGAGTATCTGCGAAACTAATTGCCCTTTTATGGGACCAATTTGTTTAATGACCCGTGGGCGTCGGCACAAGCGTAGTGTTGGAAGACAAGTTATACTTGCACATTGGTGATTGGAAGCAGAAGTCTGACTGTCCCGAGAGCATGCGAGGCAAGGGAGGTAATAAACTTCTTCGACAGTATCGAACCTTCAAGTTTGACTTCGGAGCTGAATCATACTTGAGACGTGACATACCAAGGAGCCACAGGCGAGTCCTCTCCTTGTTCAGATGTGGAGTAGTAACCCCCCCCCTTCCAGATAGATACTGGACGGTACTGCAACAAACCGGTTGAAGAATGAACCTGGTTAAACTGCCCGGGTTCTGTGGAGGATGTGATGCATGTGTTACGCCACTGCCTATAAGCATTTAACAATAGATCTGTTTACACTATGTTGTCAGTTTTATCCTGATTTTATTATGTCTTGCCCGAATATTTTGAAAGTTTGTGCCAAACCCTGCAAGTGTGTTTTCGATTTTGGTAGTACGTGTGTGTATAGATAGTACGGATGATTACATTGTGTATTATATTTTATACTAAATATTAATTACGTCTCTCATAATCCCGTAAGGGATGACGCAATCTATATATTGTTGTTTTTTATCGGCGTCTGAGGTGAGACGAAAATAAAATATTCTGTCTGTCACATTACATATGGTGACTGTTTTTGACTATTCATATTCTAACTAATTTCATTCATAATACCACACCATTAAAGTTCTCCTGGAAAGTTAAAGCTGACTTCACATGTTAAGTACAATAGATTGAACGAGAAGAAATAATGAACTACCCATTGATCATTCAGTGAATGTCTCTTTTAGCCGCTCCGTTTGTATTGTGTGCATTGCAAAATAAGGATTTTGTCTGTAATCTTGCAGATTTAGACACATAATGTGTTCATTCGAATTAAAAACGAGAATAATTGATTATCATGAATATATATTATGTAGTTAAAAAATAGACATACACATGTACACTGTAAAAGAATTCACTTTGAAAGTCGTACACGACCTTCGCGAGCGAGTTGAATGATCCAGGCCCATTGGAACGAAATGTAGAACGGCTGTATAAGTTTTCAATTTGGTAAATACATGTAGGTTTGTTAAAATATGATTATGTGGAGACACATTGCACCGACTACAGCACACATGTCGGCTCTTTGTTCAAGCGGTAATATACAGGGAATGCGATGTAACAACTCTCTGTGAACTAATTACATGTTTGGATGTCATCAGTTCTGCGTTCTGAGATACAGTGATGTAAGTATCGACCACAATTAACAATGCATGTAGATATTAAAGTAAAAGAAGTAAACTCTCTGCTAATGTATATATGCTAATTATTCGATGGGGTAAGAATCGTAAAGTATATGAATGGACGAATCAACTATTCATGCCCGATGAAAAAACTGCCAGATTTTAGTAACAGTACTAGTGCTATTACACGACAAGAGAAAATACTAACGAGCAGATTAATTAGAGAAAGTGACCTCATGTAAATCAGAGCTGTCCATAAAATGCCAATCATATTAATAGGAGGCAACCAGTTTAAGTTTTGTTTGTTTGTTGTTTAACGCCGCACTCAGCATTATTCCAGCTATATGACGGCAGTCTGTAAATAATCGAGTCTGGACCAGACAATCAAGTGATTGATGTGATCAAGTTGTATACAAATTTATTTCAACTACTATATGCTGCTAAAAGCTCTCAATAAAAGTGCCAATCATATTAATAGGAGGCAACCAGTTTAAGTAACAAGTTGTATTCAATAGTATATCAATTACAATTTGATAGAGATACGCGTTTTTAAGGAGCGTACACACAACTGGTGAATAGTATTTCTCCGTGTGTGAAAGCGATAGAGATATATTGTCACATGTTGTACAGACATGGTATATCAGTGTACACGTTAAAAGACTCGGCCATATATGACCTACGAGTCATAAAAACAACGAAATCACAGATCAAAGTTATCTGCCTCTGGGTGGCGTAAGACGTGTTTCGATCGTCTCCCTCACGATTGAAAACAAATCTGAAATAATCGGCTCACCAAGTGACCATCCATTGAAAATAACGGCATATTTGTGTGAAATTCTGTCCAAAGATCTAAAGGGGTAGTTTTATCTTGGATTTGAAAGTATTGAAGGCCTAACGTTGGAATATGGCGAATATGAATGAAGATGTCGCAACCTCGTGTTGTTGAAGGTGAAGAATGTCTATGTCCACCTTCAGCTGCCTATAAAGCGAAAACATGTAATACAGACACAAATACTCTTGTGTCAACCAACGGTGAACTCATGGATGCAACTTCGTGCCCGTTGTCGAGAGGAAATAGTCCAGTCGTCGTTACGAACGTACGACAAGCAATCACAAACGAAGAGCTTCTCACTGCAATCAGCGGTATGAGATCTTTTCCCAGTGAACAGTTGGCAGAAAATGAAAACAGAGTTTACACAACGGCTGACCGAAGTTCTTAAGCAGGAAACGGAAAAGTTGAAAAAAAGACCTTGACGCCAAAATTGTTAGTTTTAGTGAGAAGATTAGGCTGGTTTCTCAAGAAAATACCAATCAAAGTAATATGAAGGAAATAGACACTGCCGAAAAGAAATTTAACGTTCTTAAGACAATGTTCGCTGAGGTGGTTAAGAGGTCCGGTAAAGACAGAGACTGAACGTAGCATTGTTTTGAGAAATTTACCTGTTGACAGCCTTGAACCGACAGACAGGTCGAGGAAAACCCCCAACTGGTGACATTGAACCCAACTGGTGTCAATACCCCTAACTGATAGAATAAACTGGCCCTGTGTGGCTATAAAAACAAGCGATTTTTGTCCGTGCGTTGTCTGTTCAACTTGGCGCATGAAGGTGGGTATAAAATACACATGATGTCAATGTTCATTACGAAAACTTGTTTCATTCATCGATTCTTATAACATTACCCCGTTTGTTGCGCAGGTTATTGTGATCCGAGTACCCCTCCGCCATTTGGACACACTCCATGCTTTAAATCAGTCCAAAAACACTACATTGAAAGTAAAAATTACCTGAAATGTACTTTGTCAACCCCGGTCTCTGTCCACCATGCTCCCTCCCCTGCTGCGCCACCTACAGTCCTGACAAGGGAGGTAACGCCCAAATCGTGTGCCAACGCCCACTAAAACTATGGAAGACAATACATCGTCGCAGAAATGAATGCAGCGTTCGTAATTTGGACACATGGTTTTACGGCGCTTGCCTTGGATTTAAAGATTGGAGTATTATTTTCCAATGTCCTTTTTCTTGCCAACAATAAGCCATGGAAGAAAACAAATGTAAGCAATATAACATTGTAATACTATTTATTGTAATGTTAGAGGTATATATCTTAAAATTTCAACATGGGCGGAAAATGCAGTTGCAGCGAGCATGAAATCTTTTCTCAAATTCAATATTTCCAAGGGTACATAAAAATCAAGAAAAATCGCCAAAAAAGTTGAAGAGGAACTAAAAGAGCTAAAGTACCTTCAGCCCAGATCAACCTACTTGTGCACTACCTGTGCGAAGTATACAACTGATTAATTAATCTCCATTCCTGAGACAAACTGAATGAAAACGTACAAAGTGTTTAGGATGATTTGTCCAATGATAAACTGTCGGAGTAGGAACTCACTTGTTTATCACGTGGCCTTGGCAGCTACATCAATTCCCAATTAGAAGATGACATAAAAGAAGTTGGAGATCAATATAAAATCTTCCCATTTTTATGACAATTTAAACATTCAGGACTGGGTGAAAAGAAGAAATGTCCTCTTGTTGACATTCTTATGTGCATTAGTTTCTCACACAGTTGAGGATACCGTTTTCAGTCTGTCAAGTGAGCAAGATGTGTTGAATTCCTTTATTTTGCTGTGCTTCCCACAATCATCACGCCGATATTTCAATACTCACTTACTTCATATCTGGTAGCCAACACTATGTTAATGTACTTAGTTCCACCTCACCCTGTGGTTCCTATCCATCACTTACATCCTGGTTGAAGGTTGGCACTGAAACACCTCTCGTAGCCCCTAAAAAGGCTCTTTAGCAGTTTTCTTTGATAATAACCAAGTCATTGGTAGATCCTGGCATGTATCAATAAATCATAGACCAAAATGCAGTGTCATGACAAATATTATGTACATAAATGACCCCAGCAGTGAAATCCAATGTTGTCCCCAATTATCACCAATCGCTTGGTTACAAATATGTAATTATAATTTGGGCGATGATATGGCACAGGCTTTGGATGATGCTAGTAATATAAGAAGCTTCATTATGAATTGTCATCACCAGTGAATACATTCTTGGAAAGCAGGTTGGAAATAGTTGACAGCTTGACATGTAGAAATGGTTTGTTCAGTGACAATATTGAGGAATGTCCTCAAACTGTTCTGGATAAAATATGTTCAGATAGTGACTTCGGTAACAGTAGAAAGTGGCTAGTTCTCGGATGCGATGGTTCTCCCTTCAATTTATTTTGCCGAATGCTTTCTAAATGTTACAAATGTCAAGTTTGTCAGGCTATTGTCTAAAAGGGCTTGCATGGTTTGAGTAAACACTGTGGTATTGATCACCCCATTGATAATGCTGTTGTGGATTCCAGTCACCCACTTTACAGGCATATTCTGGTTGTACCTGGGGCAGGACACATTGAGATGAATGGTTTGAGGGCTATTTTAAAATTTCTATAGTGGCCATGTTTACAACATGTTGTAAAGTTGCTTGGCTTCTCTTCTCCAGCTGCTGTAAATATGGCTTAGTCAGCCACCAACCACCACAAGTCTTTGGAAATACTCGTTACATTGCTATATGGTTCACCGACGAACTTCTGTATAGTTTCTTACTGTCAAAGGCATCGGAGCATCATTTGTGCATTTCATGCTTGGCTGAAGCAACATTAAAACCCCAATGTCGAATTCGTGTCCAGCATTTTGTTTGAACTCATCATTCCATTATTCATGCATCGGTAGAATAGGTCTTTAGCAACCCATGCTTGCCGTAAAAGGTGACTATGCTTGTCGTAAAAGGCGACTAACGGGATCGGGTGGTCAGGCTCGCTGACGTGGTTGATATATGTCATCGATCCCAATTTCGTGGATCGATGCTCATGATATTAATAACTGGATTGTCTGGTCCAGACTCGATTATTTACAGACCGCCGTCATATAGCTGGAATATTGCTGAGTGCGGCGTTAAACAACAAACCAACCAACCAACCAACCAACATCGTTCTGCTGTTAGGAGAAACAACAGCCAAGCAATGATACACAGCAATGCACGAATAACACCTCCTATGAAGAACTCATTCTAAGAGATGAAATTATGAGATTACAAGCTCCACCAGAAATTGTCACGTATCTTCATCAGTGTGAGGTAATTTCTCCCTCTGGACATCACAGTAAAGGTGAAGGTGATGCTGTATTGGAGAATCACAACAGAAAAGTGAAAATGTGGATGCCTCCAGGTGTACCCACAGATGATGCATGGCTGAGAAGCTGCAGAAATCTACCCAAATTGGAACACATATATACACATGAATAACTTAACCATAATAAGAATGAAGTAAATTATACTATGCCGTTATGTACATAATGGTGTATAAGTGTTATTTTATATTCATAGCAATCTGTAGTAAAAGTATGTACTTTTAAATGTGCACAAGCTCACATATGCAAAAAGTATTATGCAAAATAACAACTTTCGTTTTTTTAGTAATACCTGTAATGCACAATTATTTTTTTATGGGACAAAAATAACAAAATTCATTATATTAGTCTTCATTTTATTTACACCTTACAGTTTTATGATCGAGGCATAGACAGGTGATGTTTAGTAAATCACCAACTTTCCTTACGTAAATGCCGATACATTCACAATGCACCCAATAGTTGCAAATCGATTTCTTATCGTCACAACCAATCCACTTGGCATTATTGTCCTTAGTGCACTTATAAACTATGTCACAAATAGGACAAATAGTTTGGTTATGACTGCTTTGTTTCTGTTTACGTCTTTTGCTGGACCTTTTTGGGGGATGTGGTGTTAGTTGTGGTTTCAACCGTGGGAGTCCTTGATTGGGGTTAGTGGTAGAAGTCGAGGGTTGGGGGTTTGAAGTCGAACATACAGTGTTGGAAGTTGGAAGTGTTTCAGGAGATGTTTGGGTACTGACATGAGAGGGTTTTGAAATTGGTGCAGCCAGAGTTTGCGATACATGTGTGGGTTTCATTAAAGGAATCGTTTCATTGTTAATTGGAATACGTGTGTTAAGCTGGGAAAAAAGAAAGAAAAACATTGCTCTATGCATATTTCCGGTACATTAAACCTACATAATGTGTTTTAAGTTGACTTAAAACTTGGTAAAATTGATCATAGTATATCACAACATATGAAATACCTTTGGGACCCTTTGATACCCCGGGGTGGCCACCTGATGGGGATCACTTGCATCCGATCCTTTTATCTCCAAGTAGGCTTCAGCCCCAGTCGTTGTATGTAAATCAACCACCTAAAACATACTCTATAATCAATCATTTTGGATCACAGTACCATTTCAAACAGTCACTGACAATTCCCTGTCGTCGGTGATAGCAGGGTGGAGATCCTGGCCCAGACAAAGCAAGCATTTAGAGACAAGCCCTTGCACACCGCACGTAACTGGCCTGGACGAAAATCACGTGTTAGATCCTGATGTTATGCAGTGGCACGTCATTGCAACAATCAACAGGAGAAAATATAGGTATTTACATATACGCCATCCTCTCTGTCTCTCTCTCTCTCTCTGTCCCCCCCCCCCTATTTATCTATCTATCTATCTATCTCAGACACACACACGCACACACACACAGATATTATTTTTTTGTTTATTAGGAAAATAGTGACATTTATTTCCTAAATTATTTCAGAGAAATAATGATTAAGGAGAACCTTCTAGAAAAGGGTGGAAGACCCAGACTGAAGAAACTCTTCATTACGCCACAAGATCGCAGAGAGTCGGAAAAGCCCACCCACAATAGCACAATTGGTGGAACGCATCCAGAAGACACTTAAAGGCATTCCGGTTTGTTTTAAGGGTTATACAGACGTATCAACATGTGGCAATTTTCAGTAAAATAATTTCTTTAAATTCCATAATTGTAGTTAACATCATAATGTACTATGATATATGCCTTTGGAAAGCCATAAAATTAATTCATGATGTAGAACCTTCATTTACGGAGTACTGAAGACATCCACTACCGGTGGAAAAGAACCACACGCAACAGAAATGCGTTGAGTAATTTCCTTACGGAAATTGACGATTATATAGAGGAGGAGGTGGAGGCAGACAGTAACAATTACTTACACCCTTCGTTAAGGTCTGTAATTTTTTGTTGAAACTTTTGGACCTTTTTAAAGGATCAGAAAAAAGGTCCCACCCCCACCCTGAGGCCCTGTCTGATGGGCATTACCAACATTGCCTTTCTTTTTTTTCTTTTTTTTTGGGGGGGTGGGGACTTCTGCAATTGATTCCTCTTTGTTGATTGTGTTACGTTAACATCCTAAAACAAATGTAAACCACCAAACTTTATTTTATACTTCTTTTCATAAATAACAAATACATTTATTGGTAATATGTATACGTGTATATTCAACAGTTAAATGTCCCTAAAAACATTTATGATGTAGCAAAAAGAAAATGAACTGCGTACACTTATGACCACTTTTAGCAATGCAGCGGGAAGTATTTCAAATTTTGTCCCGTTTAATCTTCCATAGATTTACTGACGCCAAGACCCGATTTGAGCGTTACCTCTCTTGTCGGGACTACAGGTGGCGTGGCAGAGTAGGAGGTGAGGTTAGGTGAAATGGGGTTTCACGTCGCGTCCAAGATTATTGCTTTGTTTGTTTGTTTTTATACGCCGCACCAAGCAATATTTCAGCTATATGACGGCGGTCTGTAAATATTCGAATCTGGACCAGACAATCATGTAATTTACAGCATGAGCATCGATCCACGCAATTGGGATCGATGACATGCATCAACCAAGAGCCTGACCACCCGATCCCGTTAGTCGCCTTTTACGGCAAGCATGGGTTGCTGAAGACCTATTCTACCCCGGATCTTCACGGGTCTCAAGATTATTGCAGTTATATAGCGGCGTGCGTGCACGTGTATGTGTGTGTGTGGCTGCTTGTACTAGTCCGGACTGATGCCGATGTATATTTATATATAATGTACTATGATATATCAAGTTGGAAATCCATTAACTCAATTCATTATATAGAACATGATTTACGGAGTACTGATGACATCCACTACCGGTGGAAAAGAACCTAACACAACAGAAATGCGTTGAGTAATTTCCTCATGGAAATTGACGATTATATACAGGAGGATGTTGATGAGCAAGACCTAGGTCAGTAATAATTCTGCCATTGATTTCTTTTTGTAGATTTTGTTACTTTTCTATCCTAAAACAAATCTTACCAACATAACTTTATTTTATACTTTTTTTCATAAATAACAAATCCATTTATTGGTAATATATATACATGTATATTCAACAGTTAAATGTCCCTAAAACATTATGATATAGTACAAAGAAAATGAATTGGGTACACTTATGACCACTTTTAGCAATGCAGCGCGAAGTATTTCAAATTTTGTCCCGTTTGGCCATGGTTTTCCATAGACTTACTGACGCCAAGGCCCGATTTAGGCGTTACCTCCCTTGTCGGGACTGCTGGTGCCGTGGCAGAATAGGAGGTGAGGAGAAAAAATTGGGTTTAACGTCGCTTCCAAGATTATTGCACTTATATAGCGACGTGCATGCACGTGTGTGTGTCTGTGTGGCTGCTTGTACTAGTCCGGACTGATGCCGATTTATAGTGCTAGCACACTGAGATACCATGCCGCAGTTAAACATGAATACCTCACTCAGACATAGTGTACTGACTCCGAGCCGACCTGTCCTTGTTTTAGCCCCTTAATGCCAAGCGCCAGACAGGTTAACAACAAATACCATCTTTTAACGTCTTTTGGTATGACGCGGCCGGGGATCGAACCCCGGACCTTCCGCTCTCCGGGTGGACGCTCTACCATTTAACCACGGAGATGGTCGGGCAAGTAGGAAGCATGGTGATCAGAGAGAGGGGTTGACAAAGTACATTTCAGGTAATTTCCGACTTTCAATGTAGTGTTTTTGACTGATTTAAAGCATAGAATGTTTCCAAATTGCGGAAGGGTACTCGGATTCACAATAACCTCCGCAACAAACGGGGTAATGTTATAAGAATCGATGAATGAAAGAGGTTTTTGTAATGAACATTGACATGTTTTTTATACCCACCATCATGCGCCAAGTAGTACAGACAACGCACGGACCAAAAATCGCATGTTTTTAAAGCTACAGAGGACCAGTTTATTCTATCAGTTCTATTGACACCAGTTGGGTTAATTGTCACCAGTTGGGGGTTTTCCCCGACCTGACAGACCCTAATGTCAGAATGTCAGTCACACACTTTGCAACGGATTGAAATTGAGAGATGCTCGTGCAACGCGTGTAATTCGGAAGAAACGGGACGACAACAAACCCGGCGTTGTTGTGGTCACACTTGATACTGTTGGTCAGCAGAGGAAAGTAGGCCCCTACTCCAGATTAAGTGAGTGAGTGAGTGAGTATGGTTTTACGCGACTTTTAGCAATATTCTAGCAATATCACGGCGGGGGGACACCAGAAATGGGCTTCACACATTGTACCCTTGTCAGGAATCGAACCCGGGTCTTCGGCGTGACGAGCGAACGCTTTAACCACTAGGATACCCGACCGCCCCTCCAGATTAAGAAAAGACTTAGAGATACTAAAGACTTCTCAAGAGTGTATGTGGACGCCGCTATGTCTCCTGAATAACTGTTGTCAAGATCGAATATGCAGGCCATGATCAGCGAGATGGGGAAGGAGAAGAAACTTTCATGGCAAACGAAGTGTTTCTGCCAAGGAGTAGGACAGGCTGCGGCCTGGGTTTTGGGATTGTGGAGGATGGACAAAAGGTGAATCAAGTAATAAACAGTTGAGGGATTCTTTTCTGCGTGATTTGGACTATGATGTTTCCGGTGTTTGTGAGACTTTCTAAAGCATCGAGAGAATATAGTGGTAGACGGATAGACTTGGATCGCGAATAACCGGCGTGATATAGAAGTATGAGCCAAACGAGGATCTGGAGGGGTGGGTGCCTTTTCAAGAAAAACTCAATTTTTAGATAGTTCATTGTTGACATTTTAGACACTGATCACGATGATATTATTTGGTTTAAAACTTTAATTCCACACAGATGCTGATTATAATCTTATGTTATATATGTGCTATTTGCCTCCCACTGGGTCGAGTAGACAACATAACGCAGAACAATATTTTGAGACTTTGTTGGGGCAAGTGGGTACCTTCCCCCAAGTTAGTGCTGTCCCTCACAAAAACAAAAGGTAAATCCATGTATAAACCCAATTGGTGTGAGGTCCTCCAATCCAAAGGGGGTTCTGTTTGTTTATCCGAACAGGATTTGTTGAAAAGAAAATCAGTTTTAAAAGAGAAACTGTTAAAACAGAAATATGTGTCTGAACGGAAAGTGTTTGATAAACTGCATCGTAACTATAAACGCTCGTATCAAATGCAAGAACAACAGCGCTTGTTTGATAAATATAAACATCATGACAGCCCCGAATTTTGAAAAGTTTTTGGCTAAATAGGAATTGCTGGTGATAGGCTTAACTCTATCTAATGGGAGGTAATTCATGGCGGAAGCGTGATCACAAACAAGCAGGATGTTCTTAATATTTTGAATTTAAATTACAGCAGTTTATATAATGCTGATCCATTAAATACGTTTGATGATGCTCATTTTCAGAAAAATATATCTGAAATTAACAGCGACACAGAAGAATATCCTCCCTACGATGCACGTGTCCTAAATGTACCTACCAGTATCTGGTGAAAAGGTTGTAAACAGGTTGGGGATACCCCTGAAATGAAGGAAATGGGCCCACCTGAGGGAAACACCCCCAACTGAAAAAAAGGTGAAAATTCCACCTTGCGGCGTCTGAACAAAACGTGGCAAGATGGTAAGTCACTTTTGATCAGTACGGTACTACATTTCCACTATGCAACACATCCCGACACGAACACGTGCCTCGGCTCTTTCGCTGATAAACATTTATAAACAGACATTTCCTTGTTTTACAACACATTTGACCTGTCACATTGCTATTATGCTGCGATACAAATCACAATTGACATCAGAAGAGCATTAATATCCACTCTCAACACACACTTCCCTTCCGGAAACGACGGGCGCTCATATCACTCGCCAACTGCGAAAAAGCACTCGTCGTCAGAGATTTCAGAAACCATGGTGGACCGAAAGGGACATAATTCTAATACAATGATAAGGCAGTTAACCCTGCACGTATGTCATGATTTAGGGATAAAAAATGAAAGCGTGCATTGGAAAGTTTTTATTCAAATAAAACAATGTAACTCCACAAAGTTAATGAAAGAACATATAAAAGTACAACACACTATTAACTGCATTGGGTACACTGGTGGTTAAAGCATTCTCTCGTCACGCCGAATGGGTACAGTATGTGATGCCTATTACTGGTGTCCCCCCGCCGTGATATTGCTGGAATATTGCTAAAAGCGTTAAAACCATACTCACTCACTTCTGCATTGGCAGGTTAAACGTCAACACACACGTACAGGTAATAAACATTTTAAAGCTGCATGTTCATCAAACAGATGTATTACCTATGAGGGCAAACATATCGGGGTTCATAAATTCATATGCTCCCTAGGGTCATATCACGTCACGAATCTGGACCAGACAATCATGTGATTTACAGCATGAGCATCGATCCACGCAATTGGGATCGATGACATGCATCAACCAAGAGCCTGACCACCCGATCCCGTTAGTCGCCTTTTACGGCAAGCAAGGGTTGCTGAAGACCTATTCTACCCCGGATCTTCACGGGTCTCAAGATTATTGCAGTTATATAGCGACGTGCGTGCACGTGTATGTGTGTGTGTGGCTGCTTGTACTAGTCCGGACTGATGCCGATGTATATTTATATATAATGTACTATGATATATCAAGTTGGAAATCCATTAACTCAATTCATTATATAGAACATGATTTACGGAGTACTGATGACATCCACTACCGGTGGAAAAGAACCGAACACAACAGAAATGCGTTGAGTAATTTCGTCATGGAAATTGACGATTATATACAGGAGGATGTTGATGAGCAAGACCTAGGTCAGTAATAATTCTGCCATTGATTTCTTTTTGTTGATTTTGTTACTTTTCTATCCTAAAACAAATCTTACCAACATAACTTTATTTTATACTTCTTTTCATAAATAACAAATCCATTTATTGGTAATATATATACATGTATATTCAACAGTTAAATGTCCCTAAAACATTATGATATAGTACAAAGAAAATGAATTGGGTACACTTATGACCACTTTTAGCAATGCAGCGCGAAGTATTTCAAATTTTGTCCCGTTTGGCCATGGTTTTCCATAGACTTACTGACGCCAAGGCCCGATTTAGGCGTTACCTCCCTTGTCGGGACTGCTGGTGCCGTGGCAGAATAGGAGGTGAGGAGAAAATTGGGTTTAACGTCGCTTCCAAGATTATTGCACTTATATAGCGACGTGCATGCACGTGTGTGTGTCTGTGTGGCTGCTTGTACTAGTCCGGACTGATGCCGATTTATAGTGCTAGCACACTGAGATACCATGCCGCAGTTAAACATGAATACCTCACTCAGACATAGTGTACTGACTCCGAGCCGACCTGTCCTTGTTTTAGCCCCTTAATGCCAAGCGCCAGACAGGTTAACAACAAATACCATCTTTTAACGTCTTTTGGTATGACGCGGCCGGGGATCGAACCCCGGACCTTCCGCTCTCCGGGTGGACGCTCTACCATTTAACCACGGAGATGGTCGGGCAAGTAGGAAGCATGGTGATCAGAGAGAGGGGTTGACAAAGTACATTTCAGGTAATTTCCGACTTTCAATGTAGTGTTTTTGACTGATTTAAAGCATAGAATGTTTCCAAATTGCGGAAGGGTACTCGGATTCACAATAACCTCCGCAACAAACGGGGTAATGTTATAAGAATCGATGAATGAAAGAGGTTTTTGTAATGAACATTGACATGTTTTTTATACCCACCATCATGCGCCAAGTAGTACAGACAACGCACGGACCAAAAATCGCATGTTTTTAAAGCTACAGAGGACCAGTTTATTCTATCAGTTCTATTGACACCAGTTGGGTTAATTGTCACCAGTTGGGGGTTTTCCCCGACCTGACAGACCCTAATGTCAGAATGTCAGTCACACACTTTGCAACGGATTGAAATTGAGAGATGCTCGTGCAACGCGTGTAATTCGGAAGAAACGGGACGACAACAAACCCGGCGTTGTTGTGGTCACACTTGATACTGTTGGTCAGCAGAGGAAAGTAGGCCCCTACTCCAGATTAAGTGAGTGAGTGAGTGAGTATGGTTTTACGCGACTTTTAGCAATATTCTAGCAATATCACGGCGGGGGGACACCAGAAATGGGCTTCACACATTGTACCCTTGTCAGGAATCGAACCCGGGTCTTCGGCGTGACGAGCGAACGCTTTAACCACTAGGATACCCGACCGCCCCTCCAGATTAAGAAAAGACTTAGAGATACTAAAGACTTCTCAAGAGTGTATGTGGACGCCGCTATGTCTCCTGAATAACTGTTGTCAAGATCGAATATGCAGGCCATGATCAGCGAGATGGGGAAGGAGAAGAAACTTTCATGGCAAACGAAGTGTTTCTGCCAAGGAGTAGGACAGGCTGCGGCCTGGGTTTTGGGATTGTGGAGGATGGACAAAAGGTGAATCAAGTAATAAACAGTTGAGGGATTCTTTTCTGCGTGATTTGGACTATGATGTTTCCGGTGTTTGTGAGACTTTCTAAAGCATCGAGAGAATATAGTGGTAGACGGATAGACTTGGATCGCGAATAACCGGCGTGATATAGAAGTATGAGCCAAACGAGGATCTGGAGGGGTGGGTGCCTTTAGATAGTTCATTGTTGACATTTTAGACACTGATCACGATGATATTATTTGGTTTAAAACTTTAATTCCACACAGATGCTGATTATAATCTTATGTTATATATGTGCTATTTGCCTCCCACTGGGTCGAGTAGACAACATAACGCAGAACAATATTTTGAGACTTTGTTGGGGCAAGTGGGTACCTTCCCCCAAGTTAGTGCTGTCCCTCACAAAAACAAAAGGTAAATCCATGTATAAACCCAATTGGTGTGAGGTCCTCCAATCCAAAGGGGGTTCTGTTTGTTTATCCGAACAGGATTTGTTGAAAAGAAAATCATTTTTAAAAAAGAAACTGTTAAAACAGAAATATGTGTCTGAACGGAAAGTGTTTGATAAACTGCACCGTAACTATAAACGCTCGTATCAAATGCAAGAACAACAGCGCTTGTTTGATCAATATAAACATCATGACAGCCCCGAATTTTGAAAAGTTTTTGGCTAAATAGGAATTGCTGGTGATAGGCTTAACTCTATCTAATGGGAGGTAATTCATGGCGGAAGCGTGATCACAAACAAGCAGGATGTTCTTAATATTTTGAATTTAAATTACAGCAGTTTATATAATGCTGATCCATTAAATACGTTTGATGATGCTCATTTTCAGAAAAATATATCTGAAATTAACAGCGACACAGAAGAATATCCTCCCTACGATGCACGTGTCCTAAATGTACCTACCAGTATCTGGTGAAAAGGTTGTAAACAGGTTGGGGATACCCCTGAAATGAAGGAAATGGGCCCACCTGAGGGAAACACCCCCAACTGAAAAAAAGGTGAAAATTCCACCTTGCGGCGTCTGAACAAAACGTGGCAAGATGGTAAGTCACTTTTGATCAGTACGGTACTATATTTCCACTATGCAACACATCCCGACACGAACACGTGCCTCGGCTCTTTCGCTGATAAACATTTATAAACAGACATTTCCTTGTTTTACAACACCTTTGACCTGTCACATTGCTATTATGCTGCGATACAAATCACAATTGACATCAGAAGAGCATTAATATCCACTCTCAACACACACTTCCCTTCCGGAAACGACGGGCGCTCATATCACTCGCCAACTGCGAAAAAGCACTCGTCGTCAGAGATTTCAGAAACCATGGTGGACCGAAAGGGACATAATTCTAATACAATGATAAGGCAGTTAACCCTGCACGCATGTCATGATTTAGGGATAAAAAATGAAAGCGTGCATTGGAAAGTTTTTATTCAAATAAAACAATGTAACTCCACAAAGTTAATGAAAGAACATATAAAAGTACAACACACTATTAACTGCATTGGGTACACTGGTGGTTAAAGCATTCTCTCGTCACGCCGAATGGGTACAGTATGTGAAGCCTATTACTGGTGTCCCCCCGCCGTGATATTGCTGGAATATTGCTAAAAGCGTTAAAACCATACTCACTCACTTCTGCATTGGCAGGTTAAACGTCAACACACACGTACAGGTAATAAACATTTTAAAGCTGCATGTTCATCAAACAGATGTATTACCTATGAGGGCAAACATATCGGGGTTCATAAATTCATATGCTCCCTAGGGTCATATCACGTCACGAATCTGGACCAGACAATCATGTGATTTACAGCATGAGCATCGATCCACGCAATTGGGATCGATGACATGCATCAACCAAGAGCCTGACCACCCGATCCCGTTAGTCGCCTTTTACGGCAAGCAAGGGTTGCTGAAGACCTATTCTACCCCGGATCTTCACGGGTCTCAAGATTATTGCAGTTATATAGCGACGTGCGTGCACGTGTATGTGTGTGTGTGGCTGCTTGTACTAGTCCGGACTGATGCCGATGTATATTTATATATAATGTACTATGATATATCAAGTTGGAAATCCATTAACTCAATTCATTATATAGAACATGATTTACGGAGTACTGATGACATCCACTACCGGTGGAAAAGAACCTAACACAACAGAAATGCGTTGAGTAATTTCGTCATGGAAATTGACGATTATATACAGGAGGATGTTGATGAGCAAGACCTAGGTCAGTAATAATTCTGCCATTGATTTCTTTTTGTTGATTTTGTTACTTTTCTATCCTAAAACAAATCTTACCAACATAACTTTATTTTATACTTCTTTTCATAAATAACAAATCCATTTATTGGTAATATATATACATGTATATTCAACAGTTAAATGTCCCTAAAACATTATGATATAGTACAAAGAAAATGAATTGGGTACACTTATGACCACTTTTAGAAATGCAGCGCGAAGTATTTCAAATTTTGTCCCGTTTGGCCATGGTTTTCCATAGACTTACTGACGCCAAGGCCCGATTTAGGCGTTACCTCCCTTGTCGGGACTGCTGGTGCCGTGGCAGAATAGGAGGTGAGGAGAAAATTGGGTTTAACGTCGCTTCCAAGATTATTGCACTTATATAGCGACGTGCATGTACGTGTGTGTGTCTGTGTGGCTGCTTGTACTAGTCCGGACTGATGCCGATTTATAGTGCTAGCACACTGAGATACCATGCCGCAGTTAAACATGAATACCTCACTCAGACATAGTGTACTGACTCCGAGCCGACCTGTCCTTGTTTTAGCCCCTTAATGCCAAGCGCCAGACAGGTTAACAACAAATACCATCTTTTAACGTCTTTTGGTATGACGCGGCCGGGGATCGAACCCCGGACCTTCCGCTCTCCGGGTGGACGCTCTACCATTTAACCACGGAGATGGTCGGGCAAGTAGGAAGCATGGTGATCAGAGAGAGGGGTTGACAAAGTACATTTCAGGTAATTTCCGACTTTCAATGTAGTGTTTTTGACTGATTTAAAGCATAGAATGTTTCCAAATTGCGGAAGGGTACTCGGATTCACAATAACCTCCGCAACAAACGGGGTAATGTTATAAGAATCGATGAATGAAAGAGGTTTTTGTAATGAACATTGACATGTTTTTTATACCCACCATCATGCGCCAAGTAGTACAGACAACGCACGGACCAAAAATCGCATGTTTTTAAAGCTACAGAGGACCAGTTTATTCTATCAGTTCTATTGACACCAGTTGGGTTAATTGTCACCAGTTGGGGGTTTTCCCCGACCTGACAGACCCTAATGTCAGAATGTCAGTCACACACTTTGCAACGGATTGAAATTGAGAGATGCTCGTGCAACGCGTGTAATTCGGAAGAAACGGGACGACAACAAACCCGGCGTTGTTGTGGTCACACTTGATACTGTTGGTCAGCAGAGGAAAGTAGGCCCCTACTCCAGATTAAGTGAGTGAGTGAGTGAGTATGGTTTTACGCGACTTTTAGCAATATTCTAGCAATATCACGGCGGGGGGGACACCAGAAATGGGCTTCACACATTGTACCCTTGTCAGGAATCGAACCCGGGTCTTCGGCGTGACGAGCGAACGCTTTAACCACTAGGATACCCGACCGCCCCTCCAGATTAAGAAAAGACTTAGAGATACTAAAGACTTCTCAAGAGTGTATGTGGACGCCGCTATGTCTCCTGAATAACTGTTGTCAAGATCGAATATGCAGGCCATGATCAGCGAGATGGGGAAGGAGAAGAAACTTTCATGGCAAACGAAGTGTTTCTGCCAAGGAGTAGGACAGGCTGCGGCCTGGGTTTTGGGATTGTGGAGGATGGACAAAAGGTGAATCAAGTAATAAACAGTTGAGGGATTCTTTTCTGCGTGATTTGGACTATGATGTTTCCGGTGTTTGTGAGACTTTCTAAAGCATCGAGAGAATATAGTGGTAGCCGGATAGACTCGGATCGCGAATAACCGGCGTGATATAGAAGTATGAGCCAAACGAGGGTCTGGAGGGGTGGGTGCCTTTTCAAGAAAAACTCAATTATTAGATAGTTCATTGTTGACATTTTAGACACTGATCACGATGATATTATTTGGTTTAAAACTTTAATTCCACACAGATGCTGATTATAATCTTATGTTATATATGTGCTATTTGCCTCCCACTGGGTCGAGTAGACAACATAACGCAGAACAATATTTTGAGACTTTGTTGGAACAAGTGGGTACCTTCCCCCAAGTTAGTGCTGTCCCTCACAAAAACAAAAGGTAAATCCATGTATAAACCCAATTGGTGTGAGGTCCTCCAATCCAAAGGGGGTTCTGCTTGTTTATCCGAACAGGATTTGTTGAAAAGAAAATCATTTTTAAAAAAGAAACTGTTAAAACAGAAATATGTGTCTGAACGGAAAGTGTTTGATAAACTGCATCGTAACTATAAACGCTCGTATCAGCTGCAAGAACAACAGCGCTTGTTTGATCAATATAAACATCATGACAGCCCCGAATTTTGGAAAGTTTTTGGCAAAATAGGAATTGCTGGTGATAGGCTAAACTCTATCCCATGGGAGGTAATTCATGGCGGAAGCGTGATCACAAACAAGCAGGATGTTCTTAATATTTTGAATTTAAATTACAGCAGTTTATATAATGCTGATCCATTAAATACGTTTGATGATGCTCATTTTCAGAAACATATATCTGAAATTAACAGCGACACAGAAGAATATCCTCCCTACGATGCACGTGTCCTAAATGTACCTACCAGTATCTGGTGAAAAGGTTGTAAACAGGTTGGGGATACCCCTGAAATGAAGGAAATGGGCCCACATGAGGGAAACACCCCCAACTGAAAAAAAGGTGAAAATTCCACCTTGCGGCGTCTGAACAAAACGTGGCAAGATGATAAGTCACTTTTGATCAGTACGGTACTACATTTCCACTATGCAACACATCCCGACACGAACACATGCCTCGGCTCTTTCGCTGATAAACATTTATAAACAGACATTTCCTTGTTTTACAACACCTTTGACCTGTCACATTGCTATTATGCTACGATACAACTCACAATTGACATCAGAAGAGCATTAATATCCACTCTCAACACACACTTCCCTTCCGGAAACGACGGGCGCTCATATCACTCGCCAACTGCGAAAAAGCACTCGTCGTCAGAGATTTCAGAAACCATGGTGAACCGAAAGGGACATAATTCTAATACAATGATAAGGCAGTTAACCCTGCACGTATGTCATGATTTAGGGATAAAAAATGAAAGCGTGCGTTGGAAAGTTTTTATTCAAATAAAACAATGTAACTCCACAAAGTTAATGAAAGAACATATAAAAGTACAACACACCATTAACTGCATTGGGTACACTGGTGGTTAAAGCATTCTCTCGTCACGCCGAATGGATACAGTATGTGAAGCCTATTATTGGTGTCCCCCCGCCGTGATATTGCTGGAATATTGCTAAAAGCGTTAAAACCATACTCACTCACTTCTGCATTGGCAGGTTAAACGTCAACACACACGTACAGGTAATAAACATTTTAAAGCTGCATGTTCATCAAACAGATGTATTACCTATGAGGGCAAACATATCGGGGTTCATAAAATTCATATGCTCCCTAGGGTCATATCACGTCACGAGACAACAGTGTATTGTTTACGTCATCCGGACTGCACCGTTAACGTCATGTGAATGATATCGTGACGTGAGGTCGTCGCAGCTGAAGATTAATGACTTGATTCGACAAAATGTGGTTCCGCTGCTGGCCTGCTGTCTTAAATACTAAAATTCGTCTCTGTATGTAGACACACATGCCTAAATTCCTCTATTTCTTTCGCTCTCGCTCGGGAAATATCGCAATTTAGACACTCGTGTCGTAAACATAGTATGACATGAACACTCATATAATATCCTCTATATAGGATTGATTGTACTTACCCAGCAAACCCGTGAAGATCCGGGTTAGAATAGCTCTTCATCAACACGTGGTTGTCGTAAGAGGCGAATAACGGGATCCTGTGGTCAGGCACGCTGACTTGTGTGATGCATGTCATCGTATCCCTATTGCATGGATCGGTGTTCATGATGTCAATCACCAGATTGTCTGGTCCAGACTATTATTTACAGACCGCCGTATATAGCTGGAATAATGCTTAGTGTGGCATTAAAAAGCAAACAAACAAACAAACAAACTTACCCAGCACAGTATAGGCAGGTTCCTCGGGGTGTGTGGCTGCTGTAGCTGCTGCAGATGCAGCTGCACCTGAGGACGTTATGACGTTACTGTAATCTTTCACTGAGATGAAATAATACAAATATATACACACATATTTAATGGGGACTGTGTGTTCATTCACTATGTATACCACAGTACCGCTATTAAGTAGCGATAATTCAGTGGCTGCGATAAGCAATGCAATTCTCCAAGTGAAGATGTGACCAATAGATAGTGTCAAGATTGCATCCACAATTATAGCAGCGTGGAATGTGTGAGTGAGTGGGTAGTAGAATGCCTTGTTTTCATCATGAGTCTTGACATGCTTCACAAGAGGATCACCAGACAAATAAATGTGTGCATACGTGCGCATTACAATTCTATCATGAATAGCCTCCGGGTTAATTAAACAACGCCCTCTCATTATAATTGGTAAATATAAGCGATTGAGGGAAGAGCGAGGATGCTGGGATCTATTGTCTGACATGATTCTTCGTGTGAGTTCGTCCAATCAACAACACAGAAAGAATACGAAAGGACGGGTACAGCATAGGTATTTGTGGCTTTGACTTTATTTTGACCGTTCAGCTCTGGATGTGTGAGTGAGTGGGTGTGTTTTTGTCAAAGGTAGCATTCATCCAGATACATCACAACAGAGCGATACTAACTGTGTCAGACCTTGCAGTTCAGTTGCCGATACCTTCTCTATGATGTCACGGTGACACACAATCAACCAGGTCACACACTGCTGCCCACACAGTCCTCATACGCCGGCTTGTGAATTGGGCTCCAGCTGTAGTGACCTATACAACCCGACCGCCTCCGTGGTCTAGTGGTAGAGCGTCCGCCCGGAGAGCGGAAGGTCCGGGGTTCGATCCCAAGCCGCGTCATACCAAAAGACGTTAAAAGATGGTACTTGTTGTTACCCTGTCTGGCACTCGACATTAAGGGGCCAAAACAAGGACTGGTCGGCTTGGAGTCAGTATACTGTGTCTGAGTGGGGTGTTCATGTTAAACTGCGGCATGGTATCTCAGTGAGCTAGCACTATAAATCGGCATCAGTCCGGACTAGTACAAGTATCCACACACACACACACGTATATGCACGTCGCTATATAAGTGTAATAATCTTGGACGCGACGTTAAACCCCATTTCACCTCACCTCACCTATACAACCCGGGATTCCGGATACACTAGGATCGTAACAATGTGATCGCTTGGACATGTTGACGGTCACCACAGACAACTGGTTTTGTAGACCATGTTGTTTACAACCGTAACAAGAACACGTAACACACAGCACGATAGAAACTTGATGTTGAATACGTGGGAACAAAATATAACATGATTTCTCCTTTTTGCAACCAACGGTTTCTGGAGTCTTTTTCACTCGCCCTGGAACCACGGAAGGTGCATCCATTATTTAACGATCTAAGTAGTACCTGTAGTATGTATGTAATGCCTCATAGAAAGAAAGTGAGTGAGTGAGTGAGTATGGCTCTACGCCGCTTTTAGCAATATTCCAGCAATATCACGGCTGGGGACACCAGAAATGGGCTTCACACATTGCACCCATGTCGGGAATGGAACCCGGGTCTTCGGCGTGACGAGCGAACGCTTTAACCCCCACCCCCATAGAAAAAATTACCTTGATCATAGCTGTGTGTAGGTTGGCTACTGGGCATGTTTGTGGTCGACTAGCTGAAGTGAGTGACCTCTGTTGCATCGCTATTGGCGACACATGAACAATTATGTGAATAGTTAACGTTAGTTATTCAAAGAGTATCTACCGCATCCGTGTAGTGGGTAAAGAGTCTGCCCGGAGAGTAACCACCCCCGCCCAAGATCGCTACATCCGACTGCGCCACCTTCGTGAAAGGACGACCACAGCCATCTCAACCTCATCGCAAATACCCGGCCTGCGCAGAATCTCCAACCAGACCGTACGAAACCGTTTAAGAGTAGCAGGTCTACTAACAAGACGTCCTGTTCGACGCGTCATATTGAGTCGACAACATCGTCAACAACGACTGCATTGGTGTCGTCAACACAGGGTATGGCCTCAACCGCGATGGAGAGATGTCAGGCAATGCGACGAATCATGAGAACATTACGCCGGAAACTGCGTACAGGAAGTGGTCAGGTTTGGCTGGAGTAGCGTTATGTTCTCTCCACAACATTTTGGCACAATACCGTGTACGGTTACTCGTATAAATGTATTTTTATTCCTCACACAAATCTGGCTTTGCGTTTCTTTTTTTGAAGAGTATATATGAGGAATGGTACATTGCAGTAGTTTAATTATAAAAAAAATATGTTGAATATTTCTGAGTGCTGCAGTAAACGACGAAAAAAGCATGTGTTCTAAATTCTCTTCCTTCTAGCAATTGGTGTGTCCTTTTTTGTAATATTTTAAAAGTCTCCAAATCATGTTTTGTTAATATTGCTGCGATTATCAAGTTAGATTTAATAATAATGATGTTGTGTGTATTGTGTACATGATAACATACGCAATTGGTGAGTGTGTTGGATCTAACGCTGCTTTATACAGTACTTCAGTTATACCACGGCGTGTCTAGGTTCTACTACACCAAATCAGTACCAGTTTGGATAGTGCGGTTTTCGTAGGGAGCCTTCAGTGCAGATCGAGAGATATCTGCAGGCTGTGATTGGAGGATATTCTGTAAGATTTTTATGTCTTTCAAATGTACATCCATCCAGTTATTAAAACTGACCATGTTTTTCTATATTTAGTACTGTCTTTTTCAACATGATGACTTATGCTGAATGTGACCACAGCTATTTTCAAGTAGGTGACATTTGGTGCGAAACTGGGGGTGGTGTGTTTAGCTTCCGGTACTCGGAAAAGGAGCTGACTAAGCTAGTCATTTTTATTTTTTTTATTGCTGCTCTAAGGCCAAACTGTGCACACACGTACAGGTAATAGCTGTTGAATGCTTAGTTATTTTTAAAAAAATCATAACGTTACTATAGAAGTCTATGGGAAAACATTTGGTTGTGTGTAACCTGTAGGGTGAGTGCACATTTCAGTAATTCATACTTTACATGCTTTTCTGTTTATATTTCACCATGGATACACCATGGAGGCAAATTTAAAAATAATGACAGTGAAGTTGGGGACATTTTGGGTTGAATGGAGCATTTGGATGGGCTGGAAATGAATGTTGCTTCGTATTGTGGTCTAACTCAGCACGAACCCCCCAGGGTACCTCTGTCCAACAAACCCTCCTCCTGCCTTCTGAATTTGTTGAAACTGATGAATTTGACAACAAATTAGGATAAAGTCACCACTGCCACAACAATTTCTGCCTTGTGTCAATCGCTTGCCAGTCAAGTTACGCGATGCCGTTATCTTGAATATGAAGCATGTACACTGCTGACAGCAGAATATGTCAAACATCCCCTTATTTATAGTAAACAATGTAGCATACCAATATGTCTTTCTGTTAGGTGCTCTTGTGTGAATGAATGATGCTATTTTTCTATTAAGTTTCTTAAAACAGACTTATTTTTCACTCATATAACTTTCAAATAATTATTTTGTCCCCTCAAGAACTGACTCCTGGCTGTTATATCCAAACTGGTTTGCCATTTGATATTGTCTGAACACTTTTTTCAGCTTTTCACATGCCTGATGTTGACTGGGGAGGTATATGTGCACTCACGCAGAAGAAGTAGGAGTTTCGACATCATATTTGGCATTTGGAGAAGCTGATCCGAAGTCCGGTGTTGGCAGTGTGTGATCGACAACCCTTGTTTTGCCTCGCTGCGCTTTATTACCTTGTAGAAGTTGTGGAACTTGGACATGTAGGTACAGTAAGTACATTTAAGAACCCCAGTCCACTTGAGGCCCCTCTGTTGCTCACTATCAAGTGCCATAATAAGATCACCCTCATGCACTAGACATTTCTGACAGTGCTCCCTTAATGCCTCATTGTGCAGTTTTTTAGTTTGCAAACATGAAGTAAGGGCTATACACCAGTCCCAGAACCTGCTTAGATGAAAATAATATCCACTGGCTCTTTTGGAATGTAACATTATGGTTCTGAAATCATCTTTAAAGAATGTGATAGTGTTCGACAAAACTAAATTATCTCCCCTGTTCAGTAAAATGCATTGTATCTTTCATTCCCCTATAAACCCATAAATTATTGGAGAGAAACACTATTTTAAGCTGGTATTGCATGACACTGTTAATTGTGAATAAAAAGAATTACATTTATGTCAGGATAAGCTGTACATTTTCAAAATTATATGGAATTTTAACTTTGTTTCATTGAAACTGGCAAATAACTGAAATAAGCAAGTTTAGCCACCTTGAAACATTAAACAGTAAGAATGTTTGATGTCCTGTGAGTATTTTAAAGTCTTAACTAAATAAATCAATAGAGTTAAGTGTAATTTCCTTCCATGTTGTGGTTTCAACAAGCTTTTTTCTACTTGAGGGTCCATTTCAATTTCTCGGCTTTAATAGGCGGTATGGTTCACTGGTCAGTGTTTGAGATTGCTGTTAACAATGCACCCCTTTACTTCCTATTTTCTGGTAAAGTTCATTATCCAGCCTTACATATATGATGACTTTAAAGCTGCTTAATGTGTCCCTTGCTTATTGTTGGCCTGAATTCCATGCTCTCTGTCCAATTTTGAGATTTTTTTCTGATTCCTTTCCATGTGTACTTATGTCATCAGCCTATATCATAGAGGATTATACTTTTCATTTTTGGAGTATATGAAAGCACAAACATTTGTGATAGCCCCTCCATAGATGATTTACCAAATGCTGACAGCCATTTGAGTGTTTAATTATATAAACAATGGTTGGTGTAAGTTCGAGCAATCTCAAACAATATCAATCGCATCATGTCATAAGTGTCAAAACCATATTCCATGAATGTAGCAGACTCTGCTATGTTCTGATGATGTCAGCAAAGGAAGGCAAACAACAGACCACTACTCATTTTTAAATATGTATTGTAACTGGTTTTGAGGTTTAAAGATTTTTTCAATTTTTTTAGTCGAAAAAATATTTTTGGGTGATATGATCTATGCAGCCTCAATCATTTATAGAATTGACCCCTGACCACCATCTTTAATGAAATATAAATGAACTTCCATGGTCAGTGCATGAAAGTAAAAACTTCTTTATTAATACAGAAATACCTTTTGTAAAACATTGATGAAGTGTACATCATTAAACTCTCACAACTCTTTCTGTGCATCAAAACTATGTATTCTGGTGCCATATAGACATGCTGGATAGGAACAAGTAGTGAAGTTTAATCCAATTTCCATTTTTTTTCTGAGAAGCTACATATATATACAATATATAAATCACAGATTTGACAAGTGCAAATATATTCTGATTTGTCTACAGGTTCTACTACACCAAATCAGTACCAGTTTGGATAGTGCGGTTTTCGTAGGGAGCCTTCAGTGCAGATCGAGAGATATCTGCAGGCTGTGATTGGAGGATATTCTGTAAGATTTTTATGTCTTTCAAATGTACATCCATCCAGTTATTAAAACTGACCATGTTTTTCTATATTTAGTACTGTCTTTTTCAACATGATGACTTATGCTGAATGTGACCACAGCTATTTTCAAGTAGGTGACATTTGGTGCGAAACTGGGGGTGGTGTGTTTAGCTTCCGGTACTCGGAAAAGGAGCTGACTAAGCTAGTCATTTTTATTTTTTTTATTGCTGCTCTAAGGCCAAACTGTGCACACACGTACAGGTAATAGCTGTTGAATGCTTAGTTATTTTTAAAAAAATCATAACGTTACTATAGAAGTCTATGGGAAAACATTTGGTTGTGTGTAACCTGTAGGGTGAGTGCACATTTCAGTAATTCATACTTTACATGCTTTTCTGTTTATATTTCACCATGGATACACCATGGAGGCAAATTTAAAAATAATGACAGTGAAGTTGGGGACATTTTGGGTTGAATGGAGCATTTGGATGGGCTGGAAATGAATGTTGCTTCGTATTGTGGTCTAACTCAGCACGAACCCCCCAGGGTACCTCTGTCCAACAAACCCTCCTCCTGCCTTCTGAATTTGTTGAAACTGATGAATTTGACAACAAATTAGGATAAAGTCACCACTGCCACAACAATTTCTGCCTTGTGTCAATCGCTTGCCAGTCAAGTTACGCGATGCCGTTATCTTGAATATGAAGCATGTACACTGCTGACAGCAGAATATGTCAAACATCCCCTTATTTATAGTAAACAATGTAGCATACCAATATGTCTTTCTGTTAGGTGCTCTTGTGTGAATGAATGATGCTATTTTTCTATTAAGTTTCTTAAAACAGACTTATTTTTCACTCATATAACTTTCAAATAATTATTTTGTCCCCTCAAGAACTGACTCCTGGCTGTTATATCCAAACTGGTTTGCCATTTGATATTGTCTGAACACTTTTTTCAGCTTTTCACATGCCTGATGTTGACTGGGGAGGTATATGTGCACTCACGCAGAAGAAGTAGGAGTTTCGACATCATATTTGGCATTTGGAGAAGCTGATCCGAAGTCCGGTGTTGGCAGTGTGTGATCGACAACCCTTGTTTTGCCTCGCTGCGCTTTATTACCTTGTAGAAGTTGTGGAACTTGGACATGTAGGTACAGTAAGTACATTTAAGAACCCCAGTCCACTTGAGGCCCCTCTGTTGCTCACTATCAAGTGCCATAATAAGATCACCCTCATGCACTAGACATTTCTGACAGTGCTCCCTTAATGCCTCATTGTGCAGTTTTTTAGTTTGCAAACATGAAGTAAGGGCTATACACCAGTCCCAGAACCTGCTTAGATGAAAATAATATCCACTGGCTCTTTTGGAATGTAACATTATGGTTCTGAAATCATCTTTAAAGAATGTGATAGTGTTCGACAAAACTAAATTATCTCCCCTGTTCAGTAAAATGCATTGTATCTTTCATTCCCCTATAAACCCATAAATTATTGGAGAGAAACACTATTTTAAGCTGGTATTGCATGACACTGTTAATTGTGAATAAAAAGAATTACATTTATGTCAGGATAAGCTGTACATTTTCAAAATTATATGGAATTTTAACTTTGTTTCATTGAAACTGGCAAATAACTGAAATAAGCAAGTTTAGCCACCTTGAAACATTAAACAGTAAGAATGTTTGATGTCCTGTGAGTATTTTAAAGTCTTAACTAAATAAATCAATAGAGTTAAGTGTAATTTCCTTCCATGTTGTGGTTTCAACAAGCTTTTTTCTACTTGAGGGTCCATTTCAATTTCTCGGCTTTAATAGGCGGTATGGTTCACTGGTCAGTGTTTGAGATTGCTGTTAACAATGCACCCCTTTACTTCCTATTTTCTGGTAAAGTTCATTATCCAGCCTTACATATATGATGACTTTAAAGCTGCTTAATGTGTCCCTTGCTTATTGTTGGCCTGAATTCCATGCTCTCTGTCCAATTTTGAGATTTTTTTCTGATTCCTTTCCATGTGTACTTATGTCATCAGCCTATATCATAGAGGATTATACTTTTCATTTTTGGAGTATATGAAAGCACAAACATTTGTGATAGCCCCTCCATAGATGATTTACCAAATGCTGACAGCCATTTGAGTGTTTAATTATATAAACAATGGTTGGTGTAAGTTCGAGCAATCTCAAACAATATCAATCGCATCATGTCATAAGTGTCAAAACCATATTCCATGAATGTAGCAGACTCTGCTATGTTCTGATGATGTCAGCAAAGGAAGGCAAACAACAGACCACTACTCATTTTTAAATATGTATTGTAACTGGTTTTGAGGTTTAAAGATTTTTTCAATTTTTTTAGTCGAAAAAATATTTTTGGGTGATATGATCTATGCAGCCTCAATCATTTATAGAATTGACCCCTGACCACCATCTTTAATGAAATATAAATGAACTTCCATGGTCAGTGCATGAAAGTAAAAACTTCTTTATTAATACAGAAATACCTTTTGTAAAACATTGATGAAGTGTACATCATTAAACTCTCACAACTCTTTCTGTGCATCAAAACTATGTATTCTGGTGCCATATAGACATGCTGGATAGGAACAAGTAGTGAAGTTTAATCCAATTTCCATTTTTTTTCTGAGAAGCTACATATATATACAATATATAAATCACAGATTTGACAAGTGCAAATATATTCTGATTTGTCTACAGGTTCTACTACACCAAATCAGTACCAGTTTGGATAGTGCGGTTTTCGTAGGGAGCCTTCAGTGCAGATCGAGAGATATCTGCAGGCTGTGATTGGAGGATATTCTGTAAGATTTTTATGTCTTTCAAATGTACATCCATCCAGTTATTAAAACTGACCATGTTTTTCTATATTTAGTACTGTCTTTTTCAACATGATGACTTATGCTGAATGTGACCACAGCTATTTTCAAGTAGGTGACATTTGGTGCGAAACTGGGGGTGGTGTGTTTAGCTTCCGGTACTCGGAAAAGGAGCTGACTAAGCTAGTCATTTTTATTTTTTTTATTGCTGCTCTAAGGCCAAACTGTGCACACACGTACAGGTAATAGCTGTTGAATGCTTAGTTATTTTTAAAAAAATCATAACGTTACTATAGAAGTCTATGGGAAAACATTTGGTTGTGTGTAACCTCTAACGCTGCTTTATACAGTAGTTCAGTTATACCACGGCGTGTCTAACACTGCTTTATACAGTACTTCAGTTATACCACGGAGTGTCTAACACTGCTTTATACAGTACTTCAGTTATACAACAGCGTGTCTAACACTGCTTTATACAGTACTTCAGTTATACCACGGCGGGTCTAACGCTGCTTTATACAGTACTTCAGTTATACCACGGCGTGTCTAACACTGCTTTATACAGTACTTCAGTTATATCACGGCGTGTCTAACACTGCTTTATACAGTACTTCAGTTATATCACGGCGTGTCTAACACTGCTTTATACAGTACTTCAGTTATATCACGGCGTGTCTAACACTGCTTTATACAGTACTTCAGTTATACCACGGCGTGTCTAACACTGCTTTATACAGTACTTCAGTTATATCACGGCGTGTCTAACACTGCTTTATACAGTACTTCAGTTATACCACGGCGTGTCTAACACTGCTTTATACAGTACTTCAGTTATACCACGGCGTGTCTAACGCTGCTTTATACAGTACTTCAGTTATATCACGGCGTGTCTAACACTGCTTTATACAGTACTTCAGTTATATCACGGCGTGTCTAACGCTGCTTTATACAGTACTTCAGTTATATCACGGCGTGTCGGCTTAATATGGGAGGAAACAAGAAGTGATGCGTGACAAACCTAGAAATTTAATTCGAACCCACTATCACAGTTTTCTGTCTTGCCCAAGAGGACGCATCTCTGTAGAGTCACTTTAGAAATAGCGTGGGAGGTGTATGTAACATATACAAGACATACCGGGCATAAGTAATTTAGAATAAAAGATGTGGGAGAGTTTGTGAAATGTTTTTAAATTGATCACTTTTTTGAAAAAAATATGCTCCTTTGAGGTTTTTTCGCCCTCTTCCCTTTTTCTCACAAATAAAATATTATCATATCTAATATTGCAACAGTCACCTTCCTGGTCAGCATGTATATAATTGTAATAGTTAGAAAGGCTATAAAATGACCAGCAAAAGACATTAGACTAGATTTAAAAATCCACTATAACCAATAGAGATTTGAACGTATTGTCCGATATTCTATCATCATTGACATTAATATTTGCCGGACTAAGCAACAGTTAGAGTTATCCCCCCTCCAGAACTTGTTCACAACGGACGTCTGCTACTTGCGCTGAAAGGCCAAGCGGGTGATGTTTCTAAGGTGAGACTGTCAATGTAGGTGATTATACCTTTACTTTTTACTTTTTTCTGTGTGGCTTCTGACCACAGCAACCCATGTTTGTCGAATGAGGAGGAAATATTATTGTGGAACACCGGCAAGCCAGGCTCGGTGACGACTGCATGTCGTCGCACAATCTAGCCTAAATATATAGTATCAAGTCCAGGCTCGATTCTTTACAGACCGCCTTCATATACAGTGTTAGAAATTGGCACTAGTCCTGTAGTCCTTACCAAACTTCCCAATAGTAAAGGTATCATAAGGACTGGTAGATATTTGCCATTTTTAGAGGTTTTGCTATATGTTATCATTATAAGGACTAGTGGACTGAAAGTGTTAGTTTCTACCGCTGATATAGATGACGTATTGCCGAGTGTGGCATGAAACAAAATTCAAACAAACACAAATTGTGCCTCTCGTGCTAGTCATGGTCAATTGGATATGTGTGTAGAGGCCTAAAAAATGTAAAAAAAGGTCTTAATATTGACCTATTGCATTCAGATTTTACTCACAAGTCTGTAATGAAAGAGTTTTAAAAAAAAGCAAAAAAAAGGACTATGGACAAGGGATATGACAAGTATATTGTGTACTACAGCCTGTTTTTAAGGAAGGGGTGTAACTCTAAATGAAATAAGTTGTTGATATTTTATTCTAAAATTACAGTAACTAGGCCAAAAGACTGTCATATCTAACAAATCACATACTCACATGGCAAAGATGCTAATGAGGTTAGGTAGTAGAAATTTTAAGGTTTCATGTGGTTGTTATGGTGATAATATAGTTAAGTCATTCTTCATAAGTCAACACTTACAGTATAACAAAAACAGATATTATTAGAATTATTAGTTTTTATTTGATAAGAATCTACTTAACTTTGAGAATTGTCAGATACCCAGGGAAATACTGTTACAAATCTCTCATATTAGCACCCATTGCATTCAGATTCTTCTCAAACGTTTTAAGTGGGATTTACTATCATGAGCTGAAAGGAAATCTTAGAATTCTGTTAATTGTAGTTTGTTTATAAGCGTTATCCAATTTCTGGTTGAATGGATATGTGTAATAATATTATTAAAAATCTCTCAAAATTAGCATCATTGAACAATGGCATTCAGATTCTTCTGACAAATTTCAAATGTGATTCACAATAATCAGTTGAAAAGGAAATCTTAAAATTCCATTAATTGTAGAATTTAAAGGTGCTGTTTAAGGGATATGTGTAATAGTAAAGTTAACACGCTTTCAAAATTAATGCTTTGGAGGCTTTGAAATTCTGCTCACAAGTTTGAAATGTGAATGTCTAAAATCAGGAAAAAGGAAATGTAGATCTTAAAAGCGTTATGGCAGTTCTGGTTGAGGGGATATGTGTAATAATGTCTCAAAACCTCTCTCAAAATGAATATTATTGACCCATTGCATTCAGTTACTGCTCACAATTTTGATATGTGACATACTATGAGCAGTCAAATGGAAATCTTAAAATTCCATTAAATGTAGATGTTAAAAGTGTTATCCCATTTCTGGTTGGAAGGATATGTGTAATAATATAGCTAAAACTCTCTCAAATTTAGCACTATTGACCCATTGCATTCAGATTCAGCTCAATAGTTTGAAATGTGATTTAACTATCAGCAGCCTAATGAAAATCTTAAACTTCCATTAATTGTAGATGTTAAAAGCATTATCCAACTTCTGGTTGAGGAGATATGTGTAATAATATAGCTAAAACTCTCTCAAAATTAGCACTATTGACCCATTGCATTCAGATTCAGCTCACAAGTTTGAAATGTGATTTACTATCAGCAGCCTAATATAAATATTAAACTTCCATGAATTGAAGATGTTAAAAGCGTTATCCTACTTCTGGTTGAGGGGATATAATGATATAGCTAAAACTCTCTCAAAAGTAGCACTATTGACCCATTGCATTCAGATTCAGCTCACAAATTTGAAATGTGATTTACTATCAGCAGCCTAATATAAATATTAAACTTCCATTAACTGAAGATGTTAAAAGCGTTATGCCACTTCTGGTTGAGGGGATATATGTAATAATATAGCTAAAACTCTCTCAAAATTAGCACTATTGAGCATTGACCCATTGCATTCAGTGATGGATGTTAATTTTGAAGCTTGTTCAGGTTTTCTTGAAACTGCTCATATCTTTAACATTCTTTTATATTAAAATGTTTAAACTGGATTTTATGATTAACTGAAGCAGGAACGGAAATGTCACCGATTCATAGCTCTACTGTAATAAAGAAACGGCCAATTGACGACTGACTGAAAGGTTGTGATATAATATCACGCTGGCCGATAGCCCGGGTGAGTTATAATTGATAAAATGGTTTCATCACATTACTGAATGTACTTCCGATTCACGGAATACTTGGCATTGTGTCCGCCCTCCAGTTCACATAACTGTATTTATTTGTGGCACATTTGGCTGGTTAGAGCCTTTCAGTCGGCATGTCCGCGTGTGTGGACTGCATATGTATCCGTTTACTGTTTGAAACCGAGAAATAGCTTTGAAGGTTTCATACAGGACACAATTCTCCGAATTTTCACAATATTCTGAAATTGAGACACGGAAGTTTGTATGTTCATTTACGCATTCCAAGTCCTTGTAACCAGTCACGACATCCTGCTCTCTTGAACAACACATCTCTCTTCGTAAGTTAATCGAATTTTAATTCCCGGCTTCAGTGTTCTAAATTCCCACACATTTCCCTAGACATACAGTGTGTATGTGATACACTTCTAGTCGTCAGGTTAACACCTCGCTCCTTCAGCAAATCTACAAATCTATGTTTAAAAAATTGTCGTGTGTTTCCCCATCCCATCGCGAACATCATGCTCATATTCAGTGAAGACGGATATTGCTTTAATGAATCAGTGTATGTCATGGTTAAGAACAACAGGCTTTTTTATGGATAATTTTGTTAGAAACTTAGCATCACATCATTTAACAATTTAGATCTATCTTGTGACTGCCACTTGTGAGGCCAATTTTCTCACTTCCTGATTCAGTGAATCATATATTGATAATCATTTATCTGTGTGTATGCCCTTTCCACTGAAAAAACGTGTCACTAAAGTTCTTTAAAATATATAGTTATTTAAAACTTGTTAACGCGGAGTTAATTGTGGTGTGTCCGAAAGATATGATAGGCAGTTTATAGGCAGCACTGATTTAAAGGGATTACGTAGTCACTTTCTGTTATTCAGCTGTTATTCTAATTATGACCGCCTCCCAGGTTTAGGTGATAGGGCGTCTGTGGTCGGTGATTCGATCCCCAGCCATAGTTTTTGTTGTTACAATGCCAGGCGCTCGGCATTAAGGGGATAAAACTAGGATTGGTGGGCTCGGAGTCAGCATACTGTATCTGAGTGGGGTATCCATGTTATACTGCAGCATAGTATCTCAATGGGCAAGCACTATATCTATAACACTGACATTAGTCACGATTAGTACACACATATAGTGCAATAATCCTGAACGCGACTTTAAACACCATTACACCCCACCTCATCCGCTGTTTAGACTGTTCAGGACATGATAAATATTTGCAATATATTAAAGGAACATTATAACTCAAATAACTTTATAGTGAGGGAGTATGGTTTTACGCTGCTTTTAGCAATATTCCAGCAATATCACGACAGGGGACACTAGAAATGGGCTTCACCCATTTGTACTTAAGTGGGGAATCGAACCCGGGCATTCGGCGTGACGAGCAAAACGCTCTAGTCACTGGGCTACACCACCGCCCCTTAAATCATTTGGCTGGTAATATTGACTTATCTGATGACAACTTTTTCGATTCTGACCTCGATCAACTAATTGCTAAAAACGACACTAATTAATGAATGGTATAACAATACCCGGTACAGTTGTGGGTCGATATTTACCTGTATCCATAATGTGTTATATCTTACCAATAGAACCATAATGCTATGTAACCAGTGGTAGAAACTAACAGTTTTAGTCCACTAGTCCTAAAATGATAACATGTACCAAAACTTCTACTAGTCCTCATGATCCCTTAATTATTGGGCAGTAATTGGCAAGGACTATAGGACGGTGCCAATTTCTAACGCTGAATGTATTATCTCAGAACGCAAAATTGACAACTGACATTTTTATAGGCTGATAATTATTGTTTGACGGGCATTTCTTAGAAGATGTCGGATGACAAAGTAGACACAATCTATGTAAGCAGCTTCTGAGCAATTGACTTCATGTATAATGGTTTCCTCGTCATGTGTTCGCTGTCCATCAGGGGGCACAGGTGGCCCAGTCGTCTTAGGCGCCGCGATTCGCTGTGCAGAGTTGCGTCCTTTGGGCACGCCAGAAACCTATGATTTTGGGTTCGAATCGTGGATCGATCCGATTATGTTTCTAGGTTTGTCAGCACCACACCCGTGCACGTTGGTTTCACCGAAGTGGTAAACGTCTGAGACCTGCATCACTTCGGGCTTTCCTCCCACACGCCGTGATATAACTGGAATACTGTCAAAAGCGGGGTTTAAACTCAGCTCACCCACTCACTCTGTCCATCATGTTGTTACCTTATTACCCTTCTGTTGTCGATATTTAACCTGCTCATGTTAATCTCTCTCATTTATGCAAATTATCGTCACTGTTTATCCTTCACCTATTATAAATAATTCTGTACCATGTACAGTCTTGCTTGACAAAGGTATAAGGATCTATACCGAAACGTCGCTATTACATTATGATAAGATAATTATTGCATAACATTTCTTGCAAATTCCTGCAAATCGGTGCAACTGATTGTATCGACAGTCACATCTCCCATCAATCAACTCTGTTGAACAAACATACAAGCATTGACTATACTTTCCGAAGACAGTTTGATTTAATGACGCACTCGAAGGTCGTATATATGTCATTTAAGGTGAAGACACACGACATCATGATGTATCTACTGTATCTGTATGTTTTAAAGGAAACACATATCAGTGTATGTGTATAACTTCCACCTGCATTATACATTCATGATAATCAATATAATTGCTATTCCATTGCCATTGCGAACGTTTTCGCATGTATCTTCACAAATATACTATAAAAGTCTGTTAGGATATACAAGAATTCATTCAAGGTTAGAACATATATTTTGTCATGTGTTTTTTTTTCTCCTAGGGCGGAGTGTAGGATGAATATGATCCCCTCACTGACACATGTTCTTGTGATGGTTCTTGCATTACAAGTGGAAGGTGAGGGTGTTAACCTTCTATTGTTCCTACAGTTGGAGACATTTCATGTAATGAATGCGTTCGTCCAAAGAATTTATTAGGTTTCATAAAGCTTCATAATGTTTTTTCTCTAACTACAGAGGCAGGTAGGATTTTAAAATGTATTTATTTATAAAAAACAAAAAGCACTGACCCAGGTTCAATATAAAACAGTAGATTTTCATCAGAAGGTCATCTGTTATCAATGCTCGTATGGCCACCATTAAAGTCCGAAACTGGTTGGCAGCGTCGTTCAATGGAAGCAATCAGATCCCGAATTGCGGGCAAGGGAATGTACATGTTCACCAACACTGACTGCAGTGCTTGTGTCAACTGTCGGAGGTTCTGTGGTTGTTAGCAACCCATGCATCCCTAAAATCGTGTGGTCAGGCTCGCTGACTTGGTTGATGCGTATCGTATCCCAATTGCGTGGATCGATGCTCCTAATGTCAGTCACAGGATTGTCTGGTCCAGATTCGATAGTTTACAGACCGCCGTCTTATAGTTGGAATATTGCTGAGTGCGGCGTTAAACAACAAATAAACAAACAAACAAAAACTGGCATGAATCACAGTCGCTGATTCAGTGCACCCCATAAATGTTCGATTGGGTTTAAACCTGGAGACCCGGAGGGCCATGGCACGACCTGGATGTTGTGATTCCTGAAAAAAGGCTGTTGCACGTAATGTTATCAAGCACTGTTTAATAAAGGTGTATTATTATCAAACGGCTGATCTCTTCACATTGAGAGTAATACATATATTATCGTATTTTGTTCCCGTAATGCAAAGTTATCTTGTTAATTAGATGTATCTTACATTTATCAAATATCACTATAGGTATATAGACTAATCGGTTATTGTTATTACAAATACGTCTGAGCCATTACGTTCCACACCTTCAAGCACATGTTCATACTCAAATGCAAGAGTATCTCAGATCATATTATCACACACCGTGTTGGGAATTTCGAAGCATACTTCTGGTGAAATGACTGTTCAAACTCAAACGAAAACAAAATATGATGCATGATTTTCCTGTTTACCCAACCACCCATGACAGCAACATGAAGCTACCCTGTACTGCCATATGATTATTTTCATCAGTAAAATTTGCCTTTGAGCATAACCATGACTGCAATGTTCACAGACGCAGCAGAAACAAGTACATCCTGCCCTGAAGCTTCATGCATTGGTCAGGCTATCAACATCACCTGTGACATCGCGGGGGTATACCAGTCTATAGGGTGGTCCCGGCCGGATCATATTGAAGTGGTAACATGCCTGCGGAATCCTGATAGATGCTATGTAAACACTCAGAATTATGAGGTGGTGTTACGCTCTGATGAAAAACACATACTTCGCATCAAGAACTTCACGACACTTGATTCAGGTACCTGGATTTGTCGTGATGGCACAGACCCACTCAGGAAGACTTGTCACGTGACTACATATGGTAAGCTGAAAACTTAAACTGATCTTGTTGTCATGGATTGCGTATTGATACAGATTATAGTCTTGACACGATAGACCAGTGGGATAATTGTATATTGAATTGTTAAACGATGTTGGAGATAACTGAATTTAGCAAATCTGTGCGCATGAATATGCTAAATACAATGTCACCTCTGGGTTGCTTTAGTGTACAATGAAACTCATTGCATTGAAGCATGGAACATGTATAACCCTTTAAAACAATGTGTGCCTTCATTTAAAGATGCTAGGCTGGGGCAGTGCCTTGTCTCTCTGTCACCTCAAATGTTGGTGTATGTCAGTCTTTCAGTTGACGCCCATGATTATCCTCATTGTGAAATCAAATTTTTACCAGGTAGCCAGTGGTAAAATCAAGAAGTCAAGCCAGTATTAATTGTAGGTAGCCAAAAGCATTTCAAATGATCTTTTATCAAATAACTATTATAATATGGACAAGTCATAGCACTAGTTTTGGAATTGTATATTAGTGGAACCTGTATTTGAGTTTTGTTACTTGTGACTCGGGCAATAATGCAATTTATGTTACCAGGTTATATAGGTATAGTCTTGCTTATCCAATGAACAATTGTGAACTGAAATATAATACTAATACCATTAATATTTTTGTATTTCTGTTCATTATCGACTTTAGGAGGAATTATTTGCCAGTACAATTATTAATTAGTAGATATTTCTTTCCAAGATCAGCTGTTATTTCTTTTTGTGTCTACATACATGTTGCAATAGAATTTAATCGCCACAAGATGCTTTTCAGGGTAGCCATTTGGCAACCTCGGAATTTTAGACAGTAGACAAATTGAAATTTAGGTCGCATTGGCTACCGTACTAGTGGCAACTTTGAGGCCTGAAATGTTTCTTTGAAGTGATATCTTCCAGATATGTTTAACCTGTATTGATTGTATTGGATTGCCTAATACGTATGTTTCAGAGGACCTAGGGGATGCTGTATCAGGACTCAAAGTTAACTGTGAACCACTTCTAGCTGATACGTTTCGTTTTGCGGACGTATGTACTGGATTAAGCGCAGACCCACGAGTTAACGTCACGGTGAGCAACCCGTGACACGTGTTTTGCATCATACTCCCGAATGTTTACAGTTATGCTGTATTACATTTCACACTCCAGAAAATTTGGATTCTATTATAGCCTTATTTGTTTTTTTCGATTAAAGATCAATACCCATGAACGTATTATAAATGTAACAATGAATGTAGACAGGTATAATTGTATTTAGTGACGTAAGAAACGATAGATGTTAATTGTGCCACGTGATATTATTTGTTTACAGTATCATGTGTGTGTCGAAAGAGCCGAACAAAGCTGGTGGTCAAAATGTGTATTGGTCCTTCATAGTGATTGAGTGAGTTTAGTTTAGCTCCACTTTGGACAGTATTTCAGTTATATCATGGCGTGTCAACTTGATGTAGCAGGAAATCCCGAAGTGATGCAGGTCTTAGAAGTATAATTATTTTATACTACTTTGGTGAAACCCACGAGAACGCATATGGTGCTGACAAGATAGTGATGACAGCAATGCTAAAAATATATTATCAACTCACTCATAGTTAACGTTTATCCATCAATTGATGGAGAAAGATATAAAACGGATTTTGCAGCGTTAAACAATATTTTTACGCTGTCAGTACATTAATTTCTATTTTCAGTTGAAAATCTACGAAGCTGAACATACATATGATGAGTTGGCTGGCGATGTTTCCATTCCAGTAAACGATGTAGCCCAAAATGTCACTGTAACATGTTCTGTGATTGGTCCGGGAACAAACTGCCTTGACCTACACCAACGACAACAGACAGCAATATGTTCACGCCCTGGTAATAAATAAACGTTAAACCTTGTATTCTGTAGACAAAGTTTATTTGCCTTGCCAAGCTTGTGGAGTGCGCCGTATTGGTGTAAACGTTTAAGAGTGTAAGTTGGCTGACATTTGAGTTTATTGGGAATAGTTCAACTGTTGAAAGGCGAGGCCTATTTGTCACACATGGACGAATGCATCTCCTGTCATCAGCCTCTTACATGGCAGATTATAATTGAATGGGCCGTTTTTGCTTACAGAAACAACATAAAGACTATTATATTTATTTACATATTGACATTATTTTTTTTTATTAAAAGCAATGTTTATGGAAATGAGATTTATTTTTTACCTGGAGATATAATCATAATATTTATACGCAGAATCAACAGAAAATTAACACTTTTTTTATATAACTAAAACGTAGCGTTTTGAAGAATTGCTACCATAAGTTAACATGAAAAATCAAGTTGGCTTACATTTTATTTGGTATTACTTTGTGGATGCATGCACTTATCACGCGAGTGTGGGGGGAGGGGGGTAATTTTGGAGAGAATGAGTGAGTTGAGTTCTATGCCACTTTCAGCGTTATCCAGCAATATCACGGCGGTGGGACACCAGGAACACAGTGGGGGAAAGGAATCCGGTTCTTTGGCGTGACGAGCGAACGGTACAACCGCTTCCCTACGTCCCCTAATATTTTGAGGAATTGTTACCATTACAAAATCCGCTTTTTTCCTAATTGTAGGTAAACCTGCATTAATGCGTGACAGTTCGACTGCATGTGAAGAGGAACCCACGTTGGGTGGTGGAGTGGTCATCGCTATTGGTGTGATGCTGGCTGTTGGAGTCCTGTGAATTAGTTTGGCATACCACTTCAGATTGAAGATCAGATGACTTGATTAACAACAGCGTGAGAATCAACACTACTCCTTGTACTAGAGACAATAAAGTCTCTTTAAAAATAGCATCTTGTTAAACTTGTCTCTCCTCAGGGATACATACCTACATAGACGAGTGAGTGAGTGAGAGTAATTCAGTTACATCACGGTGTGGCAGCTGGATTTGGGAGGAAAGCCTGATGTGAATCCTGTCTTAGACGTTAGCAATTGAAATGTTCGAAAAGAACATTTTACGATTTACGAGACATTAGGTATTATGTGTCATGAATTCTGTACGATTTATGCAACTTTAGTTACTGTATACGTTTCACCATAATCCTGTTAAAAAAAAATTGCACAAGAAAAGGGTTTTCTGATGACCTAAACGAGGCCCCGTATATTATTTGAATAAAGCCGTATGTGACGCTGATATTAGTCCATAAGCAAAGATGCCTCTAACCAGTGATCAATACGACCATCTTAACACACAGCACGAAATTCCTTGTTTGGTTTGTTAGTTGTTTAACGCCGCACTCAGCAAAATTCCAGCTATGATGACGGCGGTCTGTAAATAATCGAGTCTGGACCTGACAATCCAGTGATTGGCATCATGAGCATCAATCCACGCAATTGGGATAAGATGACATGCATCAACCAAGTCAGCGATCCTGACCACCCGATCCCGTAAGTCGCCTTTTCCGACAAGCAAAGTCGCCTTTTACGGCAATAAAGGTTGCTGAAGACCTATTCTACCCCGGATCTTCACTTGTCGAAATGGCTAGTAACAGTTGTACTTCGAAGTTCTGGGGATGATCGAATACATGTCGAAATATCCGCAGTATGGCACAACAGAGGTTATGATGATAGTGCTGACAGCGCTAATATATTTTTGGATTATGCAGGGACAATAATGTTTCCTCGTTATAAACGATATATCGAGTGTTCAACGTGTAAATGACACAGGTGGCCCAGTCGTCTAAGGCACCGCGATGCGCTGTGCAGAGTTGCGTCCCTTGGGCACTCCGGAAACCTATGTGGGTTCGAATCCCGGGCTCTCTCCGATTAGGTTTATAAGCACCATACTGGTGCTCATGGGTTTCACGAAAGTGGTGAACATAGGAAAACTGCGTCACTTCGGGTTTTCCTTCTACATTGAGCTGACACGCTGTGATATAACTGGAATACTATTAGTAAAACTCACTCCTTCAACATGTGTTAGCGACGGTATTTGTCAGACAACTTATATTAGTGTCTCCATGCCACAACCTTTAAAGAACAATCGAGCATGCTATTTCTACCAAGAGTGTCACGCAACGCTTGCTGTTGTTTTATCATGGTTCCAACATTCATGGCCTCATCAGTAAAACTTTCAAAAGTTTTTATGTGTAGGACATTTCCAAATGTGACGCATCAGTGACAAAAATGATGTCCGATGCAATTCCCTATATTGACTTATACTTTGTGTTCCCGTATTTTTTCAGGTGAATAATTGACTTGCCTTTGCATGTGTTTGTGACGGGCTTGTGACACCTGGTGTCATCACTATTTGATAGTGATTGATAAACACATGCTTATGCTGGGAATCGTACATTGGACACTGCTTTCGGCAGTAATTCTTATTAATATAGAAATATCTTTGAGGCTTTTATTCATGTTTATATACAACTTACGGGCTAAAACAATTCAACAAATTGCTTTCAAATAACGCCAATGCAAATATTGCTTTACGACGCTGTGGGTAATAATCAATCACTGCTGGGGACACAAAAAATGAACGTCTTGACAATGCCGGAAACAAAATAACTTGTCATTATGTTTAACAATACTGAATGAACTTTTCACTGGACTAGCTGGTTCTTCTGAAAATAAGTGTCTTCAGGTCCTTCTTGAAGACTGTATATCTTGAATAGCGGACCGAAAATATATTCTGAACAAAAATATCAAGTGAGGAATCGAACCCGGTCTTTCAGTTGACATTCCACCGTGTTACCCACCAGGCCACCCCACCCGGTAGCATGCTGTACGATGATGGGAGCACAACATTATATATATATATATATATATATATATATATATATATATATACTCGTCAGCATTAGATTCATGACCCAGTAGCAAATGCTGTAATGTACACATAGCTTGTGAAATCCCACCCGAGACATCAACACAGCATGCACACGTATGGCAGGCTCTGTGCCTCTGTGAGTGGAACTAGTGAGGACGTAATTTCCGCTTTACAATGTCGTGTAGATGATTATTGTGTGTTGTTTTAGAATTGCTGCTGGGTGGTCTATTTGTGTCTCTTGGTCGCATCTACATACTGTTGAGTGTCACACTGTCGCTTAGATTGGGGTGTGACAGGTAAAGTATTTTTTTGATGACTTGTGTAATCACAGGACACCCGATGTTCAGTTATTTCCCTTAAAGGTACCAGGATTCGCTGGTGGTAGGTTCTGCTCCAGCTCCAATTCCTGAGCCTTGGTTTATCCGGGATGGAGTTGACAAACTGATAACGTCTACTTCGGGTTCTTCTCCAACTTTGAGTTGACACGTAGGGATATATTCTCTGCATACAAAAGAAACGCAAAGTGATTTTAGATGTATATTTCATAGATCATATAAATAATCAACAGATGGTAATCGATTGTTCAAAATTGGCACACCCCATTGTCATTGCCCCAGGTTCTATAAGGCACCCATGGAACAGTAGATTTCCAAGATGAAGGTCCTCTGTTCTCAATATATCTCAATAATATCTACCATTGCAGTCCAAAATTGACTGACATCGTCGTCCCATGGAAGCAATAAGATCCCGAATTGTGGCCTGGGGAATGTTCAGCCACTCTGATTCCTGGAAAAGGCTGTTGTCAGTCTTGCCGTGTGAGGTCGGGCGTGGTATTGTTGGAAAATGACGTTCGCTTGTTGCATAAAGGGAAGAACGCATGGCCGAAGATTCTCATCCGTGTAAGGCTGCACCAAGTCTGTTCTATCAATGTATGAGATGGCTGCCCATATCATCACACTATCACCACCAAATCTGTCCATTTCCTGTATGCAGTTTCGTGCATAACGTTTAACGTCACGCCTGTAAACACGACGTCTTCCAGCCGCACGGCGAAGCATAAAACGTGACTCGTCACTAAACCAAACTTGTCTCCGCCGCAGTTGTGGCCATACGCTGTGACCTTGACATCTTGACGTTGCAGCCGACGGTGCAGGTCCGTCAAAATGACACCTCGAACTGATCGTCTATCGCGAATACCTTCAGCGCGTAAACGGTTCCTCGCTGTGTGGGGTGATATCCTGCTGAATCCTGGTATTGCCGTAGTTGTAGAGGTGGTCGTGGTTGTTCGTTTACATAAGTGACGTATGAATCTGTCTTGTGCTCTGGTAGTGATAGGTGCTCGACCGGATCTGGTCACGTTTTGTCCCGTGTGTACATGTGTGACAAACGCCGTCATATCGCTGGAATATTGCTGAGTGCGGCGTTAAACAACAAACCAACCAACATGTGTGACAACGGTTCCACGGTCCAATGGTTGGTGTTGGTACTACATGGAAAAACCTGTCTACAGCTAAAGATGAATTTCCTGTTTGCTGTCGGCGTTTGCGTTTGCGTTTCTTTTTTAGCAGACGCCAGCATAGACAATGGTTCCGTGTGGTGGTGTAGGAATGCTGTTACCAGGCAAGGCAGCAATAACATCACAATCAGTAAGTATACACATATAGTCATTACCATCGCTATCTTAAATAAAACAAAACCGTGTTCATACCAGAATTATATATACCATTATAAACCTATCTGGTGTTGTAACCATCTCCAAGACGACCTTTCTTTTGTAGTAAGACCACTCAGCAAGTTTTACAATTGCTCCTCAGGTTTTACAGTTGCTCCCCAGGTTTTACAATTGCAATTGTAAAACCTGGGGAGCAATTATTACCAACTTCATCATCTGACAAAACGGAAACCAAAGTCATCCTCATCCTTTTCTGCAGAATTGTCATCAATAAACTTACTTTGAGTAAGGAAAATATCGTCATCGTCAGACATCCTCTCTTGTGAACAGTCAACGACAGAATGCCATGTGGTACGACGCACGCGGTTCTTTCTGCACGTACAGCCCTCTTCTGCACGTGCAGTCCGCGCAGCGGCCCTCGATAACAACTGTTATAAAGCGTGTCTCGTTATACCGCGCTTATTTGCGACCCGTATACCGCGTAAATATATTAAGCTCCAAAAATGACATAGATTCATGGATAGCGGTTTATAAGTTGGACAAACCATTCCACCTCAGGAATGGTATGATTGTATAACCGGGTAGGCACAGAAAAGTCGAGGACGCTACGCTATACCAGCGACTTCAGCATAGATTCAATGTATTCATCACACTTCAGTAACACAACGGTATACGAGCGACTTTAGTATATAGTACAAACCATTTAGAGTGTAACCTTGTCAATCATGACGGCACGTTTCCAATAAAATCTTGATTAACATTTGTCTGCATTACTATTATATTGTAATGCCCATTAGTTAATATGAAGTTCCAAGTGGTTAGCATTCTCAATTAGAGAGCAGTCCTGAAAGTATGTGATCCTTGTGTATAAGACAAATATTGCACTTTTCTCCATCCATCCCCAGTAATGCAGGAACACATGCTATACCTCCGCTCCTCCGCCCAGGTCCCCCCAACAACACAGGTGTGAGTGTATAAGTACTTCCTTGTAAGTTATACTTTAGCCGTTTCTTTAATCTTCGTGTTCCATAAATGTGAAAATTAAATAAAGTATGTAAAATAAAGTATTTTTTGCACCCAGAATCTGAACAATAGTGCAACAGAACAAAGGTTCAGTCATATTCAGATCATCTAACGTAATATATTGTCTGAGACCTTTGTTTACACATAAGAAAAGTTTGTTTTGTTTTATTTAGTTTCATCGAATTATGTAGTTTGTGAGAAGTTATAGGTATACAGGATGAGTAGGAAAGAAACCATTAAAAAGCCTACTCAGACCTGTGGCCAACTGACTGTTACGTACATCAATACCAAATTCCATGACAGTAATGTTGGAATTGTTTTCATTGGTTGTTTTAAAAAAATAAATAAAATCAGTCAATCAGAGTATACATATTCAACAAAGCGTCTCTTTGTGAACAAAAACATTAACTCCATTATTTGTTCATAGAATGCGTGAGTCAAAAGTGAATAGGTACGCGAGGTTGTCTGGGGTGTATCTGTTGTAAAAAACATAGAATACATTCTGAGATCACTGAGATCCTTGACAACTATATTTTGACTCTGAGAATATTTCATAGGGAGATGTGTTTTGCCGAGGTGATAATTTTCCTGACAGCTAAAACCAGTGCTCCCGAAAACAGAAGTAAATCAGAAGTATTGTGACCTCACCTGTAATTCTTGTCTGTACATGGAAGAATATTCTAACGTATTCATTGAAAGTCAGCAACAAGCATATTTTGACGCAAAAGTACATTGTTATTACTCGTAAAAAAACTAGCTATCCGATTGGTGAGTGTCCGCATTGTAAAAAGCAATACCAATCGGCTGGCAAGCCTGTTCATATATCATTACATCATAATGTGTGACGTGCCCTCACTTGCTTGTGACGTCACAATTAACCAAGCTCGTACTTCCATTTTCCATACAGAGAGTCTCACAGGGATCGTACGATAGATCTAGTTAGAATACACAAATAATGTGTAACGTGGACTTGAGACATTCGTTACATGTTGTAGTGTTTACAGTACTAACTATGTTAACACCGACTCTGATTATTGTCTGGTTATTGTCGGTATCTTCCGGATTCTAACAACGGATGTGTATCCTGTTTATTATTGGCTGCGGGCATGCGCAGAAGGTCTGTACGCCATGTGGGGCGGAAGTAAAAACAGAAGCTTGAATGCGGTACTTGTTTGTTTTTGATGTGACGAAGTTAAATCTGGACATCGTGACTCTACACATGTGTGTCTAGCGGTCTCGATTTATACCAAATTCTGCTTGGACTAATGAAACATTACTCATATTCATAACTAATCATTGTTGCTTCCCACGCCGTGATATAACCTGTGTCGACCAGTTATGTGTTCGTGGAGGACGTATACGCTAGCCCTCACAGGATAGTTGGAGTTCAACACCTGTCATGAGTTGTGTTGTGAAACACTCTGCCATGTTCCAGGAAACATGGCCTTGAATTCGTCTAGTCCCTAACACAATCACACTGTGTTGAGCTGACTGAGATTAATTGTAAATGGGATGTGAAGATATAGTTGTGTTATGTGATGGGACGTCTATCAAGATACAGATGAAATTGTTTTAACTCAGTTTTTATGTACTTGCTGTAACGCCTGTATTTATATCCAGTCTAAAGCGTGAACATTTGCTCAGATTTACGCACACTATCAGTAATTATTCCAATAGTAATTGCTTTGGTGTCATTTAATAAGCCTCGTTGTACTCAGGTCATGTATTAATGTATTAACTAAACCTATCGTTTTTTATTTATGTCTAATTTTGAAATCTAACTTTTAAAATACACAACTTGAACGGTCACAGTTAGATAATGAATGCCATAATTCTCGCCGTTATGAAATATTGCTCAAATCGGCGTAAAAATACATTCATTTGCAAAAAATATCTCTAATTTCATTCACAAAATGTTCAGGCAAAGAAAAAGTCTGCATTTCCTCTGAAGCAATATAATCATAGCAATATTTGTTTTCCATTGTGTATGTCAATGTTTAATTAGTCATGTTCATGTTTTGTACCCTGCCCCCTGTGGGTGTTTATGTACAATAAGACCGCCTCCGTGGTCTAATGGTAGAGCGTCCGCCCGGAGAGCGGAAGGTCCGGGGTTTGATCCCCGACAGCGTCATACCAAAAGACGTTAAAAGATGGTACTTGTTGTTACCCTGTCTGGCGCTCGGCATTAAGGGGCTAAAACAAGGACTGGTCGGCTCGGAGTCAGTATACTGTGTCTGAGTGGGGTATTCATGTTAAACTGCGGCATGGTATCTCAGTGAGCTAGCACTATAAATCGGCATCAGTCCGGACTAGTACAAGCAGCCACACACACACACGTGCATGCACGTCGCTATATAAGTGCAATAATCTTGGATGCGACGTTAAACCCCATTTCACTTCACCTCACCTTATGTACAATAAATAGTCTTCTTCTTCTTCTCCTTCACTGACGCCTTCATGATTTGGATCCCACTGGTTATAAGGTAGGTAACTCGTGAATGATTGTCATATGTTGATGCGCACTTTAAACATACTTTTCTTCGGTGCTCAGTACCAATTGGGAATACCAATACTCGCATTCATAATGACGGAATCCCTTTGAAGAATTAATTATCAGTCGTGATTGTGAAAATGTGTCGAAACTCCATGCATTTAGCTTTGCAGGTTCGCTGTCTTTGCATGGGGGCACGTGCGCGATGATATAACAAGTGACAGATTGACAGATCCACTCAATCCAAAACAGTTTCGACCGCGCCACGCATTCTTATTTATGGTGTCAAAATGCAGCTTTGTCATGTCATGCAGCTTTTCTTAAAGATGTCACGTGACAAGCAGCCCAAAACACGGTTGGCACGTGCACTATCTGAACACGTTGCCTGCAGTTTGATTGTAGCAAGGCATGAACGTCTTGCTCATTTGCTCATTTGCTCACGTGGTGTAGATTAATACCCCATCTATATGACAGCGGTGAGTGTACATAATTGAGTCTGGACCACACAACCTGTGATTTACACCATGAGCATCGGTCCACGCCATTGAGATACGATGGCATGAATCAAACACGTCAGCAAGCCAGCGAGTCCGACCATCCGATACCGTTAGTGGCCTCTTACGACAAGCAAAGGGTTACTGAAGACGAATTCTCATCCGGATCTTTACGGGTCTCAATGAATGTACTGCAGATAAGTGTGTGCTGCACGAACATCCAATGCAAGCCGTGCTACGCATATTAAGTGATGCTCTCAGTAGGATAGAGAAATGGTTCGCCAAGTAATTGTCACATCTATAAATACCTAAGCAAATAATTAGTTTAAATCATAATTCCTAGATTATATAAATAATAAGAACAAGTTGTCCTTAGAAACATCTGGCGTAATATCTTAACTTGCCTATCATAGGCGTTGTTACAATAACCAAGCCCCTGTTTTACTGGAATGGCATCACATACGGCTCGCAGTATAGGAAAGGCAAAAAAGGGACCTTTTCTTGCAGACAAATGTCCAAAGTATACCTTTCGTTATTTGTATTTATTTCAGAAAACAATGGAGCTCATGTTAATGTTGGGAATATAACTGAGCTCCTAAAACCTAAAAAGAAATCCCACCACCGAAAATGAAATGTTCAGGTACACTTGGTGTATTAGCATTAGATGACGCGCTGTTAATTTGACTGACGTTCTGAAGTAGTTCTCGACAGACCCTCCTCGTCTAATGCTAATATTAATTGAATATATTTGTTGTCAACAATTTACGAAAGACGTCATTGTAGAACAATGTGAGCATACACACGCTCTTGTGACCCCTACAAATGAGAAACTACTTCATTCCACTTTACAACTTATTGCTGTATGGCTGTCAATGTAAACATGAAGTCACGCCAACTAAATTGTGTATTGATCTTCATCGCTCGAGGTAAAACATAGTGATATAAATAATTAAGCTCCGACTTTCATAACAGTTTGGCTGTCACTCTATGAAGATTCATACTCCAATGAACTCACACAAAGTGAAAGTCAATTCTGAATTATTTTAATTTGGCTATAATTCAAGCAACGTATTGGTTAGGTATACTAGGATAGTAACATCACTATTAGGAGTCCCGATTCACTTTGCTCTTCCTTGATAGGCGTGGTCGTGTCTGGCGACGTCGAAACAAACGTCAAGCCAATGGTCAACCCGAGGCCTAATGACAGATTTGACGGTGGATCGGTTATGGTGTTTTGGGTGGCATCATTAAGACTGAGCGAACCCCACTCCATAAATTTGCCTGTTATAGTATCGAAATGCCTTCTCAAGTCCCGCTCAAACAAAAGAAAGAACTGTACGCGTTAGTAGTTACTGTTGCTCAGCCTTTTGTTAGGTTCTACCTGTGCAAATAGCGATACAAAAGCGATGTGTTGAAAGTAGTTCTTGGGACGATAGCGTTATGGCCGATATTGTGCCGTCATTGGTTGTGTGAGTTCTGGGACACATGGGTAATTGATGCAGTAGTAACAGATATGTGTATTGCTTTCCCACATGGCAATACAAATGACATTTATCAATGTTTTATTTTATTTATTATTTATAAGGCACTTAAAGTTTGCCCAATATCAAAATTCAACATTGACAAAAGACGTTGAACAGTTTTTTTAAGTGTGGCTTCTAAATGCACCGTTCTCTCAAGGTCAAACTGACACAAAAGTGCATAGCTTCCTCCGACATCGGTTATAAGAAACGATAACATGCCGGTTATAAATTATGTTCATAACAGCATAAATATATCTATATATAATAAAATCCATTGTTCCCACTATTATTACATTTTTTTAATCACAGGATTATAAACTGTTTATATAAAATCTATAAGAATTGTTAAAAGTATACAATGTGACATAAAAGGTCGTTTTCCGTCATGTATAAGAAAGTTATTTTTTTGCATAGAATACGTAGCGTTATACGGACTTGCACATTCATTTTATATATCATTTTGTCTTTCAGATATAATAGCAGTATTATGTTCGCTCTGAGCTTGCATAAAGCGATCCAATACAACCATTTGTCACACAGTCACACAGTACTTCTCGGTGTCTGATTAAATGTGGCGAAATTTGTTATTTTTCACGCATAATAATATTTCAGACAACACCTTGCAGTGTCTGTTTTTCAAACGAATCTTATATTTGCATTCAATTTTAATCCTGAGATAAGAACTTGCACATCTCTGCATAATTTTACTAAGAGGTAAATCCAGTGCCGCGCGACCGCAATTCTCGCTAAACGTCCACTTTTAAGAACTTGTGAAAAATGTGAGTAAAAATAACTTAGCATCTGTGGGGTTTAACAAACTCCCTTACTTTTGCATAATTTTCAACTGAGGAAAAATGGGCCTAATATCTGAAGTTTTCACTCGCACCACATTGTCTGTACTTTCCGACAGTTAGATTTTTTCTTCCGTCGTACATCACAGGGAAGATGCTCAAGAATTGATAGATTTTAGAGACAAAGTGATATCAAGGTTCTGCTTCGATAATTAAAGATTAATGCGAAACAATGTTATCCCTCTTAGTTCGTTTTATTTGTTACATGATGCAGAATAGTCTTGACGTTTTAAAATATGAAAACCATTAAAGTGTTTTGTCGTAAAGCTCGATGGCTTCGTTAATAATATTAAGCGCTTCGTCATTTTTCTATATACAGTGTTTTGTGTCAGCTTTGAAGAGAACCAGACCCCAAACAAACCATTTGGGATGGGTAGACATATCAGATTGAATGACATATGGTAAAAGCAATTTCCATTAAGCGTAATAGCTTTGTAAAGAAACTGTCCATATTGTATTTGAAACAAATGGCATCGTCTTTCCTTCTTATTTTCAAAATCGACAGTAACTGCACGACTCAGTTTAGATGTGTGTGATTGAGAGGGTGTACTGCTTATTTGTATTAGCTTTGAGAATTGTAATCATTTCTGAAGTTTTGTTTTGACAATTTAAGACTACAAAGGCAAATCATTGCCAACCATGATATACCTGCTCACAATCGTTACTTTTCTTCTGGTGTGTCCACTAGAAGTTAGCACTTATCTCAGGTTGGAAAACTTGAAGAGAGTCATGGCAAACAAGCAGGTGTCAGTTGTATGGGGTGTACACAATGTGACGAATGACCTGTGCACATCACCGTGTCTAGTTCATAGCAGCAGTTTTGATGAAGCAAGGGGTACTTGTCTGGCGTTTAGTCCTGGCATAGGGAGAGTGATGGTTCAGGAGACAAGGCCCAAGACCGGATACCCAGTCTACTTTTCGAAAGGGCGTAAGTATATCGTTTGAATTCTGACATGACTTTTAGAGGAAATATGAAAAGAAAAGGATTCTTATTCACCGAACGTCACATCTGTGAAATAAATCGTCATCTTTGAGCTGATGTAGGAATAATAATAAGTATTTGTTTTTGTTTAAAATACAGGGTAGTGGTGGGTAGTTATGTGGCAAAAGAGTTCGCTCGTCATACCGAAGGTCCGGGTTCGATTTACGACATGAGTATTCTAAATGAAGCCACATGACATATTGTTAAAAGCTTTCTAACATCATACTCACTTCTTCACTGTAAAATACACTGAATGACAGAGGGTAGACAAAACAACATTAAAAGTGGTATACTTCAAGTACGACAAGAGTTCAGTTAAGTGTTAGACAGGAGATGTTTGTTGTTCTCATGATAGCTAGTAGGTCAGCTTCTCCTTTCGGAGACCTTGTTTCGGAGTTGTCTATAACAGACATCTTTTTTGTTGTTGTTGTTGATTACTAGTTTACATTCGCAAATATCGGCAGTAGGTACGACTTTGAAGACATATATTTAATTTTGGTTGTCCCAAAAAATTGTAACTCTTATTTGATTTATATAAACTGATGACAACCGTATTCCTAACATGCTGGAATGGTAATGTTGCATTATTGAAAAATAACAACGTAATAATATAAAGAAATAACAGGTTGGAATATATGTATTGACATTAGATTTGGCGCAATTTTCAACCCGCTAATCAGCTGCTTGTAAACGTTCAGCATGTGTCCCATAGAAGGACCTAAACAGAAAAGATAACTGGCAGATCTTGCTTAGGAAGATTGAAGCTGACCGGACAATTGCCAATTTTCAAGTGGCAAGTTTTCTTGACGAACGTCAAGGGATCTCTTCGAATCAGGATGTGACAGTTCCGCTTCTGCGATGCTGCCCTTGAACCGTGAGAACCCAGCAAAGAAACAAAGAAACCTTGTTAAATATTATGAAAACGTCTCCATATGGTTACAGAAACGTTCGAAACAGGAGACATCCTAAATGAGAGACATCTTCTGGCGTCTTCGTTGCCCAATCCCTTTGTCAACACTTTCAGTGTTCGAAAGTCCCATCCAATTTGTACATACATAAGCCCATTCAGAAATCATTTCATGCACTACTGTTTATCCTCTTAATGGAAGGGGTGGAGTAAAAGGGAAATAAAAGGCCATGTTTCCAATGAATACTTCAATTCGTCAATACATAATAATGTAATAATTATTTATCGGACTCATGTTGCGTTTGTGTTGGCTACTGAAAATAACCACCAATATTCATTTCATCGACTCCTGATGATAAAGCATTAAATATGAATAATGATACATATTTGAAATAAATGTTAATGTGAGCTTAATTGATATACATCTACATTATATTTCTCGTTAAAAAGTCGCATCTTTTATTTACTTGTGCGGGGGGCTGACATTTGTAATGGGGAAATGACGTATTGTAAATAACGAAATGGATTCGAGTGTTATTCTGTTCCTGAAGGGCAACTTGACCAACTATGTATAAGCACGTGGGATACGGGACGAGGAAACTGGTGATATTCCTTCTCTTTGAACAGATTAATTCTCGTGTACTCAATAACCTCGATAACACTAAACACAAATTCAATTTTGAAAACGTATTTGTCACGAAGATTTCGTAGCACAAATTATATTTCCGACATTTAAGTTGTGACAAAGTCTTTGGAATATATGCTCATGTATTTTTCAAACCAAGAAAGAAGGTTCACAACGCACCGGTACAGAATTTCATTTTAAGTACAGTATGAGTTATATTTGAGCTTAACTGTACAAACTGATGTGTTTGCAACAAATAATGTGACTATGTACGGCTTCGACTTTCAAAACATGGGGATTCCTTATGGAAAAACATGTGGATCTAGGCATTCCTGAGAGCTGACCCCGATATAACAGTCAGCTGAAATGCCCGCGAGAGTGGGATGAGGAATTTAAAATGCTGTCTCTTTAGTAAACAAAATCAGTGTCAGATCAAGTTTAAATACTTACTCATCTTGAATTATTATGTGTATGTTGTACAAACCAAACGTGATTTTGGTATGGCACAACATCACTTCCTGTCCCAACTTTACGCACAATGTATGATATCAGTACGTTGTATTAGATTTGATGTCTTCCTTTATTTTGTTTGACTTTGGTTCGCCTGACAGAAATGCGAGTACGATTTATCTTAAAGCGTTGTCTTTATATTGCCATGTACTTTGACGATGATCTTTTCGTTTCCTCGCCAGAAAGTCTGTTATGTCACTGATCTCGTGTCTTATAGTGATTACAGACACACCATTATATCTCGAGACTTGAGCTTCAGGAGCGCTGAGGGGCGGTCGGGTAGCCTTGTGGTGAAAGCGTTCGCTCGTCACGCCGAAGACCCGAGTTCGATTCCCGACATGGGTACAATGTGTGAAGCCCATTTCTGGTGTCCCCTGCCGTGATATTGCTGGAATATTGCTAAAAGCGGCGTAAAACCATACTCACTCACTCACTCACTCACTCAGGAGCGCTGGTTTGTTTAAGATGAAGTTCTGTCCTTGTGACACCAACGTTGCTTTATGTTTTCAGTCATTTGTAACAGGTAAAAAAAGCAAATGCCTTCACATGATCTTTGTTGTTGAAGTCAGTGTTATGGTGTGTGTTTTATCAATTACAATTAAATGTACAGAAAAAGAATGCGACTGCGTTGCAGGGTCTGGTGGCATGGATCAGACATGTGTACGTCCCAGCGACTGCTACGCCAATGGAACCGTGTGCTACCAAGGACGGTGCGTGTGCGACCCAAAGTTCATCTTTGACAAACCGACACATGCATGTGTCAGAAGTGAGTCATCATGCCATGTACAGCTGTAGTATATTAATGCAAGAACGTCGGTTCCCCGCGACTTACATGTAGATGACAATCTGTCTGATTCATTATCTTCACTATAAAAGGCAGGTTATCCTGGGTATAGTATCCATGTCACTAATCGGGGGAACGCCCAATCTCATTAAAATCAGATCTTGTTTTCGCTACCGCTAAACAAAGATCTGAGGACATCCCATTACGGATCACGTCAGAACGACCTTTTGTGAACATTGACCGATCAATGAAATGACCTGACAAGAAATCGACATTAGCCATTCAGAAGGCAGCTTTCTCGAGCTTTACAACACTAGATTCAAACTTGCGACTACGCTTCGTAACATATTTTAGCGTATTCTCGATTAAAAATTTAAAAACTGATAAAAAACCCATTCTGGAATGGCTTACAGATGGCCTAGATTGTATTGATATAATCATAAAACCCGTAACTGTCGTTTGGAATACCCTCTGTGAAATATTTCGAGGTTGCATGATTAGAAAAGACATTCCGTCTGTCACTTTCATGATCTGGTAAGCGACACTCTGATTGGTTGGATGAAAGGTCGTTCTGACGTGACCCGTAATTGGATGTCCTGTGATCTTTGTTTAGCAATAGCGAGAACTAAGATCTGATTTTAATGAGATTGGGGGAACGCCATAAGGAACTATGATGGCAAACATTTACAGCAATTGGATTGGTGAACGCGCTCAGAAAGGTTGACTCATGGATCACGCATGTTTCGTGGGTTCGCTCATGCTGAACACTGGTGCACACCTTATTAAACATGTCGAGTTTATTTTAAGAAATGATGTGTTCGAAATTTGCTCTTGTTTGACAAGTAGTGAATGGGTACACAGTAGAATAAGATGGAAATGTGAACGTCGAACATTCTAGAGCCAAATAGACAGCTTGGATTGAATACAAGAATGCATCATGATGGCACATGCTTTGAGCATCTGCTTGTGTAGATATTGTATCATCTCGATGTTGTCTCGAAGTCAGTAACAGCACTTCGAGGGGTCTAAGACATTTTATTGATGTTGATGTACACGACGCTGTAGAAATGACTAGTTTTAAACACAAGTGTGTGATAGCCTAATTGGTTTGCTGTCCATCGTTGAGAGGTTTTATTTATTGTAAATGTATAACCTATTTTAGAAACGATGTTTCCGATGTGACTATATATTCGAACTAACACTACACAAATGTAAATCTATCTCTCAGCACCATTATTGTTTATTATATGATAGACCTATATGAAATATTTGTTCTTAGCTCCGAACAGTATAATTTTTAACGATGAAATATAAATAATGTAATATCATATTGCAGAACCTGGTGGCATGCAACATCCATGTGTCAATGACAACGACTGCTTCATCAATGGTTCCTTGTGCTACAAGGGACGGTGCATGTGCACCCCAGGTCTCAGCTACCACAAGGCGGAGCAAGCATGTGTCAGAAGTGAGTCATTAAATAATGGAGAAATGTCTTTACATGCCTTGCTTGAACATCGTTTTGTGAAACCTTCACTGTCAGGGTACTAACGATGAATAAAGAACTTCATTAAACCATGGCTTGATGTCAACCCTCGTCTGTGGTACAGGAAATACCATTTGATATTGTGGTTGATGTGTGTGTATTGATGACACATCATGCAAGTGCATTTTCTGTTATGTGTCTGCAATAGCACATTGTCAGCTTGTAGGCAGTGGAACTTGTGTTTTACACCTATAAACGCATGGCTATACACGTTCATATTGTACATCGTGGTGCATGAAAGCTTTCCGCTATGTAGGAAATCACATTTTGAATTGCTACATAGATGAAAGTACAGGGTGTCGCATTGCAGGAGTTCTTTACGCTTTATGGAATATATTTCGGCGGATAATCGAAAATGGTTATTCTCTGGCGTTGACGTATAATATATATGTACTTGAGCAGTGAGAGAGAGAGAGAGATAGTGAGAGAGAGTGAGTGAGAGAGAGAGTGAGAGTGAGAGAGAGTGACTGATAGAGAGAGAGAATGAGAGAGAGAGAGAGAGAAAGAGAGTGAGAGAGATAATAATGTTTATTATAGTATCACATACATGTTATATACACTTCATACTAAAACACGTTAAAAAACAATAGAATATAACACGTTAAAAAACAATAAAATTTAACATACGACCAGGTATGGTCTGGACACGGGACATAAAATCATGTGTATAACGTCATGATCCGGATAAGACAAATGAAGACATATACCAACACATGTACAATGTTCAAAGTTAAGTTAAGTTATAATGAAATTCGTTGAACACACACACACACACACACACACACACACACACACACACACACACACACACACTCTCTCTCTCTCTCTCTCTCTCACACACACACTCTCGCACACACTCTCACTCTCTTTCTCTCTCTCTCTCTATCTCTCTCTCTCTCTCTCTCTCTCACACACACCCACCCACACACCCACATATGATACAGTCTAACCCCGACGTCTCGAACTTCTTTGGACCAGAGAAATAGCTCCACTTCAATGCTGTTCCACAGAGTGGTCCCTACGTGATATGAACAACATTTGTATTATAAGCGATACAACCAGGAGCATTTGTTATATCTACATTTATGTATCTATACACGGTCTATGCCAATTCTGTCTTGTGCTGAATTATATCATGCTGACGTATCAGGGTACGTTTTGACGTAAAGAAACTCTTGGTACTGCGAGTTAGAGGCAACCCCCAAGGTGTCGCTCGTCAGCGTAAACTATTGTCACTTAATCAGATCAGAATATCGATAATATCGCAACATTTATTAGCAGGCCGTGTTTGCAAAATGTTTTAAACGTAATCAAAGTTAACGTTACAAGGGGTGGTCGGGTAGCCTAGTGGTTAAAGCGTTCGCTCGTCACGCTGAAGACCCGGGTTCGATTCCCGACATGGGCACAATGTGTGAAGTCCATTTCAGGTGTCCCCCGCCGTGATGTTGCTGGAATATTGCTAAAAGCGGCGTAAAACCATACTCAGTCACTAACGTTTCAAAATAAAAAAAAGAAAAAAAAGAAGCGATGTAGCACAGTTTGCGCTTGGTAGTGATCCTAACAATATACTTTTATCACTTACAACAAGATTCAATAGTGCAAACATGTTTATGTTATTACCTATGCTGATTCAATAGTTTGTATTTTTAACAGCATCTCGTTGCATTTTGCAGCGCAGGTCAATGCTTAATCTTGCTCTACCATGCCGGGGCAAAAAGTAGGAGTTTAAAATGGCATAACACAATTGAACATCAAAGTAGACATACTGTATGGATAACAACGTCTTTATTTACTGTTAACTCGACGTTTCGGTATAGGTCCTTATGCCGTTGTAAAGCAGGGCTGGTTAATAAACCCGGTAAAGAATATTTATAGTATGTGAGGGATGACTTGTCTGGCATGATATGGATTTATGTTTCTTCGTCTTGAACTAATACTAACGCACATGCTTGTATTTGTAGAGTGCGCGGTGTATGGGAAGACTATGTCCATGTATGAGGGGCTGGCAATAAATGATCACAATGAAGCAGAAAGGCGAGTTCAATCAAAGGAAACTTGCATCCATCTGTGTACAACCCGGACAGACTTTTTGTGTTTGAGCGTCGACTTTAACATTGAACATTTATTGTGTCTTATGTGGACTTATGGGTATCTGGACGTCGACCAAGACGACAGGGAGACAGGCCGCTATTTTTGGCTGCTTGGAACCCGAGATTGTGAATAATGCCATGATGTACGAAAATGTTGAACAATCCCCAATCTTATCACGTTGCTGGTTTATCCCGCGATATGCCAAGGAGAGGCACGGGCCACCGAGCCGTTGGTGCCCGTGCCTGTAATAAAACAGAAGATGAGATTGGGTTAAATGGCCGAGGGTGTGCAGGTACTAGTGGGCTACTTAGCTGCTAATTGTATATACCAAAAATGCTACCGTTGCCATGGCCACGCGCGTGGCCGACGGCGATTGCAGCTAGCGCTGCTGGCCTGAGACTGCTACCGCTGTCCGGCCCCCACGGTAGCATATTTAAACGCTACCATTGCTTGGCAACTCCCACGTTGCCAAAAGCAGCTCCACGCTGCTGGCCTAAGTCAGACTGCCGCTGCCCGGCCCCAGGTAGCCGGCCAAAGCAGATCACACTGCCCGGCCCCATTAGCAAAACCATTGTGCGGCTCCCGCCGCGGACCCAACTGTCAGCTACCGCTTGACAAGACGACTTCCGCCGCCGGGCCCATATACGTGGCAACTGTTTGCCCCAACGTATGTTATTCTACGATTCCCCGGCTGAAAAGTCGGGAAAGACAAGGTTCCCACTGAGAAGCAGGTAACCCCGGAAAGGTTCCCGCTGAAAAGCAGGTAGCCTTAAGCACGAGTATTAATTTGGAAGCAAGTTAATTTGTTACTAGCAGTGTAGCCCACAAGAAACCCCGCACACCTCGACATAGTTTATTGTTGAGACAGGTATTGCATATGTACAGATATACAGCTATTAAGAAGTCATGTTTAATTACATATATCAGAATCGTTTTAGAAGTATGTACATATATACAAGCGCTCTGAAAACCTATTTTACATATGTACAGGTTTATTTACATATATACAATCCGCTCTGCTGGTACCTGTAATAGAATAAACGCTGAAGAAAAGAAGTGATTAGCATTCCAGGTGAAGAGGACACGTCAGGCTGAAAAGGAAAGAAAAAGGAGTGGCAAGCTGGGTGGGTGGGTGGGAAAGCGATTAGATACAGTGACACACGTGTGTACTTGGGGAAGGGCTGCTCGCGAATGACGGACTAACAAAGGGCGGGATGATGCTTGCGCGGGATTATTCCCCGGGCACGGTGCCGAGTGGTGGCCCGGGGTGATTGAGTTACGAGGGGTGATTGGGTTACAGACGTAATTAGCCCATGGTTTGGATACGCGCGATAAAGTCATTTAGTAGTTAGTACTAAATGTAATTATCCCGCGATATGCCAAGGAGAGGCACGGGCCACCGAGCCGTTGGTGCCCGTGCCTGTAATAAAACAGAAGATGAGATTGGGTTAAATGGCCGAGGGTGTGCAGGTACTAGTGGGCTACTTAGCTGCTAATTGTATATACCAAAAATGCTACCGTTGCCATGGCCACGCGCGTGGCCGACGGCGATTGCAGCTAGCGCTGCTGGCCTGAGACTGCTACCGCTGTCCGGCCCCCACGGTAGCATATTTAAACGCTACCATTGCTTGGCAACTCCCACGTTGCCAAAAGCAGCTCCACGCTGCTGGCCTAAGTCAGACTGCCGCTGCCCGGCCCCAGGTAGCCGGCCAAAGCAGATCACACTGCCCGGCCCCATTAGCAAAACCATTGTGCGGCTCCCGCCGCGGACCCAACTGTCAGCTACCGCTTGACAAGACGACTTCCGCCGCCGGGCCCATATACGTGGCAACTGTTTGCCCCAACGTATGTTATTCTACGATTCCCCGGCTGAAAAGTCGGGAAAGACAAGGTTCCCACTGAGAAGCAGGTAACCCCGGAAAGGTTCCCGCTGAAAAGCAGGTAGCCTTAAGCACGAGTATTAATTTGGAAGCAAGTTAATTTGTTACTAGCAGTGTAGCCCACAAGAACCCCGCCACAAAGCACCAGAGTGCTACCCCACACCCACGGCCACGCGATACGCGGAGATAGCATTGTTGCCCGGCTTGCTTGTGCACTGAAAGGAAACACTAACCTGTGGAGATAATATCCTTACTGGCGCAAAACGAGCGCCAGGGCATGCAATAAATTGTCCGTAAACACACACAGTCCTTTGTCACTGAGGTGGACGCCCTCCCAGGCGTACCATGTCTTGTCAGATGCCAGGATCTGGGGATGTGGCACTGTTGTACCGCCGAGGTCTTTGACTCGGTTGGTCAGTCGGCGGTTGATATTCTTCCGCATCCCCGGCATCGTGCCAGTAGCGCCTGGGCAGCATTGAGGATACGATGATCTTGGTGTCAGGAAGCTGGAGTTGTATCAGAAGGATTGATGCCACCATGTCAAGGTAGAGTTGGCTGCCTTTGACCGAGCACAGGTCGTTGGAGCCCAGGTGAATGATGAGGGCTCTGGGGCTGCACCGTGTCGCCTTGACCTGTGCATCCAGAATGGTGTCCAGCTCCTTCCACCTCATCCCCCCTCGTGCCAGCCATAGCATCCTCGGTTGGTTCGGGCTGGTGCCCTTCAGGAGCAAGTACTGCCGTGCCCTGGCCATGTAGCTGGATCCCACCATCCAAACTGTAAACAATAAGAAGTGTAGTAAGTACCATGAAAGACTATTTGATTTAATTGTGCAACATTGAATTTGTTGGTAGGCGTATGTAAGCATTGTAGCAATCTGATTTCCACCTGCCGTATTGTTGTATGAGGTGTTCAGGCACCCCGTTCATGGCTGCTGATGTGGCTGCCCCAATGCGGAAGGAGTGCGTAGAATAGCAGGCCGTGTTTATGTTGCTGTGTGCTAAGGCCTTTTTTAGGAGTGCCTGGAATTGGTACCTTGTAACGGGGGAATGGTCAAAGTGGACGAATGCATGTTGTGGGCCGGAGGGGCGCGCCTCCAGGTAGTGCTTGATGGCGACTACCGGACATAGCGGATTACCTGGTATAGGTGACATTGTAACTGTTGTCCCCATCCTGTACTGATCAGACTTTGAGTGTGGTAAATGGATTGAAAGCTGCTGGGGGTTGCCCGAGAAGCTTAAATTCTGGATGGCGCAACCTGTTTTTGAGGGTCCAGTTTGGACGAGTTCGCTAACCCTAAAGAAACCGAAGAAGGCTGTGCAGTAGACTGCCTTGAACAGCCTGGCTTCATATGCTGATGAGCATACGTGAGGCAGATTGTTGGTTACTACCTGCAGCAGATCTGCAGTGATCGGTTTTCTGGTGTCTGGTCGGCCCGCTGATTTGTGTAAGCCGGTTACAATCTTGCCTATCAGGAAATGGTTTGTACAGTCGGTGAGCCCGTGGAATTTGTGGTGTGAAGACAGCGCTGCAATGTAAGTCTTGACTGTGTTAGGGGAGTGGTGAGTGACTGACAGATAAGCAATAAAGTTTACGACCTGATCCAGCGGGACTGGCCACACCTCTTGTAGCTGGTGTGCGGACCGGAACTGGTGCAAGGCATTGATGCCTGTTTGGTAAGTGGCCCATGTATTAGTAGACAGAGATTGTTGTAGGAGTCTGCCGGCTTCCTGCCTCAGATCAGCCATATGTTGCACGGGATAGGTGTGGGGTTCTGGTCCGCGGCTGGTGCTGCCTCTCGGAAGCGTTTGAGCTGAAACCTCGAGAGAGCATCGGCAATAGTGTTAGCAGTGGAACATACATACTTTGCCTTAAACATAATATTATAGCGGAGACACTGCAGGATTAGGCGACGGAGTAGGCTCATCACTCTGGGGGCCTTGGTTGACTGCTTGTTGATTATTGTTACGACGGCTTGGTTGTCGCAGTAAAAGAGGACCTTTTTGTTTGCGAGTTGCTTGCCCCAGATTTGGATGGCCAGTGTGATGGGGAACAGCTCCAGGAGCGTCAAGTCCCGTGTAGTTCCATCCGTCACCCACCGGGGTGGCCATGCGCCGTTAAACCATTTGCCCTGCATGTAGGCCCCAAAGCCGGCGCCACCCGCTGCGTCTGAAAACAGCTGGAGGAAATCGCTATCCACCCATAGTTGGTCCTGAAACACTGAAATGCCGTTATAACTCGTAAGAAATGTTAACCACATTTGTAGGTCTTCCTTGACCCAGCTGGTAATCCTAATGTGGTGAAATGGTTGCTTACCTTTGCTAAGCAGATCGATTAGCCTGCGGCTGAATGCCCTTGCCATTGGTATAGCCCTGCACATAAAGTTAAGCTTAGGCGACCCGTGCGGCTTCCCTGGAACTCGAGCTTAAAGCCAAAGCTAAAACCTACCCATAAATAATTTGCATCTCTGTAATTGACCCTAGCATATTGGCGTAACCAGGGTGCCATTTCATTGAGATCCACGGGGGAAGGGGCCATTGAATTTACCTGCCTTGCCGGCTGGTTTTCTGTTAGGAAAGGGCTGATTGGGCTTGTATGGGGTCGGTTGGACCCCATTCCCTCGAAAGCAGGTCCTAGAGCTATGGGAATGTTTGCCACACTTACCGCATTTGTGAGTGTACTTACAGTTGACCCTGCTACAGCCAAATTTATTGAAATCCCAGCATACCTGACTGGCGATGTCCCCCTGTACGCGTGTCATTGCGCCCCGTCCGCCTGATTCTGGTTGTAGTACCGGCTGTGTTACCATGTACTTCAGCCACAACTCCCCGTCGATGTTGTCCCAGCGTCGTGAGGGGTCCCTTGACATTCTGTGTCGGAATTGTTGGTCGTAGGTTGACCAGGCATCCCCCCCGAATCGAAGTGCCGCCGTTCTTATGGTTTCCATGTAGGACAGCAACCCCTGGGTTGTGCGGACCTCGGAGTGCCTACTAACGTAAGTACACATGAAAATGTGGAAAGCTGAAGTCCAGCTTGCCAGGGACAGGCGCTTTGCTTGCTGTTTTATTGGTTTAAAAATTACCTTACCTGAGGAGTCATACGCCATGGTAATCGTACCGTCCTCGTGACTTCCCTCGGTGTTTGGTAGTATTGTGCCGAGGTCGACATACTCGCCACGCCAGATTTTTTCCCTCACCTATTGTTTGACGTGCGCGTCTATTCCGTCCGCACGGAAGGAAAGGGAATCCCCGTATCCAGCGATGTGATTGGCTGGGGCCGCGTCACCGTCGGCCTCGTTGTGCGCATCGGGGATTCTCCCTATGTTGGGCGAAATGGCGGGAGAACTAAAACCAAGCCTTACCTGTTGGTTTGCGCTAACCGGGCCGGGCGCTGAATGTTCCAGCAACTGGAGTATTTTTCCCAGTTGCTCGTTTACCTGGGTAGCCGAGTTGGCAACCTGCGCGGCATTTACAAGCTGCGCCGATTGTACGTTAATTCTGTTGCCACCTTCGATATTTCCGTAATTGGCAGACTCACCATCAGCTGTTGTCTCCTGTACAATGTGTACTCCCGGGGTTTGTCTTCTGGTTGTCCTGGCCTGCTTGGCTCCCCTCACAAGCTTGTGGTTGACGGTTGCTCTTCTCTTGGGAGGCATCACGAAAAGTCGGGGTGGTGAGTTGGTATTCCACAAGCGTAAATTGTCCCGAGGGTGAAGTTCGGGAGTAGAGCGGAATAAATGCGATACGGCGAGTGCTGAAATAGATGGTATTCAAAGCGTAATCGGCGAAACGGTCGCGATTGTGTAAATGCGATACGGCGAGTGTTGGAATAGATGGTATTCAAAGCGTAATCGGCGAAACGTTCGCGACTGGGTACAAAGGAAACGTAAAATGGGAAAGCGATTAGATACAGTGACACACGTGTGTACTTGGGGAAGGGCTGCTCGCGAATGACGGACTAACAAAGGGCGGGATGATGCTTGCGCGGGATTATTCCCCGGGCACGGTGCCGAGTGGTGGCCCGGGGTGATTGAGTTACGAGGGGTGATTGGGTTACAGACGTAATTAGCCCATGGTTTGGATACGCGCGATAAAGTCATTTAGTAGTTAGTACTAAATGTAAATATTGACACTAAATCCCATGATAAAACAAAGTAGGATGTCAAAATATCCATTGTTGCCGTGACCAGTAAGACAATCTGGTGGACAGGATAATTGTCTTCACCCACATCAGCTATTTCATGTATGGAGACGACATTAAAGATTTGATGTTGCGCATAATTAAGTTGATCATGATTTTAAGTCGTTTTCTTGGAGTGTTTCATGCCAAGCACTTCATCGACATATAAATAGGACTGTTTCTCCAAGGGAACGTGCGAATAAATGACACTATCAAGTTGAACTACACTACCATATCTTTTATTGCATAGTACATTGAAAACTTCAGATTAATAAATGCTAACGGCATATAATGTGTCCTAGGTGATCTGGTGGGATTCACGATGCATAGCACATTTTGTAAACGTGTTCCTGTTGATCGGGTGGGATTCACAATGCATAGTACATGTATATAACGTGTTCCTGTTGATCGGATGGGATTCACGATATATAGTACATGTATATAACTACGAGATATATAAACGAGACTTAATACTAGTAAAACGATCCTTAAAAGATGATGATTTGAAATATTAATCCCTTGTGATGGGAAAATCAATACAGTCAATCAGGATCGCATAATGACCTCTTCAAATGTGTACTGACAATCCAAGTAGGCGCAGCCGATATTTGGATTAATTTCATGTCAGGTATTGATACCTACTTGGGTGTCCCACTTCTTTTGCAGGAGATCTTTAATGTAACATCTAATAACAGGCTTGATATCACTGTGTGGGATTTGGAGTGGCGTCATAGATTTGATGAGCGCTGCTATAACAGCTGCATCAGCCATCGTGTTATCTGTTATTCCAACATGGCTGGGTAGCCAACAGAAAACGATGTTGTACTGGCCAGTAGCAAGAACATTATATAATTCAATAATTTCGATTAAAAGTGGATGTGTATATAACATATTTTTCATAGCCTGAAGACACAAAAGAGAGTCTGAAAATATTATGAACTGCTTATGCTTACATTGACTTTGAATATGTTTAAGAGTTGTTAAGATGGCATGTGATTCTGCGTTGAAAGTTGAACTCTCATGTGGTAACCTGGACGAGATAGTTCTGGATCAAATGACAGTAGCAACTGCGTCACCATCCTTGGATCAATCAGTAAATATAGATTTGTATGTGTCATATATATTTCGCAGTAGGTTATGTTCTTGTTGATAAATTAGTGGATTGGTTTGTGATTTCTTTAATGTTGTTAAAGTCAGGTCTACCTCTGGCTTTATCAGTTGCCAAGTGGATGAAGACAAAAGGCGATAAGGACAAATAGTATCAAGGTTTATATAGATGCAGCTGGAATGGCAATTTATATTCTTATTCCAAGGGTGGGAATAAGAGACGACTTCTTTTGGTAAAGTTCCTCATATAGAGGATGAAAAACGCAGTGGTATGCAGGATTTGATCGGTTTGAAGATAATTTAGTGACATACTGTAAAGATAAAATTTATACGTTTAAGCGATGGCTAGTCAGCCTCTACATACAGACTATTTATTGGAGATGTTCTGAAGGATCCCGGGCAGAGTCTTAGTCCTTGACGTGTTCAGCTTTCTTTCGTGCCCCCCGAGCTTGATTGCAGTCAGTGTTAAACCATGGTTTACGGATGTGTGGATTTGCAGAGGACTTTGGAATACATTCATCAGCTATTTTGTACAGTTCATCAGTGAACACCTTAATAGAATCAGGAATATCAATAAAACTAGCAGGATTTGATTTGCTCGTACAGAGTAATTTGAATAAGGGCCAGTTAGCCTTTGTGAAGTTCCATCGTGATGATTGAAGAACATCAGTTGGAATTATTGTTTGAAGAATAGTCGGAAAGTGGTCAGATCCTTCAGTAGCCCGAGGTCCTGGAGGAGAAAAGAAGCTATATACATCATATTGTCTCAAATTGATTACATCATTATCTTTAAAATACGTTTCTTGTAAACAAAATGCTGATGGTTTGTATCAGTAACTGTAAATCATTAAAATTATTCTTTAGTCCTCTGCAATTCCACTGAATTGGAGCCGTTCATGGAGGCTCAACTGCAGATCTTGAGCGAGAGGGAGGTCCACTCCCTAGAACCGGGAGTGAGGGACTGACCTCCATCGCTAGAAGAACAAATGGATTATGAACCTCTACTGTGGTGGCAGCAAGAGAAGACAATTCCAAGTGCTGGAGAGTCCTTATCATTTTTAACTTCCTATTTCTGTTTTAATCAGATATGCTTCGCCCTGAATGTTTTCGGAGTCTTCTACACTGTTTGGGTCTGAGTTACTATTTTCTGTGATTGCAGAATCTGAGGTGTTGATGTTAGATGTTCTGTCTGGGAAGCAGAAGTAGATCTTATAGTGAGAGATGGCTGTGCTCCGTCGATGAGAAACTGGTTGTCCTTCACCTAAGAGATCAAAGTCTGACAGGAAGTAGAGGCTGTAGTGATTTTGACAACTGGAGTCGGAGAAGAGACTGCAGCTGAATAAGTTTTATTCGTGGGGGATTAAGACGGATTTGGACCAATTGTTTGGCAGCAGAGTAAGACATATTTTGTGTATGTTTTAGTTTTAAGATTTGTGATTCTGATAAAAAACATTGGACAGGATTTGGACGAGGCCACATGCATGCTCCCCATCACAGTTGGCACATTTGATCTCATGTTTACACTCTGAACCCTCATGAGTTCCACTGCAACGGAAGCACCTAGCCTTGCGAGTGCAAGTTTTGGCCCCGTGTCCAAACTGTTGACACGGAGTGGATTTGGAACATAAACATCCACTCCGATGTTAAAGTAACCGGCTTTGATAGGCTTAGGGATTGTGACAAGACAAAAAGTGAAAAGATAAGTGTTTGTTGGGATAAATTTTCCATCTTCTGATTTTCTGCTAAACCGCTCAACAGCAGTGACCCCTTGAGGTTTCAATTCAGCAGCAATCTCTTCTTCTGTCATGTCAGATAGACAGCGAGCGTGTAACATCAGTTACCTCTGCACAGACACTTTGAATGCCTTTCGAAATGGCAAAAGGATTTAGTTTTAAAGGATTGCCATCAGCAGATGCGATGACAATGAATCACGGCCAAGAATCTGCAATTTCAGTTGATGTTTCTTCTTCGTCAGACGGTATAGAATCGACATGACGACGTTTAATTGTTTTGAAAGAACCAGATGAATTGTTGTGAGCCATGGTGTTATTTAATGATTCGGCGCCTCTGCTCCCCACATGCCATCGAGTATCAACAAGGACGATGTCGTATTGGAAGCCAACGTGCAACACGAGGCATACAGAGGTGTTATACTCCAGAAAATATAGACTTGAAAAGCTATGAGATCCAAAAGTGTCAGGCTGGTTTGGTCCATAACACTGTTCCCAAGAAACACAGAATTCAGAGGTCTCTATTTCCAGATTGGCCCATGAGCCACCGCCTACTGGCATAAGACTCAAGGCAAACTTGAGCAAACAATTATTTTGATCACAAAGTCTAGTGTGATATCATATTTTTTATTAATAAAGCCATGTATTCCATGCTAGGTCATGACGTGACCAGCCGATTGACAGATTTAGGCCAATTCTACCACCCGTCTAGGTGAGTGAGTGAGTGAGTATGGTTTTACGCCGCTTTGAGCAATATTGCAGCAATATCACGGCCGCGGTCACCAGAAATGGGCTTCACACATTGTACCCATGTCGGGAATCGAACCCGGGTCTTCGGCGTGACGAGCGAACGCTTTAACCACTAGGCTACCCGACCGCCCCCCGTCTAGGTGAAGTACAGCGTCGAAGTGGTGTGTTGGGCAAAAGGAACACTTGTTCCGGGCTCTAGTGCCCTCAACCACCAGAATCCCGTCCTCCACCCAGCACTCGCCACGGGGAGGTTGATCTTCGCGAGTCCCAGTTGGTTTGGTAGGATTCACGATATATATTACATGTATATTACATGTCTATAACGTGATCTAGATCTTGTGTTATTCACGATTCGTAGTACATGTGTGTAAGTGATCTAGATATGATGGGATTAAGCCCCGGATTCGATTCCCGACATGGGTACAATAGTGAAGCCCATTTCTGGAGACCCCCGCCGTGATATTGCTGGACTATTGCTATAAGCAGAGTAAAACCATACTCACTCACTCACTCGTCACGCTGAAGACCCGGGTTCGAGTCCCGACATGGGTACAATGTGTGCAGCCCATTTCTGGTGTCCCCCTCCATACTCGCCGTACCTGGCACCAAGTGATTTTCACCTGTTTCCTAAACTGAAAGAACACCTTCGTAGAAAGCGCTATGACAACAACGATGACCCCAAAGTGGTTTTCAGGGTGTCTTCAGAAAACTTCTTCCTGGCTGGAATTGAAATGCTTCACTATCTACATGAGACGTGTAGGCTTTGACCTTTTGGACCAGCCCTCGCCATATGGGTGTTAATCTATATATAGAGGGACTGAGTTGGGTTTAACGCCGCTTTTAACAGCATTCAAGCATTCACGGCGTGTCAGCTTATTATGGGAGGAAAGCCCGAAGTGATGCAGGTCTCAGACGTTTATCATTTCGGTGCTGACAAACGTAGAAACATAATCGGGGCCAACCGGGATTCGAACCCACAATCATTGGTTTACTTCAGGCAGCACACGAATACTATCATGTTTGAATGCGTTCTTTTTCATCCGGCCAGAAAAGTTAAAAGCATTGAGGATAATATCTCAGCCGACCAATTCACTGTGCAGATCTGCGTTCCTATGGTCGTGGGTTCGAATCCCTGTTCGCCCTGATTATGTTTCTAGGCTTGTCACCACCATACCCGTGCTCGCGAGTTTCACAACAGTGTTAAACGTCTAAGACCTGCATCACGTCGTGCTTTCCTCTAACATCAAGCTGGCGGGCAGTGATTTAGCTGTTCACAGTGACGGTAAACCCAACCCATTCCTTTATTCAATCGTACTCTGTGAGGATGTGTAAAGAAAAGTATGACACGCGTATTGCGGTGAAAGTGGCCATGATGACTCTAACAAAGACAAGAACTGTCAGGTGTAACAGCCTTCGGCCATACCGGCAAGTAGTCGGCTTATGAATGTCCTGTTGGTAGACAACTCATGTCGTGGAGTTTTATGTACTTCAAAAGTTATTAAAAGTTATGAGTATTACGATTACCCAGTCCCCCAAGCTTGTTTCTTAGAGCCAAATAATGACGATCGTTTGGGTACAAAGTGTGTATTTGGTTCATTTTGTATCAAAGTTGCCGACGACTAATGCTATCAACCACATGTCCATCTGTCCCCAAAAATGACATTTTATTTACAGGGATCGGGGAGATGGCTATAATATTACTGACCCTAGCGTAAAACAACATGCACTCACTGACTCATTTCATACCCTGATTTCCCTCCCATTACACCAAGCAGCACAAGCCTATAGACATCAATATTACTCCCTATGAAATTTTGCTTGTGTACAAGCTTGAACGAATCTCCTGAGACCTATGATGATGATCCGCATGGTTTGTTTTTTCTGAGACATATGTGAAAGGCTAGTGGTTAGAAAGTTGAAACTTGAATGCACATATACTAAAGTTAACACTTTGAGAGTAATGAGAGTTAGCATCTCTGTCAATTCATTCACTCAACACTGCGGCGACACTAGCAAGGGAACAACCTCGACTGAAGATTGTTCACTGATTGTATGCATCAGGAAACACAACACTATGTTTAGTATTGTGCCACAACACGACAAAGCCACACAACCGAACAAACTCCACTGCATCGTCCTCAAAACGTGTATCTACATCTTGACTCGACAGAAGGGCGGTTTTGTGAACTGATATCCATGTACCCAGTTTCAAGTATTTATATTGCTAGTTTTCGCCAGAATCAGCTTTCACGGTGTAAGCTTTCAAGTACCCTACGGGCTATCTATTACATACAATGTCCTTATATGAGCTTGCCCGGAAAATCTGTGTTGTAGGATACAACTTCCTGGTCTAAAGCACAAGACATTCTTGACATAATGTGTACAAGGGACACGGGTCGAATCACAACCTGCAGTTGGATCAGTCAACTTGTTTGTGACGTTGTTCTGTGCAGATAGTACAAGATCCGGACATATGTGGTACGTATAGAGTGTTGACGATGGATAATGCTGTGTCTATTATAACAATGTCATGATGATCACTGTTATCAACATGGATATCTCCACATGAAGTTATGGCCACAGATGGAGGAATGGTGTTCTGTGTTAATTGTGTGTAATAGGGTTGTGGGTGATCAACTAGCTTATGAAATGCTCTCTTCCTCCACAGATGACACCACGTGTGAACGCAGTATGTGCGTGACTTTAATCTACTAGCGACATCGCCGTTCAAGTGGAGGGGATGGGGTATATCCGTGTCCTGTTCCTGCTATGGGGATGTATGCCCCGTGTTGATGGTCAGTCACTCTTGTTAAATTTATGAATTTCTATAATTTCACTTTATTCATCATCATCATCATCATCATCATCATCATCATCATCAGCAGCAGCAGCAGCAGCAGCGTCCTACAACGCATCTGACACGTCACTGTTTTGTTGTTCATGTGTCATAACTCCACAACATCCTATTTTCTTTCATTATTCCGTGTGAAATGTACATATAGCGTAATGTAACAACCACGCGCCCACTTGAATAATATGTTCTTTTTACACATTTGTAACATACCCAGCGATAGAGTTTCCCCTAGATGTGAGATGCAAAATGTTTACCTGGTGATAACATTAAACTAAAGCAAATTACTGATGGCATATATAATAACCTACTGTCGTAAGTGTGAGCCAAGGCACAATCAGGGATGTTTGTGATAGCTTTAAATATTTACGACCTTGACATTCACCCTTAAAACAAAAGTTGCCTCCCTTTGACCAAGACGGCTTGCTCCTGTACTTTGCAAAATTGGTGTGCCCTAAAAGTCGACGTATTTTTGTGTCCTGGGTCTTTAGCACTCAACTGTGATATTGTAACATAACACCCACAAACAATCTGTTCCAAGCTAAAACCGTCTACTGGTGCGTGTGTAAACAAAAGGCTACCGAGGACACGCCCTCTCTCACTCTCTCTCTCTCTCACGTATTTTTTCTCTTCTGTGTGTACCAAGACAAGCTTGTGATGAATTATACCTTATTTGGCGTTGAATGGAAAATGACTCCTGTGAAACCCCGTTATTACGAACGGCACCGTTCCCTGAGAATTGACCGTCTTAAGAAATACCGAATATAAAGCATATATACATATACGAGCAACAATATTTAAGAGAAAGGATGTCATTTTAGCTATCAGATGGAACTAGCTTTGTTGCACGTGACACTGTTACTGAACGCAGACAGCAGACAGACAGATTATTATTAGATGATAGATTTTATTGGATGAGAATGTTCAGAAAACATTTTTTTTGTATCTCATAGGGTCTGTTCAATTAGCAAAAGTTCCAACAGGACACACTTACACCCTGATCTGCAGTAGCATCCCCGGCAGCCAGACCATCGACTGGTACTGGAACTCTGAGCTCGTCATACGTACACGTACACGTCCAAGACATCAATGTGCACAGGAAACAAACCCGGTCAGTTACAATTATAGCACCTACCTATCAGCACGTGTCAGTGTGAGATGCGATGTCCTTCATCACAATGTGACTGTCAGGATTAACTCTACCATAGACGATGGGTCTGAATGGCAGTGCGAGGATGTGAGGCAGGACAGGAGCAACTCCATAATTATAGGTGAGTAGCTATGATCCATTGTTTGTTTGTACATGTGTTTGTTGTCTAACACCGCACTGAACAGTGCTCTGGTCATTTGACCGCGGGGGCCTGTATATAAGCGTGTCTCCACCAGACAATACAGTGGTTGATATCATGAGCAACGAGCCCGATCACCCGATCGATTCAGTCACCTTTTTCTACCAGCATACATGTAGTTTGCTAATCCGGAATCCCTACAGCGGTATGATCGATGGAATATCTGTTATAGTCAGGCAGCTTAGCAAGATGATGGGGACATGCCGGATAAAAGCACCAATTGTTTTTTCACGTGCTCTCCATTACCATCGGTTTCAATTTTTGATGGGAGCCACTTAATCAAGGTGGCTGATGGCGGCCATCTTGTATTTCCTAAATGGCCGCCATGATATATCAATAAGTGCCAATGTCTCGGCTTCCAAACCACTTCGAAGGTCAATATTGGTGTCAAAATATACATTTTCTAGGGCAAGGAATGCAATAAAGCTATTTAGAATGTCACTAGATGACTATTTTTGTCATTTATCAATAAATATGTTTAGGATACATGTCTGTTTAGCGACGTGTACTGTTATGTCTGTTTAACAACTTGCAGAGCTACAGATACGCAGAGTTTTTGCATAAAATACCCCCAAACATGTTATAAACCCAATTACTTTCAATTAACCTGTGTACAGACACGCATGCAATAAGTGAAAAACTCAATGTATAAAATCAGTACGCGTAAATACCAAATGAAGCTTTTTCAACATGCATACAAATGAGATAATATTCTGAAACACAATTATGAGATAATTTACTTTGCGAGTAAAGCCGAATCTAGAACAGTTATATACGTCTAAAACATTTCAATCTTAAAATGTTTACAAATTTTAGGAAAATCTCAATAGATTGATGAATTGATGAGAGAAAAAAATATTGGTTACCCAATGAAAAATGTAATAACTCAATTAAAATCAAAACTCAATTGCTCAGTAATCTGGAGCTCTGAACTTGTACTGTTATATGTCTCTTTAGCAACATGACTACTGTTATAGACTGTCATTTGTTTTTACAAATTTCATTCGTCCATAAAATGGATTGGGCATTGTGTATCGTATGCCAAAAGCGTACCACTGAAGTACTCTGATGCCCTTTAAATGCACCGGGAGCTGAAGACAGATCTGAACCATACATATCCTTCCTAGACAATGTGAATGCTTTCAGAGAGCTGAATAAATTGCCAGTACCCCTTACTTTTGGAAAGGACATTGATGAGGATATAAACTAAGCGGCAAAAGAAAGTATAGGTTGGCAATTTGTAATTTTCCAAAAAACAGCGATAACTAGTGGAAAGTGGTTATTGGGAATATGACTGCCCAGGAAGAGGTACCAAAAAACACCTCACCCGAACGCACCACCTTTGACGGCGCTCGTGCGGTAACAAAAACATGGTGAAACAGGTTTCCTGCCTATGGCATAAACTGTACGTGCATGTTAGCTGTATAAATGCGTTCGTCTGCAGGGTATAACCACACGTGATGAAAGCACACAAAAGAAATGCCACGGCTGGCACATGAGCAGAGAGAGCGAGCCATCTGTATGGCCGAAATGGGGGCAACACAGGTCGAAATTGCCAGAAGGTTTGGTTGTACACCATTGACAGTAGCCAGGCTGATTCAACGGTACAGGCAGACAGGGAGGACACAGGACAGGCCTAGAACTAAACGACCCCGAGTGACAACACCACTGGAAGACGGTCAGATACGGCTCATTCACCTGCGAAACAGATTCGTAACGGCGACGGCGACGGCGATGGCAGCAACAACGTTGGGACATCCCATTAGCCAACGTACAGTCCTACGACGACTTCGTGCTGCTGGAATCCGAGAGTATCGTCCTTTCCGAGGAATGGTACTGACTGCTCAATATCGACGCCTGAGACTGCGATGGGCGAGGCAGGTTCGACGCTGACAAGTGAGAAATTGGCGTCGAGTGATGTTTACTGATGAAAGTCGGTTTAACTTGTTTCAAAATGACGGCAGAGAACGAATTTATCGACGCAGAGGGGAACGTTTGCCTCCGGCATGTATTCGAGAGGTCCATCCATTCGGCGGGGGAAGTGTCATGGTGTGGGGCGGTATTTGTGGAGGTCAACAGATTCAAGTCCACGTCATCAGAAGACTGACGTCATCGATGAGGCGGCGTATCACAGCATGCATTGAGGCAGCTGGAGGTCATACACGCTATTGAAGGCAACTGTATTGACAATGAACTTGTAGCGTGTCTGACAATTTTTTGGTGACATTTCAGCCAACTTTTGAAAATGAAATTTCTTACCCCACCATTGTTTACCTTGAGCTTACATTACCTGTGATTGCACAATTTCATTCAAACTGTGGTTGATCAATCATTTGTTACCCCTCCCTAGATTATATTAATAATTCACAACAAAACCTCTTCTTGTTATTTTTTTATCGATCATGGAACTCGACCTATACTTTCTTTTGCCGCCCAGTTTATGATGCGAGGCTTGTAAAAATAATATAAAAAACGTCAATGCTAAAGAATATTAACAAGTCTCGATTTTCCAACGAAACAGGTTCCTTTGATCGTAGAAGCCACAATAGCAGTGCCAATGACCACTTCATTGTTTCTACAGTACATGCAATTTATTTTGCAGTCATACACGGCAACGTAGAGCCGTCAGGAGGAGGACACAGGTTTTGTTGGTTCCACACAATTTACGCTTATGGGAAGTCGAACTCGGGCCTTTGGAGTAACGAGCGAAGGCTTTAACTGCTAGGCTACCTAAACACACCGGTTCCTTCCTAGGATATGGCATGTTCTGGTCTTGTTTATACAAAGTATGCAGTATACAATATTTTGTTTCAAATCTTCTTCGGAGATGGCTTGGGAGTAATCCATGCCACTGCAACCCTCTGAGGTGATCTGTGCCATTCGGTTACAAGCCCAAAAGCCATATTATTGAGCCTGTGCTGAATACGTCGTTGAATTCAAACGCACGTATTAACAGATCCAGCCATGATCGTTTTCCAGAGTTAACAAACATATGGATCATAACACCACTTAACACATGATGGCCCAAGCGAATGTTTGACTATGGTTTTTAAAACTTCTTTTCACATATTCTAGTACTACTTCGTTTATTCTCTTTGGACGGAAATTGTATTTCCTCTTTTCATTTTCGCTAATACATCTGAAACTGAATACCATAAAAAAGATGAAATAAAAAAACAACATGTGTTTTGGATTCCCTAAATAATCACAACCTACAGCTGCATACACCTCTATTGTATAGATAGTTTCAGGAGTGTCCACTGAATCAATTATAATGAAATGTATAGGATTGATCCATTATAATTAAATCTTTTTCATTGTTCTAATGCGATTTAGTTCTCAATGAAATCAAGATGTGACGATTTTAATGACGCCATGTTTTTGCCAGGTTCAACAGGCACATCAACTAGATCGACAATGACGACCATGACAACGTCCTCAGCGCAGACAACGGGTAACATTTTCAACATGTTAAGACGTTATGATGTGTATGTTAAGGCTTAGTCTTGAGGTAGCCTAATGTTGATGGTGTGGACATTTAGATAAGCTATTTCGCTTATGCTGCTCGAATTAATAACTGTCATAATTCATTTTATGAATTTGAATAATGCAACTTAATCGTTTACAATTGCTAGTTGTCTACGTCGTTGGAGCAGGAGTTGGTGTTGTTATAATCACCGTCATTATTGTCATCGTTGTTTGTATACGGAGAAACAAAGGACGCCACGTACGTGCAGGTAAGCGGTATTCATGACACATACACACGTTGGAGTGAGTGAGTGAGTTGAGGTTTACGTAGTTTTGAACAGTAATATTATGGCACTTCACTTTGAAAATCCGTAGTCATGCAGGTCTTAGATGTTTACCACGTTTAGTGAATTCCACGAGCAAAGGTACGTAGCTGTAAAACCTAGAAACACATACAAGGCGAACACGGATATGAACTATCATACCCCCCCCCCCCCCCCTACACACACACCACACAACCCCACCCCACACACACATGCCCCTCACCCCCCACCCCCACACACGTGCCCCCACTTGTAACTTGAGTCAGATAAGTTGTTATCTCATAACATACCACATACCATTTTTGATTTGTATTTAGCTAACCATCTTATAAGCTAAACAACCAACAAGGTAACGATAACCGTACATGATTCTGCTTATTGTTACCTACAGTCAATGAAGTGGACAGTGCGACAGATCACCTGACATCAACACCCACCTACCACAACGAGTAAGTGAATGTTATATATTTGCATGTATTAAATATAGCACAAGGCAGCATAAAGTTGACTCACAAGATCTGACACTTCTAGGAATTGCTATGAAAGTTATCAGACGTTTAAATGAGAATAAGACTTTGCTCATTTCAATAATTACATATTTGGGACCGATATAATGACAACACCAAATGCATAAGTTAGAATAAAATGTGTCAAAAAGGCAGATTGCAGAGGTTTTCATGAAGTGTTGTCCTAATATTTGAACATGAGCAAGTCCTTGACAAAAGCTGATTGTAATTGGAAATGAACATCAACACACTACAAAGATATCGTAAAACATTCACCTTGGGTCGCAGTCTTGCTCATACTGAGATTGTCATTTGAAATTCTAAAGGTTTGCCATTTGCATTCAATTTAGCCTATTTATAATTATGTTTGAATGAGCCTAATACATGTCATACTTGTGTGAAAGCAATAAAGCAGTAGGCAGCCTTTGAACATGTATAATACTGTTCATACAACTATTTAAGAGTTTTCAGCAACTCGAAATTGGACATTTCCAGGGAGCCGTAATGGATTGTTATCCTACATCTTCAATAATAACTTTGTTAACACACGTTTGCAGGTTTGTCGATAGGAAGGGACCAGTCGTCTGAGGCCCCAATACACTGTGTAGAGTTAATTAAGCGTGCCAGAAACCTATGGTCATGGGTTCAAATCCCAGATTCGCAGTGATAATGTTCATTGGTTTGTCAGCACCATACCTCTGCTTGTGGGTTTCACCAAAATAATTTATAAACGTTAAAAAGGTGACTTCTGGCTTTTCTCCCACATCAAGCTGACACGCTCGTGATATAACTGACGTACTGGTCAGAGCGGCGTTATATCTAATTCTCTTTGCAGGTTTTATTCATGACTAACTTGTATGATATGTATATTTCAGTGTCTCGGGGATACGTGTCCAGCAAGACACTGAAACTGTACTTGGTAAGTTCGTAATAGTGCAATGGACTATGTTTACTTGTTTGCACACTCACTGTGAAGTGCACCGCATACATAAATCATCTGCGACAGCTCATACCTTTACCATTGTATATTCCAGTGGACAATGACATATATGAGGGTTCGACTGAGGTCACATCAATAAGTCAGCCCACAGAAAATGATCACGTTGTGGCAGGTTCGTGCATTCTTATTACACATGCTTTACAATGTTTCTAGTTCAAATTCGAAGGTTAGTGATGTAGTTAATTTAATCAATGTAATGTAACCAATGTAATCATTGTAGCAGACAAACTGACACGTTCTGATGAAGGAGTAAGCATATACTCCGAAACGTTGTGTTCCTCGTAATAAAAAGTTGACATCCATATATTCTCTCCCTTAACAGAAATATTGATTACATTGATGTTCTGACGTTCTGAAGCACATTGTGAGAGACCTTGGAAAGCAGCCCTTGCACGATTGCAATATAATGACTTTGCATGTTCCATCAGATCTGTATGCCCAAGTTCAGAAACCCAAGAAGGCGAAGACGGCACACACAGTTAAAGCTGAATACGTCAACATAAAATATTTGGACGCAAAACCTGACAAAAGTAAAACCGGGAAGAAGCAGTAGTAAACATGTAAGTCCTGAACGCTTCACTCATCTGAATCAAGCAATACGGAGAACAAGTGCCTCAAAACATAACTTGATTCTGAATATGATAATATAACTACTGGTTATAGTAACCATGCATACAAATTACGAATGTAGTCAGTTATGTTGAACCTTGTCTCGAGGGATTGATTGCCAAAGTACCTACGATACAATAAAAAAAATAACCCATCCTATATTTCAGAGGCTGAAATGAAAAGTGAGACTCCGGAAGAAGAGATAAACTGATCGTATTAGTGAATACAGAAACATTGGACAGAGAATAGACATGACCATGGTCATGTTTTATACATGTAGGACTTAGCCTTTATATTAGCCCCCTCTCGGGGGCACGGGTGGTCCAGTCGGCTAAGGCGCCGCGATTCGCTGTGCAGAATTTCGTCCCTTGGGCACGCCAGAAACCTATGATTGTGGGTTCGAATCTCGGATCGCCCCGATTATGTTTCTAGGTTTGTAAGCACCATACCCGTGCTCGTAGGTTTCACCGAAGTGGTAAACGTCGGAGACCTGCATCACTTCGGGCTTTCCTCCCATATTAAGCTGACACGCCGCGATATAACTGGAATACCGTTAAAAGCGGCGTTAAACCCAACTCACTCACTCATTATTAGCCCCCTCTCGAAGATGTCCAAACAACTGTTAAGTGCTGAGGTTGAAATGAAAAGTGGGTAAATATTCTTGTATTATTTGTATACATATATAACAGCTAATCTTGTTGAGGAGACGCACATTTTTCTTTGTGGTCAATTATTGTTTCAAATAAATTGTATAAAACAATAAATGCACATGTGTCAAATGTTTTGTTGGCTTTTAACTAAGCACTATAACAACTAAATGACGACAGCATGTAATATTCGTGTCAGTGTATCAGACATTGCAGAGTCTGGTATGATGAGCAACGCTTCACGCCGTCGGGTTACGTAGACAAGCAGACAACTTTCTAACCGATTCTTACCACCCGATCCTTTAAGTATTCTCAACTGTACAGCATAGTTTTCTGAGGCCCTGCATGTAGTCGAACCCGAAATGCACAAGGCATGTATGACATCAGTACGAACGATACAAGAAAGACATATCATGTACGACTGACCATGAGACACGTTAATCATGTGCACGGATGACAAACGTGTGACGTCTGTACGAGGACGACACTACTGACAAGCCACAGAATGAATTGTCAGGTGTCTGTTTTCAAGAAATCTTCCAAAACTTTCTGATATTCCCCATGTTAACAAAGACAATTACTGCAGCTGCCTGATGTACCAATGTTAACATATCTACCACAACATGGACAACTTAGACCGGCAGCCCAGAGCACTTTGGTCAAACGAACAAGGTACCAATATCCGAACACAGGAACATTTACTGTGTAACCCAACATATTCATATATGGATGTCTGCCGGGGAGCCCCTGCTGCGTCTGGCCCCTGGCCCCCCAAAAGAAGGGGCCATTCAAGGGCTGGATCAAACATTGGAGGTACCACATGAAAGTAAGTGTAAATGAACTGGTACATCTAACAGAGTACAGAATGGGCCACGCCAGACAAATCTTCCTCTGCAAAAGGCCTGCCAGACACCCCCAAAGAGGGTCCCCAAATTTGGGCTGGGTTAAACATTGGAGGTACCACATGAAATCAACATAAAATGAACTATTTCACTCTACTAAGAATAAAAAACCCATTGCAAGACAAATCGTCTGCTGCAAAAGGCCCGCCAGACACCCCCAAATGTTGACCCTTAATGGACTCAGTGAACACTCTGGTAAAATTTGACTAGAGTATACATTCAAAGTACCAGATGAAAGTAAGTTTAGATGAACAGGTACATGTTACTGAGTACAACACGGCCCATACCTGACAAATTTTCCTCTGCATAAGGTCCGCCAGACCCCCCCAGAGAGGGTCCCAAAATTTCGGCTGGGTTAAACATTGGAGGTACCACATGAAACCAACATAAAACGAACAATTGCACTCTACTTATTGCACAATACCCATTGCCAGACAAATCATCTTCTGCATAAGGCCCGCCAGACACCCACAGAAAGTTGACCCTTCAGGTATACACGGGTAAAATTGGTGTGGAATATATATCGATTGTACCACATTAAGGTACGTTTGAATGAACAGGTTCATATCACAGAGTACAGAATGGGCCACACCAGACAAATCTTCCTCTGCATAAGGCTTAAACATTGGAGGTATCACATGGAACCAACATAAAATGAACTATTACACTCTACTTATTACAAAATACCCATTGCCAGACAAATCCTCTTCTGCATAAAGACCGCTAGACACACCCTCACCCCACCCCACACAGTTGACCCTCTGTAATCCCAGTGTGCATAATGAAACATTGGACATCAGCTCTGAGAGTCAACAGATGGTCAAATTTATGTTTTGTTCTTAAAGATGGAAGGTTTTTATTGAGATTAAAATGACGTATTTATAAAATCAGGTCTTTGAATACTAGTATTGATATCATAGATTAGGCCTATCGTTGAAATGTAATGAAAAAAGGCATGAATCTGAATCTTGTGAATATATATCTGATCAGCTATGAAGTCCTCAAAGCCTGCTATAGCCTGATAGCTTGGCTATGGATTCCTACAAACCCAAACATGCTTAGGTAGTCTTCAAAGCCTGCTATAAGAATTGTTAATGACAGTCCCTAATACCATTTGGAAATCTTTCGGTGATAATTGTGTTTAAAAACCTATGATCTCCGTTTATTTTAGCAAGTTTTATCATCTAAAAAGCTGAATGTAAAATTGATAAATATGGAGATATATTTGGCCTGAATTCAGATTTTTAGATGATAAAACTTGCTAAATAAATGGAGATCATAGGTTATTAAACACAATTATCACCCCGAATTTCCAGATTATCATCCTAAAACATTTCCAAGTGGCATTAGGGGCTATCATTATCCATTCAGCAACACTCAACAACAAAAGTGTATAGTGTATTTTTCAAACAAGTAAAGTCTGGTTTTCATTATTGTAGTACATGTATGGAATCAAGTCACAAAAACGTAAATGCTACAGAAAAGCATGCATTCCATGCAAAGGTTGACTTTATGCAAGCCCCATGCATTTCGTGTGCGTTAACGGGGTTCCATATGCATTGTTTAGCATCGTGCTGACAACAACCATTCAGAAAAACAATAAAATTATGCAATTATTCAACATTATGAAATGCCACGCTTGTCCGAAAACGAGCGTCTGCGAGCCATTGGTGTGCTTGAAGAAGGATTGAGTCAACGTGATGTTGCAAGACAATTTAACGTCCACAGAAACACCATTTGGTGTTTATGGCAACGTTGGCAACAGACGAATGCAGTCAGAGACCATCCTCGGAGTGGCAGGCCACGCGTAACCAATAATCGACAAGACAACTGGATTCGAAGAGCACACCTACAAAATCGATTCTATCCAGCAACAGTTACTGCAAGAAGCATCCCTGGCCTTCGACGATTATCTTCACAAACCGTACGTCTCCGCCTCAGATGTGCAGAGATTGTCTTCATTGTGTCATGGAAGAAGATCGGTTCTGGGGCGGCAGCGTTTTGGTATCGGGTCAGATTACAGCAAGACAGAGGACCCGTTTGATAGTGGTAGAGGTAAATCTCAATGGACAGCGCTACCGCGACGAGATCATCGGACCTGTTGTTCTACCGTTTTGGAGTCGTCATGGCCCAGGTATTACCTTTCAACATGACAAGGCCCGGCATCATATTGCTCGACTTGTTCAGGATCTCTTCAACAAAAACAACGTGAATGTCATCCCCTGGCCGGCTCGCTCCCCTGATCTATCAGCAATCAAGCACATGTGGGATGAGATGGATCGGGGCCTTCGACGTCAACCACGTGTTCCACAGACACTCCTGGAACTTCGAAACATGCTCCAGCAGATATGGACAGATATCCCACAGAACTTTGTGCGACGCCTGGTCCATTCCATGAGACGAAGATGTGTTGCTTGCATCGCAGCCAGAGGCGGACACACTCGCTATTGATTTGTAAATTGACATTTTGGCATGTTCATGTTTTTTTAATGAAATCACGCATTTTCCGAAGTCAGTATGACAAATTAAAACCATTTGAACACTTACAGGAGTCTTTTATCTGTATCTGTTGCAAGCCGAAATTGTTTCAGATTTGGTAAAAACATAACTTTGCATTAAATCTTATTCAATGTCACAGGAACTTTTGTTGTTCAGTATATTAAAATTATGGCACATAGCATCATATGCCTATCTGGCTTGTAGGAATCCATAGCCAAGCTATCAGGCTGTAGCAGGCTTTGAGGACTTCATAGCTGATCAGATATATATTCACAAGATTCAGATTCATGCCATTTTCATTACATTTCAACGATAGGCCTAATCTATGATATCAATACTAGTATTCAAAGACCTGATATTATAAATACGTGATTTTAATCTCAATAAAAACCTTCCATCTTTAAGAACAAAACATAAATTTGACCATCTGTTGACTCTCAGAGCTGATGTCCAATGTTTCATTATGCACACTGGGATTACAGAGGGTCAACTGTGTGGGGTGGGGTGAGGGTGTGTCTAGCGGTCTTTATGCAGAAGAGGATTTGTCTGGCAATGGGTATTTTGTAATAAGTAGAGTGTAATAGTTCATTTTATGTTGGTTCCATGTGATACCTCCAATGTTTAAGCCTTATGCAGAGGAAGATTTGTCTGGTGTGGCCCATTCTGTACTCTGTGATATGAACCTGTTCATTCAAACGTACCTTAATGTGGTACAATCGATATATATTCCACACCAATTTTACCCGTGTATACCTGAAGGGTCAACTTTTTGTGGGTGTCTGGCGGGCCTTATGCAGAAGATGATTTGTCTGGCAATGGGTATTGTGCAATAAGTAGAGTGCAATTGTTCATTTTATGTTGGTTTCATGTGGTACCTCCAATGTTTAACCCAGCCGAAATTTTGGGACCCTCTCTGGGGGGTCTGGCGGACCTTATGCAGAGGAAAATTTGTCAGGTATGGGCCGTGTTGTACTCAGTAACATGTACCTGTTCATCTAAACTTACTTTCATCTGGTACTTTGAATGTATACTCTAGTCAAATTTTACCAGAGTGTTCACTGAGTCCATTAAGGGTCAACATTTGGGGGTGTCTGGCGGGCCTTTTGCAGCAGACGATTTGTCTTGCAATGGGTTTTTTACTCTTAGTAGAGTGAAATAGTTCATTTTATGTTGATTCCATGTGGTACCTCCAATGTTTAACCTTTAACCCAGCCCAAATTTGGGGACCCTCTTTGGGGGTGTCTGGCAGGCCTTTTGCAGAGGAAGATTTGTCTGGCGTGGCCCATTATGTACTCTGTTAGATGTACCAGTTTATTTACACTTACTTTCATGTGGTACTTCCAATGTTTGATCCAGCCCTTAAATGGCCCCTTCTTTTGGGGGGCCAGGGGCCAGACGCAGCAGGGGCTCCCCGGCAGACATCCATATATGAATATGTTGGGTTACACAGTAAATGTTCCTGTGTTCGGATATTGGTACCTTGTTCGTTTGACCAAAGTGCTCTGGGCTGCTGGTCTAACTCGTGCATCCGGACATACCTTCTCTACAGCTTCTGGATCCCTTCAAATATCTTTGTAATTTTCATGGTTTGTTATGTTTCACACTGAAACAAATGGGTGTAGATATAGAAGAAAGGTACCATGTGTACAAATGAGTAACATGTGACATCGTAACTTCTAACATTACATTTTGGCACCGAGCACTATAACCCGGTGTTTGTCAATACATAAACATTCTATGCATCTCATTAGTCAGTTCTAATGACATGTGTAGTGAACCCCAGGCACGAGGGTTACTCTTAGGGCTATTTACATTCATGTATCTTCATGATTAAGGAGTAGCTAGGATGGAGAAAAAGTAGTAGGCTATTTTACACAATCTCGCAACACAAAAATATCTCACATGACAAACTTTCGGGAAAATTCCTTGATCCTTGAAGCATAGTCATATCTATTTATTCAAAGATGGAGAAACAATTGTCAATAATTAAGCATATGTCACCTGAAGAATGAGATTTGCTGGACTTCCTCAAAGACAATATATGTATGGAAAGTTGGGATAGGACATTTAGGCAAGATGTAGGCATCCTCATGGGCAATTCTTGTGTTCCGCTCTTTGCTGATCGGTTTGTCTTTTTGCACATGAATCGGAATTTCTCTCCACACTGTTAAGATCAAACAAGGAAATTTGTTCAAGAATTTTAACTTGTGCTTCATGTGTATCGATGATCTGATGATCATACAATAATGGTCAAATAGCACCCTCCCTCCCGGGTTTACCCTCCTGAACTGGAAATAAAAGAGACCAATAAGTGTTTGATCAGGATGAGAACATTCAGGGGTTAAGTACAGCTTTCAAACACATTTTATGTTAGACATGAGGAGGACATTTCCAAATTTGACACATCAGTGACAACGATTATGATCTGATGCAATTTCCTTTTGAGACTATATGTTCCAATGTTTGTTAATGTGAACATTTGACTTGACTGTTCATGTGTTTGTGACGATTGGCTCATCAGTTAACGATCAAATTGAGGATAAGTCAGCACCAATGAAGTATATCAGTTTTGAAGGTCCAGTGAAAATTTACTTATTATTTATTTACAACACACTTAAACTTTGCACAATATCGAAATTCAGCGATAAAACATGCTGTTGTTGGTATAAGTTAGGCACCATTCCTAACTCGTGGTAAGATCAGTCTCGCTTTGGGCTTTCCTCCAATATTAAGATAAGACAACGTGAGTTGAATGACATACTGTGCAATGTGGGATTAACCCACAGGATGCGGTGTAACGTCCATAGAAAACTAATTCAAACGACCTCTGAAAATTAGTTTCATTATAAATATCACTTCTTTTGTCCTTTTACTGACACCATGCACAGTGATATTTCATGTATGTTTTGAAATTAAAATATCGGATATTTCCTCGGAAATTTAATAACCCCAAAAAACAATAGAACTTTAGTGAAAATGGGTATCAGTGATTTACCAAATCATCAGTGATCATTCTGAAAATCGCCAGTAACCCTTGAGTCGTTTGCATGTTTTCCAAAATACACAAATACGAACGCCGTAGTCCACCTTCCGGCACATAGAATTGAGTTCACAAAATCACACCGATTATTAGAGGCCTATTACAGCACGTTCAATAAGTTTTGCAACTTCAATATAAGACCAAGGCGCAGAATAACTTTTGCACTTTTTCATTATAATCTCCATTCACCTCAATACGCTTATTCCATTTGCCCTTCAAGCTTTTAATACCACTTTTTATAGAAATCCGCGGATTGGCCCTCTAACCACGCCTCTGTGTTGCAGCTTTTATGTCCTCGTCATCCTGGAAGCGCCTTCCACGTAGGGCTGATTTCATTTGCCGGAACAGGAAATATTCACTGGGGGATAAGTCTGGGCTGTACAGTTAAATCAACCACCCCCGCCGTATGCAACAGTCGGTTTAATGTTCCTTGGGGTGCAGGCCACTCTCGTTCTTCCATCAGTGACGTGGAGCAGAAAGCGACTCTCGTCTGACCAATGGATCAGCCTCCAAGTTCTCAAATTCAGTTCTGTCGCGCAATACACCATGCTAAACGAGCAGCTTTGTGGTGATCTCTCAACAAGTGACCCTTTATGACTCGTCTAGCCCTCAATCCTGCTGCTTTCAGTCGGTTCCTGGCGGTTCTGGTGCTGAAACGACGATTGGGCAACCACACGGGTGTTTCAGACGAGTACTTGTTAAAAAGGCTTATCGGCGTATGAGACGAAGAAGGTCCCTGTCTTCGCGATGTGTCGTCACAGGAAGTCTTCCGGATCTGGGACGGTCCTGTACATCACTGGTCTGAGCATGTTTCTCGACTAAACGGCTTACGACAGTGTGATGATACCCCCAATTCCGACTAATGGCATTACAAGACATTCCTGCGTTATGCATGCCGATAACTTGCCATCATGTGGCGTTTGATAATCGCCTTCGTGCCATGGTCACACAATGTCATGGAATAATTGTTTAAAACCGAGCATAAGAAAGCAACGTTTGGATTTACTGGTTTTAGAGATACTCGATGGTAGCATGCTGCACGGGCATACCATGCATGGCACGTGACCTTTCGTCACGCATGACTAATTACATCTTTTCGAGAAAACATAATTCGTCCCGTAATTCTATTTTTCATGAATGTTCCAAATATGGGGACTAAACAATAATGATTTATATTAGGGTGTGCTTAACTTTTTACTTCGGATATAGTACTTCAACTAAATGGATAGAATTTGTTAGATATCCATACATGCAAACATTTGTACAAGACAGTATTTTGCTCCTGGGGTTTTCACTGACACCATATTGATGTACTTTCCTAAAGCTCGCTTTCTGCTTCCGTTGCGAATCAAATTGGAGATTCCCAAGTATTAATAGACTTTAGAGGCAAAGTTATTGATTTGAAACAATATTATCACTTACTTCATTGGGTTTGGTACATCATGCAAAAACGGTTTTGACGTTTTCAAATATTACAACTATCAACTGTATTATCATAAAACTACATGACAATTTTCATTAAGCAAAACAGCTTTGCATAGAAAATATCAGAAAGTTACTTCACTAAAAATTTAATATTCATATTATCTGTCAAACACATGACGTCGTATTTCCTTCTTATTTTCATAATCGACTGAAACTTCTTCTCGGCTCAGTTTAGGTGTAGGTCTGAGAGAGAGATAGCAGTGCTTGTTTGAAGTAGCTTTGAGAATTATAATTCATTTGTGTAGTTTTCCTTCCTTTTTAGTTTTTGTAAGACAAGTTAGTTAACATGCACAGATAGCAACAGTAGGTACAACATTAAAGAATATTTAAATGAGTAGGATATAATTTAAAGTTGATTTGCAAAACAAAATGTAAACCTTACTTGATTCATCTGAACTGATGTCAACCCTATTCCTAACTTGCTGGAACGGTTTTTAGTGAATAAATATAGTCAAACAACTTAATAATATACAGACGTAGGTCGTTGGAATATACGTATTGACGTAAGATCAGGCGCCATTTTCAATCAGCTGATCATCTGCTTGTAAACGCACACAGAAGGAACGAAGCAGAAATATAGAACACCATACAATTGCCAAGTTCCTTTGACGCCTCAATGGATATCTTCGAGTCATGATGTGGCAGTGCCGCTTGGGCGATGCTGACCTACAATTATGAATTGTGACCTTGAACTTTGACCAGTGGCGATATATGATATCACCACCTACCTCAATAATGACGATATTTTAAAGGTTAGATTTGACTCAATGCCATATGAAAATATGAAATACTACTTAAATGGTTTGTCCATCGTTCCATTGTTATTGGACAGAACAGAACGCCTTAATTCTTCTTTTAGTTCCGTTTATGTCTTCAACCATCTGTTCCAGTTTGTTCCCTATCGTTAGTGTGTCTGTGCATTCAACAAAAGCGTGTATCATTGTCTCCTGTCTACAATATGTATTTTAAATACGTTGTGTTAAATCTATCCCATTTCATGAATCAAATCGTAAGCTCTAAAAGGTGTCTTTGTTGCGATTTTTCACCTGGGTTTTTGTCTTTCTCACAATCCATAACTGCACGATCCTTCATTTTTTAACTCGGAGTAGCGTTTTGCAGAATTGACAGTAGTTGCCGGACAGTGATATACTGGCTACACTTGCGTCGAAACATTACTAGTACTAAGATTGATTCAACTCCCATGCTTTAGCTTAGTTGTGGTACTAAGATCGCTAAAACATGATGGTATGTGTCAAATTTGTAGCAGGATATATGTTTCAGGATCGAGCGTATGAAAGAACAATATTTGGCTTTAAAGTTTCGGGCAACGTTGAAATATTGGAATGCAAATGATAAAAACGTAGCAATGACTGACAACTCGCTTTTCTTCATTCTTACTCTTGTAGGGTTTGGACTGCTGACATGACCAAATACGTAAGTATCACTAGGAAACTTGAAAAAGGCCGACTTTTCCAACTTCAAGAGAAATTCTTAGTATGCACAAGTCTGTGATCCAATGTGATTTTTTTACCACACTAAGCTTAGATCAAATTTACAAACTTTCTCAGGTTCACATATTAAAAGAAGTTAGAAATTCGTTGTTGTTGGTTTATCAACGTATGAGGAACAATGTCTTCTGTATGGTGAGGTCAGTAATAATAAAATTATCAAAAGTACCCGTAAGAATAAGGGAGATTTGTTCGTGCAATGGGACATCAGTAATATAAATATATAGCAGGTCCTAATTGTGACATTTGTTTTCAGCTGTGCGCCTTCATGACTTCGTGATTGAGGTCTACAGGACAAACCCGTCTCGATGTTCAACAGCAGCTCCAGCAGTCTGTAAAAGGTATGCTGGTGTCTTTGGCAGTATGGAAAACGTAGTATGTGACAATGCAGTATCAGGCAGGTTTGTTCGGATTTGGAAGCCTTCAACGTTAACGACTGAAGATATTCTGACAGTCTGTGAAGTGGAAGTATACGGAATTAAGCCAGGTAATGTTAACGTCCATCACTTTTGTTTTATCAAAAAATATATATAGTTAAAATCGATTTTTTTGCCCATATAAAGTGGACGACATGATAATTGTCTCGTAGTTCTGTAAGTCTAAAATGCCAATTTAAACCGCAGATATTACCGTATGTGAGGTGGGGATATATCGAGCACAATTGTATGCAAAAAATGTATGCAATAAGAACTTTGACACGGATCTGGTTGTACTGTAACTGTTGTGGGTTGCTATTGTTGTACAGGTTCAAGATGTCCTTCGGTGCGGTATCAAAGGGTAAATGGAAAGCGCCTGAACGCGCCAGGTGTAACGTCCTTTCCTGAGCAGTTGAGGACGTCGTGTGTCTCACTGTGTCTGATGTCCGAGACCTGTGTCGGTGTCAACTACAACGGTAGAACTAAAGCGTGTGAACTCATCTCCCGACCCCAACCAACTGACACTGTTTCCCTGATCCAAGACTCTGCCTTCTATGGTGACGATCTATGTTAAGTAAAATATTCGAAGTCACCTTTTACCAAAAAGAAATGTATACTACTCAAAAGAAGTTAAAGAACACCCAATTCTTTCATATTACTAAAGTTAATCTCACATGTCAAGACAGATTAACTATAGTAATATGAAAGAATCGGGTGTTCTTTAACTTCTTTTGAGTAGTATATATGATGTAATCACCGGACATGGCATTTGTATCCAACTGTTTAGCTATGGCAAACATAATCCTGTTTCAGCTAAATTGATTGAAATTTATTGGCCTCCTGCATGTTTTGATATGACGTAATGATTCAATTCCACAATTTTGAGGTATTTTGCAAATTTTACTGAGAGATATACTTAGAACGTTTACATTTACTTGCTATTTGTTGTAACATTTCTATTTGTATTGTGAGCTTTCTGTCCCCTCTTTTGAAAAAAATAGTTTAAAGGGTCACTTTATAATACGTTACGATCTAAAAAAAATGTCAGTGAGCTACTTTCTGGCACTTATATTTTCAGTGATCGTGCCCAAATGTAGTCCACAGTGTTAATTGTAGTTTTACCCTAGCCTCATGTATATATTCACAAAATTAATAGTTTATTTCATTAATTTTTCACTCATTTTAGCGCACCTGTCTCAATGTCAAATGAACGACATTTTGCGGCCTGTATTGCCGGCGTCCGTTTGTTGACATTATGAACTGTTGAGCTACAACGCAAACAAATGATACTATTTTCAAGTGTTTTTATGTGAGTTCCCAGATCTAAACCATATTGGAAAATGTAGTTTCAAAGTAATGTGTGTCATGAATAGGATAAAAAGTATTTGTTTCAGTTACAAAATAGATGTCTTGTGTTTTGCATAGGATGCACTAAGAGTGCAAACTCTAAACAATGCAGGTTACCCACTTTGTCATAATAATTTCGACATGGGATGCGAGAAGCTTGTTTTTTTGTCAGTAATTTATCTATAATCCTTGCAGCTATGACCAGAGATCAAGGCTACTACATCCCGCCTGCTTACCATCACCTAATTGCTAAATCACTATGTCCATCCAATTAATCCACTGGCTTTTAATCATCTCTATCAGTCTGCTTGCTGATTCTGTGTCCATGAGACAATTCATTGGCTTCTAATTCACTGGCTCCGAATCATCCCAATCAGCCTACGTGGTTGTTTACCCTGTCCCATTAGCCATTCACTGGCTTCTAATCATCTTAATCAGCTCTCTGTGTCCATCAATCAATTAAATGTATAAACATTGTTGTTAATAAGTATATATACCTATGTTGTTCAGCACTATCCATCACTTGCTTGATAAAGGGGCTATAATGTACACCGAAACGTCGCACTAATTGTAATAAAGAAGTTGTCCATCAATAGAACTTGTCTTTCTTAATCCATACAAAATATTAAGCAATAATATATATTGTCGGAAGGGGCAACTGACGGGATCGGGTGGTCAGGCTCGCTGACTTGGTTGATGCATGTCATCGTACGCCAATTGCGTGGATCGAAGCGCATGATGTCAGTCACTGGATTGTCTGGTCCATACTCCATCATTTACAGACCGCCGTCATATAGCTGGAATATTACTGAATCCGTCGTAAAGCAACAAACAAACAACTATTCCCTCTGATTGATTTCAGTTTATCCAACAGCAGACAATTTGCAATTGGGAAAAAACCCGTATAGACCTGTTTCTAAAAAATACATTATCTATTCTTAAAGAAAAGTAGTACCATTAGGATTGTGTTCACAAATATGTAAATGAACTAATGCTGATAGTGAAAAGTAGTTGTACATAGTACTGCGGTTATGTCATGGCGCTGTAAAACCCCGTTGGGATGTCAAAATAGAATTGGTTCCAAGCAACCAATGCTTGTAAATGGCAACTAACAGGATCTTGTTGTCAGGCATGGTGACTAGGTTGATTGTGCGTGAGTTTACCCCCGTCAGTCTGTATGTACTGCATGACCGTTGCGGTTGTTCTACAGGACACCGTCGGGTGTATTGCAGAACGCATTTGGTTGTTCTACAGGACAATTTCGTGTGTACTGCATGACTTGTACTGTTGCGGTTGTTCTTCAGGTCGCCGTCGGGTGTATTCGGTTGTTCTACAGGACAACTTCGTGTGTACTGCATGACTGTTGCGGTTGTTCTTCAGGTCACCGTCGGGTGTATTCGGTTGTTCTACAGGACAACTTCGTGTGTACTGCAAGACTGTTGCGGTTGTTCTTCAGGTCACCGTCGGGTGTATTCGGTTGTTCTACAGGACAACTTCGTGTGTACTGCATGACTGTTGCGGTTGTTCTTCAGGTCACCGTCGGGTGTATTCGGTTGTTCTACAGGACAACTTCGTGTGTACTGCAAGACTGTTGCGGTTGTTCTTCAGGTCACCGTCGGGTGTATTCGGTTGTTCTACAGGACAACTTCGTGTGTACTGCATGACTGTTGCGGTTGTTCTTCAGGTCACCGTCGGGTGTATTCGGTTGTTCTACAGGACAACTTCGTGTGTACTGCATGACTGTTGCGGTTGTTCTACAGGTCACCGTCGGGTGTATTGCAGAACGCATTCGGTTGTTCTTCAGGGCAACTCCTGGATGATTGTTCTAGGGATCGATTTTAACATATCGGGTGATGACTGGCTAATTGCAGGGAATTGGGCCCACATGAAATTGGTCGCTTCTCAAGCTTTCAGGCACTTGTTTATCTGGTCCAGGCTCGATTATTTACAGGACGTGGTGAGTATCGCTGATTGTGTCATTAATCAAAGTTAACTCACTCATTCACTCATTCACGCAGGGGTATTTGAGTCAGGGGACACCATAGCTTTATACAAGTCACACATATTATATCACGTGAAAAAGCAATATTCAAGCTATTTGTGGCGGTCTGTAAATAATCGAGTCTGAACCAGACAAACCAGTGACTGACATCAAGAGCATCGATCTACGCAATTGGTATGCGATGACATGGATCAACCAAGCCAGCGAGCCTGACTCATACGACAAGCATAGGTTGCTAGAGACCAATACTAACCCGGATCTTCACGGCTGTGGTTCTGATATTACCTGTCAAATACACTGAAAGGTTTGCTAAGTAAAGCGTTTCTGAAACCCTTTGCTCACACTTTGTAGTTCTCATGGAGTGAAAGATATAACACCATTACCAATTTAAGATCTTGTAGAGTAAACAAATCAATGATGTCTGTAACAATAGTAGTAATAGCTGTCAGTGAACCATAGTAGGATGAAGGTCTCACCTGTGAGATGGTTTCCTCTGGGATAAACATGTGTAGAACACTCAAGCCAATCACTTGATTCCGAACCGAACACTCTCTCTTCCATAATGACACACATTGTGTTTCAAAGTGTCAGAGATGTCAGAGGTTGTACAATGAACTGTATCGGAGTATTCGGCCATTCGGTACAGTTGTTCCAACGGGAAACATTTTCTTGTGATTTGCTTATTTGGTATATTGATGTGTAAGAAATAAACATAATCTTTAATATTTGTAAAATCAATGTTAATGTTTATGTCAAACATTTTTTGTTCATGAATGAATATTCTCGCTTCTTTGTCATTTGGTTAAAGAACTTGTGTTTGTGTTACATTTGTAGTTCACCAGGCATATCTCCACACCTATAAAATGAGCTTCACGCATTGGATATACACAATTTAGACCTAAAACAGGTAAACAGCACCTTATCGTTAAGCATAGTTCCTCTGTAAGGAGGGGTCACTAGCATAAATTAATTTGAACCTACTGTGAAAGGTAGTTTGCTAATATTGAAGGGTCTAAAAAAAAATAGACAACAACATGCACAATATAAACGGTTGGGCAAAAGAAAATATGCTCTCATGTTTGATGGTGGCTAAACATGAAACAAAAAACAAAAATGGTTATTCGATGGTGATGTATTTCATACGAATATCATAGTTGTGTTTTGTATACTTTCTTTTGCCCGGATGTTTACTCATGTTTTAACATATTCAACAAGGAGTAGAGTGTGTTTCATATTTTCTACGATCTAATACTAATATTCATTAAACTACGTTTACCATGCACGCTTTCGGAACCTTGTGAGAAATAGTGTGAGCTCGACTTTTAGATCTCTCCTATTAAGTGTGTAAAAATATAATGTCGCATCTGCAGTATTGTTGGCAAAGGACAGTTAAAACACATTACTAATATGGTCATAATGATATGTGTCATCACTTGAATAGACATTGTATAGTCATAGCTTAAGTATTTGTGGTTATTTTAATTTATGTTTCTCAATAAACGTATGCACTCTCCAATTATATTCAGAGTAATATTGTCTGTTAAAATGGAGATCGGTAAGAACAATGTACTTCCTCCCACCCAGTCCCGCTGTTAGTTGATGCTTGTTACAGCCGATCTGCATTGAGGACTGCTGCTTACAATGAGCGATCTGCTTGTCAATACATCGTTGTTCATGCCGAGACTCGAATACTTAGAGGCTGTCACACACATGTTTTATGTCTAGTGGTATTTTATGTAGTTTAGACATTCATATAATACATTTATAACTTTAATTTTGTTTTGACTCTGAAATCGATATGTCAGTATAGCCAAAGTTCCTCCCGTTATGTCTGAGGCTTGACGCACATTATGATTGATACTGGAAAACATCTGTCCAGGTTCGTAGATTAAGTTACCTAAAGATTACGATTCCACATAGCGATGGCTTGAAATTCACACGGGCTGGAAGTATATGTGAGTGAGTATGGTGTATAATTGTGCCTAGAGCATGCAACGTTGTGGCTCAATGATTTATTCACAGTAATTGACTCACTAATGAGACCAAATCCTCACGGAAAAAGTAAAATTACTCAAGTGATGTCGGCGAGTACAGTGGATCAGTCAATGGGTGCCTGATGATCACTCACTTGCGGAGACTAAATTATAAGTGACTAAATTCTAAATATATCAGAAAGTTTTCTTCCATGCGTAACACATTTAGGAAGAGAATAATTCCATGCGTTTGTTGGACTGACGATACAATTAACCGACTAATGCGTTTGTGTTAGACACAATTAACCATGTTACAGATTGTAACCATACATACAATATAACTTAAGTTTGCCAATAGTTCGCCGTCTCTGTCCAGATTAATGTATTTGGGCATTCTGAAAATTCGATGCATTTAATATGTATTTACTCATTCAGATAATATTACCAACATATGGGTGTTTGATTTCTGACCTACCTTTGTACCAATGCTCCTATCTTGTTTCACATATTGCCACATTGATGCGTTTCAGGGTTAAACCAATGAACTCTGGTCTTATATAGGTTGTATCTCTGATGCAACAAGTGGAAGGTATCTTACGCTCATACAGCCAATATACTGATCATTCCATCACCCCGCTGACGGACCCTACCTGCTCTGTTTACAATGGCATGTATTTGTTGATGTGTCAGCCCGAGTGTTTTATCAAAGTGAGTTAGCTGAAAGTTCTTGCACACATAAGTACCTGATATGTGTATTGCTTTCGCACATAATAACACAAATAGACATTTACCATAGGGTTATTTAATTTATCATTTGTCACACACCTAAACTTTGCACAGTATCGGAATTCAATTCTGTTGTTGGTATACGCGTACGTGGCACCATACCCCAACTCTTGGTAAGACCAACCTCAATCTAGGCTTTCCTCGAACATCAAGAGGGGGCACGGGTGGCCCAGTCGTCTAAGGCGCCGCGATTCGCTGTGCAGAGTTGCGTCCCTTGGGCACGCCAGAAACCAATGATTATGGGTTCGAATACCGGTTCACCCCGATTATGTTTCTAGGTTTGTCAGCACCATACCAGTGCTCGTGGGTTTCACCTATGTGGTAAACGTCTGAGACCTGCATCACTTCGGGCTTTCCTCCCACATTAAGCTGACACGCCGCGATATAACTGGAATACTGTTAAAAGCGGCGTTAAACCAAACTCACTCACTCACTCTAACATCAAGATGAGACTTCCTGAGATAATTGACATACTGTTCAAAGCAGTGTTAGACCCTTGGATGCGGCGTTACGTTCCTGGCAAAACTACTCCAAACGACCTCTGAAAATTATTTAATTACAAGTATATCTGTTTATCGTATATTCTTTTGTGCATTTGATGTGAAATTGATGACTACCAGGTGTGCGACATGTGGAATTTAAATACACGATCAACCTATATAATTTAATTTGTTATCTAATCAGGATATTATTTGACATGATGGAGACACTCATTTTATATTGTGCCTAAAATGCTTCAAATCTTGTTTAATAAAAACTTTTTCATGAATGACGATTAGGTGAGATATATATTAATTAATATATAAAAGTCGTCTTTCTCCGTCGTCGCCAAAGACGGGCGTCATGATGGTGTCAAAGAAAAAAGTATGAAATTTCTGTAAGACTCGCGTTCCATTATGCTCACAAAAGTAGGTGTATTCTGTGATCAAATGAATAATTTAAGTCTGAGCTAGTACCATCTATATCTCTATTGCCATATTTATTGCCACGATTTCATTTTATCATGATTTGTCGTCAACGTGTACGGCTGCTATGTTTGTGTTTGAACAGTTTGGGTCCTCGTGAATAAAAAACTAGAATAATAATTTTTAGAGGCAAAGTGCTATCAAGGTCCTGCTACGATAATACAATATTGATTTGAAACAATATTATCACTCTAAATTTGTTTTGTTTGTAACATAATACAAAAACGTGTAGAAATATCACAATTATTAATGGTTATTACCGTAAAAGTAGATGGCAATTTCCGTTAAGCATAATAGCTTTTCAAAGAATAAATCAGAAAGTTACTCCGCTGAAAATTTAATATTCATCTATCAAACAAATGACGTCGTTTTTCCTTCTTATTTTCATAATCGACTGAAACTTCTCGGCTCAGTTTAGGTGTAGGTCTGAGAAAGAGAGACAGAGTAGTGCTTGTTTGAAGTAGCTTTGAGAATTATAATTCATTTTTGTTGTTTTGTTTTGACAATCTAAGGCTACAAAGGCAAATTACTGCCAACTATGATATACCTGCTGACAGTCGTTACTTTTCTTCTGGCGTGTCCACTAGAAGTTAGCACTTATCTCAGGTTGGAAAACTTGAAAAGAGTCATGGTTAACAAGCAGATGTCAGTTGTAAGGGGTGTACAAAATGTGACGAATGACTTGTGCACATCACCGTGTCTAGTTCATAGCAGCAGTTTTGATGAAGCAAGGGGTACTTGTCTGGCGTTTAGTCCTGGTATAGGGAGAGTGATGGTTCAGGAGACAAGTCCCAAGACTGGATACCCACTCTACATTTCGAAAGGACGTAAGTTTAACCCATTTGTTTATTATCTCAGAATACATAGGGGAAGGAGTGGTTATTTATATACCGAATGTCACATCAGTGCAACAAATCGTCCTCTGTGAGCTGATGTAGGTATGATAATAAGTAGTTGTAGCTGTTTAGTATACAGGGGGTAGGATAGTCTGGTGGTGAAAGTGTTCGCTGGTCACGGCGAAGGTCAGGTTTCGATTCCCAGCGTTGGTATACTTACATATATGAAACGATGAACGATGAACAGTTTCACTTCGTACAGCGTCTGATCACTTACCTATAGTATGCAGTTTCAAGAATATTGCTACTGGTGGAGTCTACAAGGAAAGTACTGCTTCCGTTTATTTATCCTATGTTCCTAAATTTAAATTATCTTCAGAATAGTTTTCATCTTATGTTAAGAATCTCAGCGAAGATATTTGTAAAATGATGTTTGAAGAATATATTTGTTGGTAAAACAAAACGTAAATGCTGCAGTATGTAAGCTCAGAGATATCATACTCTACTGTGCAAAGTCAGCTGGTGCTGTTACTATAGGAACTTCAGGTAGGCAAAGGTACCAGCCTGTGTGGTTTGATAAGGAGTGCGTGCTTTTGAAGTCAGAGAAATAAAAGTGAATAAAAGTGAATAAAATTAGAAGTTGTAAGTGTGATTCAAACTTAAAGAAGTACATATCAGCCAAAGATGTTTTCAAGAAACGTTTCAACAAAAAGAAACTTAACTATGACTTACACCTAAATGAAGAAATCAATACCGCCGCTTTACACAATGATTGTAAACAGTTTTGGAAGACAGTGAAAAATGCCATACAGAAACGTTCACTTAGAAGTTATATATCTCCAAATGACTGGCTGATTTACTTTAGAGATCTTCTTAATCCCTTACAGGGAACTGATCATAATTAGTTTGATTGTGCTGTGGAGGAGTTTCTGCTCTGTCATACATGTGATAACAATAATGATTTACCCTTTTCGAATGAACTCCTGTCAGGTGAGATCACTGAAAGAGAGGTCCCGGACGTTATCAATAATCTGAAAACGGGCAAGTCCGCAGGTGAAGATGTGATACCCCCTGAATTCTTAAAACTGCCATCGGATCTCTTTGCACCATACTTGAAGTTACTGTTCAATAGGATTTTAGACATGGGTGTGTTTCCAGAATCTTGGAATAAAAGTATGATTATTTCATTATATAAATCTGGTTCAGTTTGTGAACCAAGTAATTATAGAGGCATTTCACTACTAAATATACTGAACCAAATCAAAAACTTCACAATCCTAAAATTTTAACATTTTGACCAATCATTGTGGGCCCTTATTGTGTATTTAAACAGTAATTGCCTCGTATTGTCTTCAGATAACACCCGTTTTTGTGCAGGTGAATCGACCAAAATCATGTGCACAGCACTATAGTGGCAAAAGTGTTTTTTCACTTGCAACTGGTCACGTGGCCATAATACTGCACGTGTTTTCAGCCATACTTGTTTGCAGTCATTAAAAAAAAAGAAAAACACAAGAAAACAAAATCTTTACGGCCCTTTGTCATGCCACGCCTTTGAAATGTGCAACGTGAACGTCCGTAGCTGAAGTCGCAAGGACGATGGGTTGTAGTCGATGGACTGTTTATGATTTACAGACGCGTCTACAGCAAACGGGTACCACCGCTGATCGCCCTCGGCCAGGTCGACCACGTGTGACTTCACATGCAGAGGATCGTCAGATTGTCTTACGTTTACGTCACCTCCGTAACCGATTTTTGACGGCTACATCAACCAGAATGAACTGTTTAGGGGTAGACTGAGTGCGCAAACTGCTCGAAACTGTCTGAGAACTGCTCACCTTCAAGCACGACGGCCATACTGCGGGCCGATTCTGACTCAATTACACAGATGTCAACGTCAATTGTGGGCACAGCGACACTTACGATGGACTTAGAGGAATTGTAATCCCGATTTAATCTTCGCTTTGCTGATGGTAGGGCGAGGGTGTGGAGGCGTCGGCATGAACGTTACGCCCAGTTTTGTGTACAGGAAGTTGACAGATTTCGAGGCGGAAGTGTCATGGTGTGGGGTGCTTTCTGTGGCAATGCACGTTCCAGGCTTCTTGTCATCCGTGGCAACCTCAACGCTGCTGCTTACTGCGACCAGGTACTGGCACCAGAACTTCTGCCGTGATGGCAGCACATGGACCCGGTTTGATCTTCCAACACGACAATGCCAGACCCCACACAGCAATTTTGACAAGAAATTTCTTTCAGAATGCGGGAGTCAGTGTCATGGACTGGCCGTCAAGGTCTCCCGACCTCAATCCCATCGAACACGTCTGGGATGCTCTTGGTAGAAGTCTGCGCATTCTCCAGACCCAACCACAGAATTTGCAATATCTTGGAACCATTTTGCAGCAACAATGGCGTCGTCTTCCCAATCATGTGTTCACAAGCATCACAAGGTCCATGCGGAGGCGTTGTGTGGCAGTTGTCAACGCACATGGTTACCACCGTTAATTTAAATCCTTCTTTGGACATTAATGATTAAAAATTACCTTCTCTGATACATTTGTCCGTCGTATATCATATATGGGATTACTTTTAAAAATGTGAAGTTTTTAATTTGACCCAGTATATTCAAAGCTTCACGTCAGTCATGGAAAAACGTTTGAGAATATGGATGGTTCCGACCAAACTAATCAACTGTTGATAATTTGTTTGTTTTACAAGCTCTTTTTACTAAATATTTGTGAAAAAACAGAAATCGCCTTTATTGTGTATTGATTGATTTTAAAAAAGCTTTTGACTATGTTAATAGGAATAAATTGATGTATTTACTTATTACTAAAGCATGCGATGGTAAAATGTCTATTCTTTTAGAAAACATGAATGTATCAGTCAGCGCAGGTGTAAAGGTCAATAATGAACGCACGGACTGCTTTACAAAATCCGCCGCTGTACAACAAGGTTGTGTTTTAAGTCCGTTATTGTTTGTATTTTTCATAAATGAACTTGCTATAGACTTGCAAAATAGTTGCCAACATGGGATATTTGTAGCACAAGAAAAAATGGACATTATGCTCCTTCTCTTTGCTTACGATGTTGTTATTTTCTCCTATTCTGTAAATGGCTTGCAAAAACAGTTACATGCGTTACAGAGTTCTGTTCAAAAAGGGGTCTTGCAGTACATATGGATAAAACTAATGCTGTAGTCTTTAGAAAAGGTGATATTGTTGCAAAACATGAAAAGTTGTTTCTTGGTTCGGCTACCTTGAGTCGTAGTCACTTACTATAAATATTGAGATCTTATGTTCTCCTCAAAATTGTCATGGTCTATGGCATGTAAGCAAATAGCTGTTCAGGCGTTGACAGCCATTATGCCTCCTTATAATTTATTCAGGGAAGAAAGTTGTGTGTCTCTTTTCACAGCATGTACAAGTTTTTAGTCAAAATTATGCCCATGCTTTTGAATGGTTCTGAAATATCGGGTGATTACGCTGCAATTGAAAAAGTTCACACTTCATATTTCAAATGTTTTCCATGTCTTGTTAATTTTGCCTCAAACAAGGCAATCCTTGTTGAAACAGGCCGGAGTAATATTTTTGAAGCCAGCCAATTAGGGGTAATTAAGTATTGGATTGAATTACTTAGAATGATGCTTGATCGATACCCATTAGGTATTGTTTATGACAATCGACTTTGTAAAATGTGTAAGTCTGGCTGTTTTGAAATTTCAAATTTCTTACTTATATGTGTGGCATGCGACAGCCGTGTGTCAATGACAACGACTGCTTCATCAGTGGTTCCTTGTGCTACAAGGGACGGTGCATGTGCACCCCATGGTTCTTTGTGCTACAAGAGAAAGGTGCATGTGCACCACAAGGCGTGTGTGTGAGTTCAATAAATACTTCGTTACACATAATGTTTTCTCACATCTTCCTTTCAGTTACAGGAACTGTATTGGAATTTATTTCAGATTGGATTTGTTTGTTTTTGAAAAAAGTAGTTATTTCAAATATGAAAATATCTGCAGAACAATTTACTATTTTAATAGATTGCGGATATTTAACGGCTGTTGCTGCAAGACAATATGTAAAGATACATCCAAACAGATGACAACATTGTTCCTAATGCTCTGGAGTTCTATGTATTGCTTAATAGAATGTAACAACTTAACGGTGTACGACAGTAGCACGTTGGACCAAATGTATGGACATTAGGATGTGTATCAAGAATATGTTAGAAGAAGAAGTAGAGGAAGACATTAGGAATAACTTTCAACAGATTAGGGAAAATAAATTGGCTGAACTATCCAAATATAAAATAGAAATAGAAAAAAATAATGAAGAAGTAACAAGGGGTATACATATTAGAAAAAGGATTAAATGGATAAAAGGGGAAGAAATTACTGACGGGGACTTAATAATAAATGAACAAAGAGAATTTTATGACAAGCTTTACTCATTACCAAAAGAAAATGATACTGAAAATGCTTAGACACTCTAAAATGCAAAAACACCTAGTCTAAATGAAGACTTAAGGGTTAATTTAGAAGAAAAAATCACTTTAGATGAAATATCAAAGGCAGTAAAACAAATGAAAAATAACCAAAGCCCAGAAGTAGATGGCTTTCTAATAGAATTCTTTAAGTTTTTTTGGAAAGACTTAAAAATATGGGTTTTTAGATGCATAAATAAAACTTTTGAAAATAAGGAAATGACATGTACAATGAAAAGGGGAGTCATTACGTGTATACCCAAGGGAAACAAAGAAAGAAGATTTCTAAAAAACTGGCGTCCAATATCATTGCTGAATGCAATTTATAAAATAATTAGTACATGTATTGCTAATAGAATGAAAATAACTTTAGATCACCTAATTCATGATAATCAAACTGGCTTTATTCCTGGAAGATGTATTAGCGAAAACACAAGACCTTTGTATGACATTATGTTTGAATGTAAAAGACTAAATAGACCAGGAATAGTGCTGCTGATTGATTTTGAGAAAGCGTTTGATACAATATCAAGACAGTTTATTTCCAGGGCATTAGAAAAGTATGGTTTTGGGCCTTATATGATAAAATGGATACACCTACTAATAAATAATGCATCCTCCTGTGTGATACAAAACGGTCATATGTCTTATTTCTTTATTAGTGAAAGAGGTTGCATACAAGGAGACCCAATATCACCATATCTTTTTCTTTTTGCTGTTGAAATCTTAGGCTGTATGATAAGAGACAATAAAAAACATTATAGGAATTGTATTGAATGAGAAAGAGTACAAATTAGGTCAGTACGCAGACGACACACAATTATTCTTAAACGGAGAGGCTGAAAGCCTGTATGCAGCAATAAATATACTTGATTGTTTCTTTAAAATGTCTGGACTTAAAATAAATATTGTTAAAACAAAAGCCATATGGATCGGGTCGAAAGCAGGGAGCTCAACAAATATTTGTGAAGACTTAAAGTTAGAATGGCATGTAGGCAATTTTGAAGTGTTAGGAATTATTCTCAACCCCCATTTGCAAGATCTATGGGTTATCAATACCCGAAAAAGACTTCAAACAATAAATAGGTTATTGGCAAACTGGAGAAGAAGAAACTTGACTCTTATAGGTAAAATTACTGTTATCAAATCATTGGCTCTCTCAACTCTTGTCCATATTTTTATGGCACTGCCAAACCCCCCAAAAGATTTTATTACAAACTTAAATAAAATTTTGTTTATTTTTTTATGGAATAATAAACCAGATAAAATTAAAAGGCAAAATCTGAAGAAAAATATATGCTGATGGTGGGCTTAGAATGGTGGCATTAAAATATTTATAGAATCACTAAAATTATCTACATTAAGAAAGTATTTGAAAAAGAGTACATATGATAATCCCTCAGTTTTTTCTTTCACTGATATGATAAATTTAGGAGTCAATGCTGATAATTTATATGTGTGAAAACCCCTTTTTGGAGAGATGTTTTAAATGTTTGGGGAAATTACGGCAGAAAATTTACAACAAATTCAGAAAGGATCTCCGAAATTCTATCACATCCCCTATGGCTAAATCACCAATTTAAACATGAAAACTACGTAATTAAAAATTGGTTTAAAAAGGGTATAATGACAATTAAGGACTTATGTAATGAGAATGGATTTTAGCCATTTGAAATATTAAAAGTACGTTATGATATACAGGGTACAATATTAGATTATAATAAGGTTAAACTTAGTATACCAAAAGAATGGAGAGACACTGTCAATCATTATATCAAAATACCAATATATGACTTAAATCTTAGTCCACAAATGAGGGATATATTTATACCCGTTCAAGGATCTAGGTACTTTCATGATAGACTAATGACAATAACAAAACCACCCTTAGTAAATGGAAAATGGAAACCTCTTTTTGATAATGATATTCAATGGAAGGAAATTTATGCAAATTTCAGAAAATGTACTAAAGATACTAAATTGATTGACTTTCAGTTTAAGTTTATCCATAGAATAATTTACACCAAAAAGGAATTATTAAAAATGAAACTAGTTGATAATGATATTTGCTCCTTTTGTGACTTAAATGGCGAAAACCTTATACATGTATATTTGGAATGTGAATATGTTAAACACTTTTCGAGCAAACTGGAAACCTTTTAAGACCTTGACACAGATACTAGGATCTCACTTACCAAATACTCAGTTATTTTTGGATTCGACAAAAATAACTTTTACTTAATCATATTATAATATCCAGTAAAAGATATATATATCAAGTATTAAGGGTGAGAAACCAATTTTTGATAATTTTAGGAAAATACTAAAAGAGTCATGAAAAATTCATTGCCACAAAAAACAATGGTCTATTACAATTTGAACGAAAATGGGGAAAAATCCTACAGAAATTAATATAATAATCATGCCCTGTACAATAAGGCTATAGATCAGTTACGCCTCAAATAGCAATACTATCATAATTGTTTTAGTTATATCTGACTATCGATACAACTTTTTATGCTCTTCTTGAGGCATGTCATGTGTGTGTGTGTGTGTGTGTGTGTGTGTGTGTGTGTGTGTGTGTGTGTGTGTGAGTGTTTCAGTTATGCATGCTAAATTTTTATCACAAGAAATGTACATCCATGTAACATATTTTCACTACAATTGACTAAACCTACTGTGTAACCTCTGAACCTGATGTACAACCCTTTGAAAGGAATATAAAATGTCAAAAAAAAGAATATGTTAGTTGCTCATTCGAAGTAACCCAAGGACGACGATTAGGTATTGATTATGACAATTGTGACTTTGTGAAATGTGTAAGTCGGACTGTTTTAAAAACATTTCAAATTTCTTACTTATATGTGTGGCATGCGACAGCCATGTGTCAATGACAATGACTGCTTCACCAATGGTTCCGTGTGCTACAAGGGACGGTGCATGTTCACCCCAGGTCTCAGCTACCACAAGGCGGGTCAAGCATGTGTCAGACGTGGGTAACTAAATAGCAGAGAAAGTCTTGTGGGGCCAAATTCACCCAATAAAATCTACAATTGCTACACAGGCCGCCATATCATGTCACTGGTCGTCAGGCAACAGACGAACACTCACTTTATCATGAGTGGCGGCTATAACCTGGTGTCATCACTGATTTTCAGTGATCTTTTCATATAAGTTTCATCGCTAATTTGCCCTCTACGTCCACTGGAATCTGTTTGGGCAGATAATTGAGACTGGTTATTCTCTGGCCCTGGCGTTTCATATATACTTGATAAACACAATCGACCGTTATGGAAACGGCATCAGGCCCCCCGTTCTTGCATTTCCAGAGCAAAAATCCAGGGATTATTAGTATAAGACTGAACGAACCGTGCGTGACCTGTTCAAGCAGTGGCAGGTCAAGTGGGACTACTCAGAGATGTTGCTGCACCAAGAGCAGAATGTAACCAAATGACGATGATTAGGTATTGATTATGACAATCGACTTTGTGAAATGTGTAAGTCTGGCTGTTTTGAAAATGAACTCAATTTCTTATTTATATGTGTGCGTATTTTCATTTGAGACTAATGTACATTTCCGATATATATCATAACGGTAAGAGTGTCAATTCGCTGGAAAGGCTATTAAAACTGTCATAATCATTTTGTACTTATGAGTATGGCCAAATATGTTAAAAGAAAACTGAGTACGATTATCAAAATTGTCACTGTCAAATCAATAATTGTGAGAAATGCGCCTGCCTCCTGTTAAAATCACATATCTTTTTCATATATACATGGGCCTATGGCATCCGATACCGAAATATAGAGTGAGTTAGTGAGTGAGTTGGGTTTAACACCGCTTTAAATTGTATTCCAGTTATAATATATGTAAATATATGTATATATTTATATATATTAAAACTGGAATACTTTTGAAAACATATATATATATACACACACGCACAAGTTAAGCACCACCCACCATATTTGTGAACTGTTACTTTTGGCACTTAATGATGACTATTATAACGAGATGTACGAATGTTATAAGCCGTATATGTAAACCTCATGTGATGCAAAAGTTGTCCCAAAGAAAGTTTATCTTGTGTTCCAAAAGAATATGGACAGAAAGGAATTTTACCGAAGACCAGAAATTGAAGGGTTAGAAAACATTGAAAAACCTTTTTTGTCATGTAACTGTCAGAATATCAGCAGACCATATTAGGTGTCACATAGACACCCTAGGGAGTGCAGAGTCTATTGCAAGACAGAAACGTAAGTAACGTGTATATGATTCACGGACATTGACCACAGCTTCAACTCTACGCCTCATACTCATTACAAGTCGTTGAATGTTTCTCTGAGGCAAACGGATCCATTCTTCATGAACTGTGGCTTCAAGTCCAGCGAGATTTTGAACTTGGGGATCACGATGTCTGATTTTCTGGCCAAGAATGTCCAAGAGATGCTCAATCGGATCAAGATCCGGACTACAGGCCGGCCAATGAAGAGTGGCAATAGCTTCTTGACGCAAATAAGCCAAAACTGCCCGAGATCTGTGTGGTCTAGCATTGTCGTCCATGTAAACAGGTCTTGTCTGAAGAGGAAGGTTGACAAAATGAGGGACTACCACTGGACGAAGAACGGCATCTTGGTATTGTTGGCCATTCAGGTTTGCACGAATTGTCACCAGCGGAAGTTTGCAGCCAAAGGAAACACAACCCCATATCATGACAGACCCCCGACACATGCTAAGGTCTTTTGGATGTTCCTTGGTGCAAAACGAGTGTTTCGTTGCCTCCAAACACGTATTCGACCATCAACAGTTCGTAGCAGCATTCGACACTCGTCAGACCAACGGATCCTTCTCCAGTTGGCCAAGTTCCATTGATCACTACGGGCACGACACCATATCAGACGATTCCGCATGTGTCTCTCAGTCAGTTGAGGACGTTTTACTGGTCTTCTGGCGTTATAACCAGCCGCTCTGAGGCGACGCCTTACGGTCATCATCGAGAGTCTCTGATGTGTAATCCACTGCAGTCTTAAGTCTGTTGAAGTTGCAAATGGATTTCGTCTGACTATCCTGAAAAGACGTCTATCGTCTCTGTTAGAGGTCTTTCTTGGCCTATCAGACCTATGCCTGTCATTGACATCATTGGTTTGACCATGTTTGACAGTCAAACGAGTGATAACACTGTGATGACGACCCATTTGTCTTGCAATGGCCCTGCATGACATGCCAGCATTGTTCATGCCTATCACTTGCCATCTTTCAACGTTCGTTAACTTTCTCCTCACCTTGGCTGATTTTCAACCTCTGTTGGAAGGGAAATCTCACACAGGAGCAAAATGCAACCACGTGGCTGAAACTTGAATTTCACTATTTATAGGGTAGGGAAACTGCAGCAACACGTAAAGCACGCTTTCCTTGTGGTATCTGGACAAATTTGCGTTCATGAAACTATGGAAGGCTAATTCAGTCATACATCATCATATTTGAATTCGTATTTCTGATTCCCACACGTGAAATCAAGAGACTATGAATATGGTGGCGCTTAACTTTTGTGCATGTGTATCAGGTTAAGTTTATGGATAAAAGTTGTAAATGGAGAGAGGACACAATCAGTAAGGGTAAATCCTGAATGAGCTTCGGTCATGCCACACATTGGTACACATGTCATTAAACATGTGGTGACAAGGGCTGACTGGGTACATAGTTGAATGAGATGGAAACGTGAACGTAGAACATTTTGCAGCTTAGTTTGTATACAAGTATGCTTCAAGAATGAACCGTTGTACTAATTGTACATGCTTTGAGCATCTGCTTGGGTAGATATAGTGCTCTACAAATTACTAGTTTTAAATAGTCTGCAATAATCTCGTTGGTTTACTCCACATCCCTGACAGGTATTATAAATTGTAAATGTAAAGGTATTTTAGTGACAATATTTCCGATGTAACCATACATTCTAACTCGCTGACTCTCGTCATCATTATTTTATCCAGTCATCAATTTACACCAACATGCTAAATATAACAGTCTCCAGTGCTCCACTGTGTGATCTCCAAACAGAAATGAATAGGGAAGAGCTCGTTGTTTATCTGGCTGACATATACAATCTGAGGTTAATCATGTTTTCACTGTAAACAGTAACTGATAATGTAATATAGGGTAAGGTACGTGTTAGGGTTACAGTTAAGTTAAAGATATCATAATAGTTTATGATGTGTTTGACTTGTGAAATATTTTCTTCGTACAGTTCCGAAAAGTATTTTCTTTAACGACGACATTTAGATAAAGTATTTCATATTGCAGAACCTAGCGGCATGCGACAGCCATGTGTCAATGACAATGACTGCTTCACCAATGGTTCCGTGTGCTACAAGGGGCGGTGCATGTGCACTCCAGGTCTCAGCTACCACAAGGCTGGTCACGCATGTGTCAGAAGTGAGTAACTATATAGCAGAGAAACAGTCTTTTGCGGCCAAATTCACCCAATAAAATCTACAATTGCTACACAGGCCGCCATATCATGTCACTGGTCGTCAGGCAACAGACGAACACTCACTTTATTATGAGCTATAACCTGGTGTCATCACTGATTTTCAGTGATCTTTTCATATAAGTTTCATCGCTAATTTGCCCTCTACGTCCACTGGAATCTGTTTGGGCAGATAATTGAGACTGGTTATTCTCTGGCCCTGGCGTTTCATATATACTTGATAAACACAATCGACCGTTATGGAAACGGCATCAGGCCCCCCGTTCTTGCATTTCCAGAGCAAAAATCCAGGGATTATTAGTATAAGACTGAACGAACCGTGCGTGACCTGTTCAAGCAGTGGCAGGTCAAGTGGGACTACTCAGAGATGTTGCTGCACCAAGAGCAGAATGTAACCAAATGACGATGATTAGGTATTGATTATGACAATCGACTTTGTGAAATGTGTAAGTCTGGCTGTTTTGAAAATGAACTCAATTTCTTATTTATATGTGTGCGTATTTTCATTTGAGACTAATGTACATTTCCGATATATATCATAACGGTAAGAGTGTCAATTCGCTGGAAAGGCTATTAAAACTGTCATAATCATTTTGTACTTATGAGTATGGCCAAATATGTTAAAAGAAAACTGAGTACGATTATCAAAATTGTCACTGTCAAATCAATAATTGTGAGAAATGCGCCTGCCTCCTGTTAAAATCACATATCTTTTTCATATATACATGGGCCTATGGCATCCGATACCGAAATATAGAGTGAGTTAGTGAGTGAGTTGGGTTTAACACCGCTTTAAATTGTATTCCAGTTATAATATATGTAAATATATGTATATATTTATATATATTAAAACTGGAATACTTTTGAAAACATATATATATATACACACACGCACAAGTTAAGCACCACCCACCATATTTGTGAACTGTTACTTTTGGCACTTAATGATGACTATTATAACGAGATGTACGAATGTTATAAGCCGTATATGTAAACCTCATGTGATGCAAAAGTTGTCCCAAAGAAAGTTTATCTTGTGTTCCAAAAGAATATGGACAGAAAGGAATTTTACCGAAGACCAGAAATTGAAGGGTTAGAAAACATTGAAAAACCTTTTTTGTCATGTAACTGTCAGAATATCAGCAGACCATATTAGGTGTCACATAGACACCCTAGGGAGTGCAGAGTCTATTGCAAGACAGAAACGTAAGTAACGTGTATATGATTCACGGACATTGACCACAGCTTCAACTCTACGCCTCATACGCATTACAAGTCGTTGAATGTTTCTCTGAGGCAAACGGATCCATTCTTCATGAACTGTGGCTTCAAGTCCAGCGAGATTTTGAACTTGGGGATCACGATGTCTGATTTTCTGGCCAAAAATGTCCAAGAGATGCTCAATCGGATCAAGATCCGGACTACAGGCCGGCCAATGAAGAGTGGCAATAGCTTCTTGACGCAAATAAGCCAAAACTGCCCGAGATCTGTGTGGTCTAGCATTGTCGTCCATGTAAACAGGTCTTGTCTGAAGAGGAAGGTTGACAAAATGAGGGACTACCACTGGACGAAGAACGGCATCTTGGTATTGTTGGCCATTCAGGTTTGCACGAATTGTCACCAGCGGAAGTTTGCAGCCAAAGGAAACACAACCCCATATCATGACAGACCCCCGACACATGCTAAGGTCTTTTGGATGTTCCTTGGTGCAAAACGAGTGTTTCGTTGCCTCCAAACACGTATTCGACCATCAACAGTTCGTAGCAGCATTCGACACTCGTCAGACCAACGGATCCTTCTCCAGTTTGCCAAGTTCCATTGATCACTACGGGCACGACACCATATCAGACGATTCCGCATGTGTCTCTCAGTCAGTTGAGGACGTTTTACTGGTCTTCTGGCGTTATAACCAGCCGCTCTGAGGCGACGCCTTACGGTCATCATCGAGAGTCTCTGATGTGTAATCCACTGCAGTCTTAAGTCTGTTGAAGTTGCAAATGGATTTCGTCTGACTATTCTGTTAGAGGTCTTTCTTGGCCTATCAGACCTATGCCTGTCATTGACATCATTGGTTTGACCATGTGTGACAGTCAGACGAGTGATAACACTGTGATGACGCCCCATTTGTCTTGCAATGGCCCTGCATGATATGCCAGCATTGTTCATGCCTATCACTTGCCAACTTTCAGCGTTCGTTAACTTTCTCCTCACCTTGGCTGATTTTCAACCTCTGTTGGAAGGGAAATCTCACACAGGAGCAAAATGCAACCACGTGGCTGAAACTTGAATTTCACTATTTATAGGGTAGGGAAACTGCAGCAACACGTAAAGCACGCTTTCCTTGTGGTATCTGGACAAATTTGCGTTCATGAAACTATGGAAGGCTAATTCAGTCATACATCATCATATTTGAATTCGTATTTCTGTTTCCCACACGTGAAATCAAGAGACTATGAATATGGTGGCGCTTAACTTTTGTGCATGTATATCAGGTTAAATTTATGGATAAAAGTTGTAAACGGGTACAGAAAGAGGACACAATCAGTAAGGGTAAATCCTGAATGAGCTTCGGTCATGCCACACATTGGTACACATGTCATTAAACATGTGGTGACAAGGGCTGACTGGGTACATAGTTGAATGAGATGGAAACGTGAACGTAGAACATTATGCAGCTTAGTTTGTATACAAGTATGCATCAAGAATGAACCGTTGTACTAATTGTACATGCTTTGAGCATCTGCTTGGGTAGATAAAGTGCTCTACAAATTACTAGTTTTAAATAGTCTGCAATAATCTCGTTGGTTTACTCCACATCCCTGACAGGTATTATAAATTGTAAATGTAAAGGTATTTTAGTGACAATATTTCCGATGTAACCATACATTCTAACTCACTGACTCTCGTCATCATTATTTTATCCAGTCATCAATTTACACCAACATGCTAAATACAACAGTCTCCAGTGCTCCACTGTGTGATCTCCAAACAGAAATAAATAGGGAAGAGCTCGTTGTTTATCTGGCTGACATATACAATCTGAGGTTAATCATGTTTTCACTGTAAACAGTAACTGATAATGTAATAAAAGGGTTAAGTATTTGTTAGGGTTACAGTTAAGTTAAAGATATTACAATAGTTTATGATGTGTTTGACCGAAAAGTCAGATCAGAAAAGTATTTTCTTTAACGACGACATTTAGATAAAGTATTTCATATTGCAGAACCTAGTGGCATGCGACAACCGTGTGTCTGTGACAACGACTGCTTTATCAATGGTTCCGTGTGCTACAAGGGGCGGTGCATGTGCACTCCAGGTCTCAGCTACCACAAGGCAGAGAAAGCATGTGTCAGAAGTGAGTAACTAAATAGCAGGCCAAGCAGGTCTTGTGAGACCAAATTAACCCAATAAAATCACCGCAGACTGTCGTTGTTGCGTCCTCTGGGCCTTGCCTGGATATTGGTTTGTGCAATTTTGTCAGGGTCCTCACGATGAACAAATAACTCCATTAACCTCATGTCAGCACATCAGGCTTATTGTTAACCATGTGTTTGGTTGGGGAAATATCACCATTTGATATTTTGGTTGGTGTAATTCTTCCCCATTCTTGAAGTGTACGGGAAAGGTTAATTTTATAGCATGTATGTCGGCATGTTGGTTTATTTGAAATTTCAGGCCAAAAGGTACCGAAACTAAGCATACGAATCATGTGTGTGATATGTTGGTGCAATTCTTTTCCAGCAATAAGAGGTACTTAAAAATCGTCTTTATGTAGTTAAATGATGCATCTATTAAACCATACATGTGTAATCTGATGTCCTTGTTTCCTCAAAGACTAATTTCCTGATTTGCATGGTGTATACAAAAGAGGAACTATACTCCGGACATCGTCATATGCTTATTCATGAACAACGACGACATCTCGAATTATATGTAATATGGCTGATTGTTTGGATGCTAAATGTTTCAAGTTGTAGTTTTGTGGGTTTCAAGCACAAAGAGAACAAAAACGTGTTCATTCAAACACGAGGTTTATTAACTGCCGGAGCACTTCCGGTTTTTACATAACATCACGTAAACCGGAACAAACCAAAATTGTTTCATCCCCTTTTTTAAAAGAAATTATAGTCCTTTAGTTTTCAGCAAACTGATAGAGACTTTCTCAGAGTGCGTTTCACACTATGAACCCTTTAAATCAAAAGCCTTTTTACCTGAAAAATATACACAAACAATCATATAGAGATGACACTGAGTGTCATTTAGATGACTGATATTAATTAACAACAAAGTCTTTGAGGTAGCCTGGAGCTTGTCTTGATCTCTCTGATCTCCTGATGGCTTGAGGACTTGACTTGTGCTCGCTGATAGGAGTCGGACGTGGAGATTCTAAGGAACGCTGTTTATACACTGTAGACTTTTGCGGGGTAGACACAACCGATGAAGATGCACTTTGTTCAAGAACATCAGATGACGGTGTGTTTTTTTTATCACCGATGAGCCCATGTTGAGCTGGTTGAGATTACCTGATTCACGCTCAACTTCGTAGCGTTTGAGGACCTTGCCCTGCTCCAACTCATTGCATCCAAGGCGATATGGTTTGATGCGAACTGCATCACCTTCTTTCAAAGGAGATAGATCCTTTGCACGCTGATTGTAGAGGAGCTTTTGTCAATCATCATTGTTATTCTTGGCAAACTTGAAGTCTTCCTTACTTCTTGGCATAAGGCGGTGGTCAGAGACTGGTAGAATAGATCTGGTTTTTCTATTGAAGAGCTTTTGTGCAGGATTGTTTCCTGTACTTGGAGATGGAGTCTTACGGAATTCTAGAAGACTGAGATATGGGTCTGTTTGACTCTTCTTACACTTTGTCATCATGATTCTAGCTGCTTTGATACCAGCTTCCGCTTTTCCATTTGCATTGGGATGTCGAGGTTAGCTGGTACAGTGCTCAATGTCCCACGTTTTACAGAACTTGGAAAAGTCCTCGGATACAAACTGTGGACCGTTTGCTTGGAGTTCCGTTTCTGGCAAAATGCTGCTTCAGCACTTTGATTACTGCTGCGGAGGTCGTTGTGTTGAGTTTATCAACCTCCAAGAAATTGCTGAAATAGTCAACTGTTAGGAGATATTCGTTTTGTTCCCATGTGAACAAATCCACACCTACAATTTCCCAGGGGAAATCAGCTGTTATTGGCATCAAAGTTGGCATCTTTCTGTTGACTATTTGTGTAGCTTTGGCATGCTTCACATGTTTCAGTGATCTGCTTTATCTGGTCTGTCATACCAGGCCAGAAGATACACGCATGAGCTCTCCTGAGCATACCTTCTTTGCCAAGGTGAGAGGTGTGTAGATGAGCTAGGACTGCTGGACGTGAACTCTCGGGAACTACTATCCGTTCCTCCTTGAAGATCAGTCCGTCATAGAGAGTTAATTCGTCTCCATATGAGAAGTATGGCGTAACTAGAGGAGATAGTTACGCTTTACATTCAGGCCATCCTTGAAGAATCACAGACTTCAGTTGACTCATTGTATTGTTTTTCCTTGTCGCTTCTCGAAACTAAGATAGTCTCTCTGGGCTGACTCTCAGATGGCTTAAACGCATTTACAGAGAAGAACAGGTCTACCTGTGAGTGTTGAGACAGAATTGACATAGGCTGTAGACAGCATGTCTGAGATATACATCTCTTTTCCTGGCCGATACGCCACTTCTATGTCGTATTGCATGAGTCGGAGCATCATTGACTGTAGTCGTTTTGGATCGTTTTGTGTAATGGTTTTCTCATAATTGCCTCAAGAGGTTTGTGGTCTGAGAAGACATGAGTGGTACGCCCGGATGTATACTGGTGGAATTTCTCTTGTGAGAAAACTATGGCTTATCACTCCCTTTTCTATTTGTGCATAGCCACACTCAGGGTCTGTCAGGGCTCTACTTGCGTATGCCACTGGTTTGCCTTCTTGTAGCAAAGCAGCTCCAAGGCCAGTACTTGAAACATCACATTCAATCTGCAGGTTCAATTTTGGGTCATAGTACCTGAGAATTGGTGGTTTTGTCATCAACGTTTTGATTGATGTCATTGCCTGTTCCTGTTCTTCTCCCCATTCCCACTTCACCTCCTTGTGAGTTAGTCGACGTAGTGGTTCCATCACGTCGGAGAGCCTGGGGAGATTTCTTATAACTCCCTTTTCTATTTGTGCATAGCCACACTCAGGGTCTGTCAGGGTTCTACTTGCGTATGCCACTGGTTTGACTTCTTGTAGCAAAGCAGCTCCAAGGCCAGTGCTTGAAACATCACATTCAATCTGCAGGTTCAATTTTGGGTCATAGTACCTGAGAATTGGTGGTTTTGTCATCAACGTTTTGATTGATGTCATTGCCTGTTCCTGTTCTTCTCCCCATTCCCACTTCACCTCCTTGTGAGTTAGTCGACGTAGTGGTTCCATCACGTCGGAGAGCCTGGGGAAATTTCTTGAGAGATAGTAAACAGTTCCTTGTAACTGCGGACTGACTCAACATCAGTTGGAGTTTCCATTTACAGAAGTGCTTCAACTTTCTTCTTATCTGGCTTTAGACCTTCTGATATGACTTCATGGCCCAGAAATTCAACATGGTCAACTTTGAAACAACATTTGTCCTTGTTAAGTGTTAAATGTTGCGTTTACTACATATCTCTAGCAACTGTTGAAGATTGCTGTCATGGTCATCGTCAGACTGTCCATGAATGAGGATATCATCTGCCACACTGATGACACCATTCAGACCTTCTACATTCTTGTTCAGCAATCTCTGGAATATTTCAGAGCCCACTTTTGTACCGAATGGTAATCTCAACCATCGATACCTGCCGAAAGGAGTTATCACTGTAGTCAATTAGACTGCTCTCTTCGTCTAAAACACAAAGCCAGTATCCACTGGTCAGATCTACTTTACTGAAGACTCTCGCTTTAGACAGTTCTGGGAGAGCATCTCCTATTGTCGGTAGAGGATATCTCTCTCTTTGCAGAGCATCGTTTAGAGATTTCGGGTTAAAACAGACGCGTAACTGACCAGACTTCTTGACTTGTACATATATTTGTGAACACCACTCAGTGGGTTCAGTCACTGGTGCTAGAACACCGACTGCAACCTTTCGTTCAAGTTCTTCCTTCAGTTTGGTTTTTAAAGCCTGTGAACCTTTTCTTGCAGGGCACTGTGAGGGAGATGCACCTCCCTTAATCTTAAGGTGAACAATACCGGGTAAAGTCCCTTGAGACGATTTGTCGAACACATGTTCAAATTGTGAAACGAGGAGATCAGTGGTTAGTGTGTTGATCTGTCTGAAGCGACTGTAGTTCACTGTGACCAGCTGCATCTCTTCATGTAGCTGTCTGCCGAGTAATGGTGTGAGATCTTCATTCACCACCTGAAACTCTGCTGTGCGCTGTGATTGGTCAATCGGGTTGGTGAGTGTTAACATACACATCCCCTTTGGCTGAGTTAGTGTTTTGTTAAACATTTGCAGCTGTGTATAACTGTCCTGTGATTCACAGTTCACTAGTTTGTTGGAAATCACATTTACAGATGATCCACAATCAACTTGGAAAGTTACCATTTCTTCGCTGTTAACTTGTAATTCTATGAACATGAGATCTGGAGACTCCGGTGCTGTTTGTAGGATATTTTGACAGTGAGAGTACAAAGCTGTCTTCATGTTGTTCTTGTATACAATGAACTTGTTTGTGTCTAGTATTTGGACAACAATTTGCAAAGTCCCTTCTTAAATTGGTGTTCACGTGCACAGAATTTGCATGTTTGTGATTTTGTTGATTGAACTTGTGAGAATTTCCTGTTAGAATTGTCACTATGCTTTGATTGTTGTGAGTGACTGTGATTGTTGCGCTTATATTTACTTGTGACGTTTCTGTTTGATTGTCTATGTGTGATTTTGTTTTCTTCTCCTGTTTGACCAATTTGAAATTTGCTTTAGTTGTGATGCTCTGTTTTCATAGCTTCTACAAATGTCAATACACTTAGCAAGTGTGAGTTTTCTCTCTTGTAAGAGTCTCTTACGAGTGTTGTCATCCCTGATCCCTAAAACTACCCTGTCTCTGATTAACGAATCTCTCAAACATTCACAAAAGTTACGTGTATTGGCTAGCTGTTTAAAATCTGCAACTTAGGAGTGTTTTCATCTGTTTGCTGCGTTCGAGTGTTGAATTGGTATCTCTCAAACGTTTCATTGCATTCTCCGAGAATGTGCAAGTCAATTTTATTAATAATGTTTTTGGCAGAATCTGTGTCAGATGGGTCACAACCATTGTAAATTTGTAGCACTTCCATTTCCCATAGTGGAAATTAACAAAGACTTGAAGTAATCTGCATCAAAAGCCTGTTCATTCAATCTAGAAATGACACAATAGTGTCCCCACATTTGCTTCCATAACTTCCAGTTTTTGACTGCATTTAGGCGAATCGGGTGCCTTAATGTGGTAAGAGTTTAAGATCTGATTATTTGCTTGGTTAGGGGCAGGTGCAACCCCTGTGACTTCCATTTCATTAGAAGAGTTTTCACCCGAACTTGACATTGCTATGTCAATTCAGAGCCGTTTCAGATGTCAATATATCAAAGATATATCAGATCAAAGGCATAAATATTCATAATATATCTGATCTACCTAGAGAAAGTACATACTTAGATAAATAATCACTAGTTATGACACAGAAAGTCCGATTCTCGATTTCCTATCACGCTTATCAAAAACTGTCATTATCCATCTCAGAATACATATTCCCAGCTCTTTCCAACGCTGCCATGTTTCAAGTTGTAGTTTTTGGGGTTTGAAGCACAAACAGAAAACAACGTGTTCACTCAAACATGAGGTTTAATAACTGCCGGGGCACTTCCGGTTCTTACATAACATCACGTTAACCGGAACAAATCGAGATTTTGTTAAACTCATGTTTGCGTCTGTACCGTGTTCCACGCACCTCGATAATCTGTTGCATGAAGGCACAGCTCTATATGGTCACACTGTTAACACCGAAGGTTATGGGGGTTATTTAGTTTTTATAATTAGGTCCCAGCAGCCACTGCCTCACGCCATATTGTTGCCATAACAGATCAGTTTTATGGCCCCCTCACATGTGCTCCAAATATTGAAGCAGGGGAGACAAAACTTGTTACGACTGCTGCACAAAAAACCGTGTTTGTGTTCAAAGTAGAGACAATTTATGGGTAACAACTTCTTTATTCACTGAAAAGAAGTTGTTATCCATATAAGTCTCTACTTTGTCATCCGTTACTTCTTAGTAATGCCTATCAAACACTTCATCCGTGTTTTTATTCAAGTTCGTATTTCTGCTATCCAATGTGTTCAGTAAAGCCGTCTTGTTTTTGATAGTCATTTTGGAGACATAAATTCGAAGCTTAATTTTTGCGAACAAAGATCATTTTCGCATTTATTTCACACTCGCGTTAATTTCAGTATTTGTGTTAATATCTAGGCTGATTCAATCAAATGTGTTCTTTAGAGCACTGTGTTTGTTTTCATTGCAGCTTTGTATTGCAGGGCAGATAAATGCTCAGCTTACTCTGCAATGCACAGAGCACGACTTCACAGTGCACGGGCGAAAGTAGGATACCAACTACAAACCAATTTAATAGCACTGCATAATGATTTTAGCAGAACAGATAGTCACACAGAGAAACACACTTGTTTTTATTGCCCTCGTCACAAGCCGTGATATTTTGCAGTTTGGTATGATTTGGATTTCTATTTGTCTTGAACGAATGCTAACGCAGTTGCTTGTATTTATAGAGTGCACGGTGTATGGGAAGACTATGTCCATGTATGAGGGGCTGGCAATAAATGGTCACAACACTCGTACACGACTGCTCTTATCACAGGAAAAGTGCATCCGTCTGTGTACAACCAGAAAAAGATTTCTGTGTTTGAGTGTCGACATTTCAAAGTTCAAGTGTCATATGTCGACTGTTGGGTATCTCGACGTCGGCCAAAGGAACAGAATGACTGAAGAAGATGGTTGGCTGTTTGGAACCCGAGATTGTGAATGATTCTCTAATGTGCTAAAATGTGGTACTATCCCAAATCTTGCTCGCGTTGTTGGTATATTGACACTAAATCCCGTGATAAAACAAAGTAGGATGTTGTCAAAATATCTATTGTTGCCGTGACCTGTTGTTAATCAGCTTGACAGGATAACTGACTATAACTATAACAGCTATTTCATGTATGGAGACGACATTAAAGATTTGGTGTTGCGCATAATTGAGTTGATCATGATTTTTAGTCGTTTTCTTGAAGTGTTCCAAGCCGAGCAATTCGACATACAAAGAGGGCTGTATATCCAAAGGTATGTCACAGGTACTTGCTGGTTGTTGCGGATCATGCTGAATGCACGATGTAAAGTGCATGTTTGTAAGGTGCTCGTGATGAAGAGGCTGGATTCATGGTGTAGTGCAAGTATGTCATGGGTTCTATGTGATCTGCTGAGATTCACGATGTATAGCATGTATATGTGATTCAAGATGTGGTGTTTATGTATATTATGTTTTCTAGGTGATCTAGTGGGATTCTGTATTTATAATACAGGCACATGATGTGTTAAACGTCATCTGTGGGGATTCACGATGTAAAGTACAGGAATATGATGTGGCATGTGAGATCATGATATATAGTACAGGTATATAATGTGGCATGTGAGATCATGATATATAGTACAGGTATATAATGTGGCATGTGAGATCATGATATATAGTACAGGTACATAATGTGGCATGTGAGATCATGATATATAGTACAGGTATATAATGTGGCCTGTGAGATCATGATATATAGTACAGGTATATAATGTGGCATGTGAGATCATGATATATAGTACAGGTATATAATGTGACATGTGATATCATGATATATAGTACAGGTATACAATCGTTTCTATGTGATCTATACATCGTAAATCCTACCATATAAATTAGAAAGCATTATACACATGTACGATACATCAGGAATCCCACAAGATCACCTGGCACACATTATATACATCTACATCGTGCATTCTACCAGACCACCTAAAATACATTACATATGTGTGCTAAACATTCTGGATCCTCATCACCTAGAGCACAGCTTACTGAAATATACATGTACTATACGTCATGAATCCCAGCAAGATAACTAGTGGACATGATAAACATGAACTATACATCCTTGACCCAGAGCATAGTATATACGTGACTGTGCTATACAAAGTGAATCCAACCAGATCACCTGGAACACATTACATGGATTTACTATCCATCCTGAACCTCACCTGATCAACTAGAACACATATACATGTACTATACACTTTGAACCCCACCTGATCAACTAGAACACATAAACATGCTCTATACACTTTGAACCCCACCTGATCAACTAGAACACATATACATGCTCTATACACCTTGAACCCCACCTGATCAACTAGAACACATATACATGCACTATACATCGTGAACCCCACCTGCTCTTTATATCATTCATTCGTATTCACGATATGATATATAGTACATGTATAGAATGTGTTCTAGGTGATCTGTGTGTTTCACTCACATACACGAGCCATGGTTTGTCATTGTGATAACTCACATTATAGGTATCCCTCACATGTATGAGCCACGGTTTGTCATTGTGATATCTCTAGGAACGTTTCAATCAGAAGAAACGGCGACATGCGGGTCGGCATCCAAATATATATTACCCACGTGGTGAAGGTACAGGTGGTAAGATACAAAATCCGTACGACACACGTGTTGATCTCGTTTTATTCGTTTTGATTGGATAATCGTGACCTCTTTCACACCGGGACTACTTTTTTCATTCATAAGAAATCGCGAAGAATTCATTCATTTTGCATCTACAAGGCATCTAAAGAACTGAAGCAATCGCAAGAGAGCGAGGGTTATTTACAAACACTTTATTAAACCAAACAAGATAGTCACACGCATCAAATATAAGTTATGCATAGAGCTTCTAGAGACAATATATAATCGAGCTACAATGTATATCCATTTACAATGTTCGACTACCGATCAATAGATCGACGGTCCCAATGAGCGTGACGCACCCGACCACTTTCGCATCTTTCACTTTTATTTAACGTAAAAGGATAAGGGTGGTGAAATGAAGTCAGTTTAAACTATCTGGACAGATATCTAGACTTACTTGGAATGATCTGGTTGTGCCATCAGTGTCGCCTTCGAAGCCTTCGACTTCTGATTATGTGATCCAAAATATCCCAAATGTGATCAATAACATTTCCTACCTCTAGCGTAAAACGCTGTGAGAAGATCACGGTTGTCTTTTCTTATTCCGGTGGTGACCTTGCCCTCGTTCGACACTGACAAGCAAGCAGACTTGAGTTTGTTGATTTTCACGTCTTCAGTATAGGAGGGTACAGTTAACATGAATGTCTTTGGCGAACACTTTGATTCCCTCTTCCAAAATGGTACGGACAAGATATTAATTCAGCTGATAGACAAAGGAAACCAAGCCATTTTGAATGTACAGACGGGACCCTGCAGTGGAAATGATCGACTGTTGGTCCGATATTCAAAGCGCGGCGCTAATGTGACTTTTTTTACAGGTGTCCCGCGTACTAACAACGTGGCGCTTGAATTACCTGAAGTTAAAGAAATTCTTCCAAAAAGGATCTTGAGCGTCGGTGCTGTTTTGTTTGCAAACACAACTGCGCAGGCGAATGTTGTTAATGCGTATGCATAGAACTGTCAACAATGCCCATATTTGGGCATATATCAATATTCTTGCACAACCATATTTTGCATCCGGTTTCAGTTTGGTCTGTAAACGAACGAAATTTGTTACGTATTTACACTTAAATATATATTTATAACGTGGGTAATAAATAAAATACCACACTCATTCTCGTTTGATACCATTTTTTACAACAGAAAGTCCACTCCTTTCGTAAAAATGGTATCTAACGAGAATGAGTGACTGTAGTATTCTCCATACATGTACTGCATAAATGCTTTATCATTCCGTATGGATTAGGAACTTCCGTTGTCAAAATGTAAAGGCAGTACCAACATGTAATATTTAGAAACACCACTGTTCGACACAACTTCCTTTATCTAGTTCCCGCCGTGGGATATGCTTGATTGACATCGGTGGTCATTTCAGTTGGAGGGAGGTTTCTTCCTACACGAAACAAGCTGCAACCGAAGTAACACAGTGGCTCTAGTTTGAAGAAGAGACTAGTGCGTGGTCGTTATTGATATCTGACAAACACTGAGTTGTTATCAGAGTGAGGTATGATAAGTGGTTTAACTTTAGAATAGATTGCCTTTAGCCAATGAATCATTTTCACATGTCACGATTGTCAAGAATATCATTTTTTCATGCCATCACCCGAATCATACATGTTTTAATCAAGTCACCCAAATCAACTCCCAAATATAGATAAATAAAGACACACAAATATATAAATTGCCATGTTTACTATATAGTCTTTACTTCGAATTAAACAAACTCAATATCTATCATATTTATAAAGTTAGTGTATCAAAAAGTTCAATATGAATTAAAACTCAAGACTCAAGAGACATACATGTCAGATTGATCCTTTTATCATCGCAGTCGGTTGTAGGAAATTACAGTTCTTAAGAAGTAAGCTTTCTTTCGAAACTGTGCACCAGATACATATACATGTACGTATATGCTGGTTTCAGGTCACGTATATATAAAGTCATAATAACGGATATCATAATTTAGTCACATGTTGATAAACTGCAAATTATTGACCAATACGATTGCTGGACCGAGGTCACATATACAGGTACGTATAAACAGGTTTCACGTTTATGTACATTCTTCATAATCCAGTCTGCAGGCCCTCCTTGCTGATCTGTTTCTTTATGCAAATGAAGAGGGGTTTCTGCTCAGTTTGGCAAAATCAAGCAAGGACATTTGGCCAAGAGGTTTAACTTAAGGTTCAGGTGTATCGGTGTTCTGATATCGTTCAATAACGATCAAATAGCGTTCCCTTCCACTGATTTACCAACCTGAACTAGAAATAACAGCGATATCGCCTCTTCTCAATCATATTAAGATATGTGCATAAAACTTAGAATGACAATGTTAAGTATCCACAAGACTAGGCAGCAAGAGGGGCGACTTCAACTTTCCATCAGTTCACCTTCCCTGTCGAACAATATTCCACATCTCTGTGGTGTCTATATTTCACAATGTTTGAAGTACACTCGTGCATGCTCTTTCGACGAGGATTTTAAAGAGCGGCATATGGCTGTTGGTTATTAAGGGCCACACCATTCAATGCTTCAGTCATGCTTTCAAACAGTTTTATGGTAGACATGTGGAGGACCGTACCAACTTTGACGCATCAGTGACAAAAATGATGTCCCTATGCTGCCTTATACCACATCATAATGTGTTGATATGTTATTGCTGATAATAATTTGTAGTAAAATTATATGAAATCGTGATGTGTTTTTTTTAAATGTTGAACAGTGTCATCTGTTCTAATTTATATAATTCACAGATATAATATTCTAGCGATTGTGGGAAAGATCATAAACACTCAAAGTAATAATAATGTGAAAATCTGTTGCATAGAAATTGGGATGAATACAGTTCGGGTCCTATTAAATGATCAAACAAATGCAAATAAACGTCTTGCTACATATACACATCTAACAAGTGAGGATACATAAGTCATTTATGATTGGCAGATACTTTTTTTATAATGACATTATACTTAGGAAATATATAGAGTTTTAACAAAGCGTATATTTTCAGGACATGTACTTCAGGTTTAATGGCTCTTTGATCAGTTTATTTCACGTCGTGTGATAACGCAAACTGAAAACGTTTCACTTTGAACAAACCCACGGGCATGGGTACAATTTCTGAAAGACCAAAGTCAAAAGTTTGGCTGATTCGTGGATTCGAACCTATGGCCTGCCGATCAGTTCAACAAATACCAACATTACACGTAAAGCACCATGAATACTATTGCCATAATGTTAGTGTCATGTTAATGTACAAATGTATAATTGCAGACGCTAAAAAAACATGAACACAATGAAAAAGTATGTCGGGCGAAGCAGACATATCTGTATCCATGGCTGGTGATTTTGCTTCACTTGTGCACAAAGGTTACTTCTTCCCATTTCAAGAAAATTCTTTAACAAAATAATTATACTTCAGACTGCGGGAAAAAAGAAATTATCTGCCACAAAAAAATTACATCGTTGCAAGATGTTTTGCTTAAAATAATATTTAGGCTCATCAGCAATACTGCAGCCGTTCGCAACGAAACTCTAACTTAATAAATATCGGGATATTTGGATGTAGTTGTTATTAGTTTGCATCATTTAAACCGAGAGTAACAGACTGGCCTATGAAGAATGTGCATAGACGTGAAACCTGTACATACGTACATGTATATGTATCTGGTGCACAGTTTCGAAAGAAAGCTTCCTTCTAAAGAATTGTAATTTCCTACAACCGTCTGCGATGATAAAAGGATCAATCTGACATGTATGTCTCTTGTGTGGTATTCCTGAGTCTTAATTCATATTAACTTTTGATACCCTAACTTTGTAAAGATGAAAGAAAATTGAGTTAGTTTAATTCGAAGTAAAGACATGTTAATACTTAACATGGCAATTCATATATTTTTGAATCATTATTAATTGATATTTGGGGGTTGATTTGGGTGACTTGATTAAAACATGTATGATTCGGGTGATGGCATGAAAAAATGATGTTCGTGAAAATCGTGACATGGGACAATGATTCATTGGCTAAAGGCAATCTATTCTAAAGTTAAACCACTTATCATACCTCACTCTGATAACAACTCAGTGTTTGTCAGATATCAATGACGACCACGCACTAGTCTCTTCTTCAAACTAGAGTCACTGTGTTACTTCGGTTGCAGCTTGTTTCGTGTAGGAAGAAACCTCCCTCCAACTGAAATGACCACCGATGTCAATCAAGCATATCCCACGGCGGGAACTAGATAAAGGAAGTTATGTCGAACAGTGGTGTTTCTAAATATTACATGTTGGTACTGCCTTTACATAGTGACTGTATTTTTAGAGCATACATACGAGTTCCTAATCCATACGGAATGATCAAGCATTCATGCAGTACATGTATGGAGAATACTACAGTCACTCATTCTCGTTAGATACCATTTTTACGAAAGGAGTGGACTTTCTATTGTAAAAAATGGTATCAAACGAGAATGAGTGTGGTATTTTATTTATTACCCACGTTATAAATATATATTTAAGTGTAAATAGAATCACTGTGTTACTTCGGTTGCAGCTTGTTTCGTTTAGGAAGAAAACTCCCTCCAACTGATATGACCACCGATGTCAATCAAGCTTATCCCACGGCGGGGAACTAGATAAAGGAAGTTATGTCGAACAGTGGTGTTTCTAAATATTACATATTGGCACTGCCTTTACATTGTGACTGTTTTATTAGATCATACATCGTAAGTTCCCAAACCAACTGAATGATAAAGCATTTAATGCAGTACATGTACACTTGGATGCCGACCTGATTCTGTTAGGGGGACAGCTGTTACTAAATGAGATTTGTTACCCGCATTTGGGCCGTTTCTTCTGATTGAAACCTTCCTAGACATACAGAATTCAACACGTAGTATGTTAAATCTTTCTAATTACGACAATGACCGACCAAGATTACGAGGGACACATGGCTTAATAACAATATGTACAGGAGGGCCTCTACAATAATTGTAAAATTCATTTATATTTCGTGGCTCATGCATGTGAGTGATCCCCATAATGTGAGTTATCACAATGGAAAACATGGCTCATACATGTGAGTTATCACAATGGCAAACCGTGGCTCATACATGTGAGTAATCCCCATAATGTGAGTTATCATAATGACAAACCGTGGCTCCAACATGAGAGTGATCCCCGTTATGTGAGTTGTCACAATGACAAACCGTGGCTCCTACATGTGAGTGATCCCATTATTTGAGTTATCACCATGACAAACCGTGGCTCATATATGTGAATTATCACAATGAGAAACCGTGGCTCATACATATGAGTGATACCTATAATGTAAGTTATCACAATGGGAAACCATTGCTCAAACATGCGAGTGACACCTGTAATGGAGTTATCACAATCAGAAACCGTGACTCATACATGTAGGTGATCCCCACAATGTGAGTTCTCACAATGAGAAACAGTGGCTCGTACATGTGAGTTATCACAATCAGAAACCGTGGCTCATACATGTGAGTTCAACCCAAAATGTGAGTTATCACAATGAGAAACCGTTCTAAGAGGTTATGCATATACAAGTAACCGATATTTCAATGAGTTTCTTGAACCAATATTTCTCTTACCCTTTCTACTAATACCGAGTGTCATCTCTCTTCCAATTTGAATGCGATCTTACGAGTATTGCGTTTACCTACCGTACCCAGCTACATCTATGGGGAACAGCTCACGAGACACTTCCCTATAAAAAATAACGTCGTCCAATGACGTCATCATTTTGCGAGGACCAGAAATGACGCCATGATAGAACAATGTCGTGAAATAAACCACGCTTCGCCCTTCACTGTTCTTTGTCATTTATCCTGTAGCCATCTTTTTTAATACCTGTATAGTCTGCCTTCAAGACCCTAGAGAATATGCAATGTACTACAAGCCTAGAATGATTCGACATGTCCAGATTTCCTCCAGAAATTAAGCATTGTTCTGCGCACAATTTGATTATATTTGTTGAGAAATATTATTGGAAATTTCTAAATTCCTAATAAAGAGAAATAAAATGGTATCGTGGTTTGTAGGTAGTAACGATACAAACGTTTGTTTGGTAGGTGTAAGGATCACAATACGTGTCAATTCGCCCAAGATCAAAAGTTATATTCACATTCTCATATCTATTCTCATTCTCAATTGTTCATTTGCCATTTGTCAAACATCATATTTCAAGGAGAATATAATTCAATGTTGTTGTAAGTTCATGGTCAAATAAAGTTTATAATATATGCATCTCAAGTTGTTGTGTATTCATTTTCAAATAAAGTTCATAATGTGCATCTTATGTCATCATCATCAATTATCAACAAATACCCAAAACCTTATCCTCGTTGGAGTTGGAAGATTGACTGCAAAGGAAAATTAAACAATCATAAGTTTGTAGTTCAACAATGTATGAAAATTACTAAAACAACGAAAGTTGACAAAAGACATTAAATTGTACCAAAATATTTACAAGAGCATTTGCACAGAAAGAATGTATAATATAAAGTTATATGATGTAATATAAATTGAAAATACTTGATGAAAATACAACTATAAATTTACTAGAATGCAAACATTAGTGCTTGAAAACTGAACACATTATCATTACTTCAGAAGAAGTTACAAATACAACATTTTGGGAAATAAGATTGCTACAGAAATATATTGACACTGGAATATAAATACAAATGCATGAAAACATGCCATTTTGGGAGACCCATCTTCTTTTCTAACTTTTAATTCTTTCTTTTCTTATTTCTGACCGCATGGGTCCTCATTCTCTTATTGCACAAACTGGAAAGCATGAAGCCTAAACAGGGTTACCCGCCTTGGCTAAACTCCTGAAGCACACATAAAATAAGCAGAATGAAAATTAAAGATAATTTTAAACTTTAATAATTTGGAAAAATAAATAAATATTATTTTAGAGATGATATTTTTGAGCGAAACACCAGGATATATAATAATACAAGGGCAAATATCAAAGTGCAAGTTAGTGTAAGTATTTCCAGGTATTTTTTTCAGGTCACTGTGCGGAAATATGTGATGATATATCGTACTTAAAATTATTTTCATCATCATTTGCCGATTACTTTAACATAAAAAAGAAAGAAAAAAAAGTTAGTGGAATTCTATTATGAATTCTTAAAATTGCTGAAAATCGCCATAATTTTTGCTTTCTTGCTTTTTAATATAGACGCGCTATGAATGTGTTAGCTTATTTTTTTATATTGAAAACGAACTTAATTTAGTTATAAACGCAGTATACGTATAATATGATAAACATAACTTTCATATTTATAACCAGCAGGATCAGACCTTTCAAATGGTGTATGACATGTTAAATCAAAGTGGTTTCGCAAGCTGGTAATTTCCTTGATAAATAATATAGGTTTCATCTCTCACGACAGAGTCTGTTGGAACTCGGTGTGATGGCAGTAATTTGTAATTTATATTGCAAGAGTATGTCTACCTCCATGGGCCTACATTTTTCCACTGGGCCTGTAGTTTTGTTTTTAAATGTGTTGTCCTTAAGGCTCTCAGTTTACTGAATTTCAGACACTTGAGGGGAGAGTTATTCAAATGGAGCTCAAGCGGTCCTTACAGGTTCTACTACACCAAATCAGAACCAGTTGGGACAGTGCGGTTTTCGTAGCCTTCAGTGCAGATCGAGAGATATCTGCAGGCTGTGATTGGAGGATATTCTGTAAGATTTTTATGTCTTTCAAATGTACATCCATCCAGTTATTAAAACTGACCATGTTTTTCTATATTTAGTACTGTCTTTTTCAACATGATGACTTATGCTGAACGTGACCACAGCTATTTTCAAGTAGGTGACATTTGGTGCGAAACTGGGGGTGGTGTGTTTAGCTTCCGGTACTCGGAAAAGGAGCTGGCTAAGCTAGTCATTTTTATTTTTTTTATTGCTGCTCTAAGGCCAAACTGTGCACACACGTACAGGTAATAGCTGTTGAATGCTTAGTTATTTTTTAAAAAATCATAACGTTACTATAGAAGTCTATGGGAAAACATTTGGTTGTGTGTAACCTACACCGCTATAACTTCAGCTGTAGTAAGCCCCTGGCTCATATAAATCACGATCTGGGTAGCAGGTTATCTGTAAGAGGAACAAATAGGGAAAGTCATTAATCACAAAGAACATTCTGGGTACTACGTATGAAGCCCTTTTCTGTTGTCCCCCGCCGTGATATTGTTGAAATGTTGCTAAACGCGGCATAAAACCATACTCATTCACAACGAACGTACACAAACATTTCATGACATACAGTCTGTTTGGTACCAAATGAGAACGATGAATTGCAAAATAACTCAAGGTCGGGAATAGACTATTAAATGTCAATACAGTACACGAAAATGCATAGCCCTGCACAAGAACAAGTTGTTGGAGGAACAGCGCAAACACGTCAATCACTGGGTTGACTGGTCCAGACTCGATTGTTTACCAGCCGCCGTCATATAATTGGAATGATGCTGAGTGCGGCGTTAAAGAACAAACAACTAAAACAAAACAACTGGTATGATATTCATGGCTAAATGATCTTATGAGTTGGGAATGTGTCTTTAATCGAAAAACTGTACAACAGCCCAATAAGAACAATAATTTGGATGCAAAAATCTCATAACTACAATCGGCCCTGTCTGGCGATACCACTGTGAGTGCCTGTGTGTGTGTGCGTGTGTATGCCTGTGTGCGTGCGTGCATGCGTGCGTGCGTGCGTGTGTGCGTGTGTATGCCTGTGTGCGTGCGTGCATGCGTGCGTGCGTGTGTCTCTCGTGTATAAATGCGTTTGAAGGCTTACGTATACATGTACATGTAGGTCATCCAAAATAAAGCATGTAGATACTACCATGGTGTTGGTAAGCATTCTTCTAATCTTGCCACAAGATGAGATATGGGAATCCTATGTAATCGTAGCTCTTATGTAAAGAGCATGAAGCGGCGAGAAGACAGAAGTATCTAAGTTAAGTTCAGATGTGGATCACTCCCTTTATCTATAGAGACTGGTCGGTATTCCAAGCCTCCCATTCCACTACAAGACAGAATATGTAAATATTGTGCTGATAACAATACTACTAAAGTAATAGAAGATGAAATGCACTTCCTTTCTGAATGTAATCAGTGGGATGACACAAGATTTGATTTATTCAGTAATGCCACTTTAATAAATCCCTGTTCTGTAAAATATGAGAACCCTCAGAAGTTAGCATTCCTTGCTTAGTGTGACACATGCAAATCATTGCGACTGTGCTTCAAACAGAGAATCCGCTAGATTCTTCTTCTTCTTCTTTTATAGCATAATTAAATCTGCTTTAAAACATTATTGAACCTGGCTGGTATTCGAGTCAGGGACATGCATGTACACACAACGAGAAGTATTATAAATCTAGATCCGGACGAGACAATACTGTCTCTGCCCCTCAAACACAGAGATTGAAGCGTTCATGCTCGATTCGATATCAGCAAACACACAATGAATCGGGGCAGTCGGGTAGCCTTGTGGATAAAGCGTTCGCTCATCACGCCGAAGACCCGGGGTCGATTCCCGATTTGGGTACAATGTGTGAAGCCACTCACAATGAACCACGCGCCCATTACGCAAATATGTTATTGATCAGATTATATACTTCATGGCAACACATATATTCATCATAATCTCCCCTGTGAGGATTGTTGACTAGCGTGAGTCCCAGTCTACCTCGGCATGTTGTACGCGGTGACCAACTGGATCGGGCGGTCAGATTCCCCAAGCAAGCTGGCCGACAACGTGCCGTCGTACACTGTTCATTTGGGCAATCATGGGGATCACTTGTTTCGTTTTCATGGCGTTAAACAGCAAATGGACCAACACCACTCATCAGTGACAAGGCAGCAGGTTTACTTGTTTGTCTTCATGTCATACAAGCCCTCGCGATTAATTAATTGTGTCCTGTACCTTTTTATTATATTTCTAACGTTGGTGTTATTTAGTCATCAGCTTACTTACATGACATACTTATCGCAAAAAGGTGTGGGATGATTTCGCTTATTTCAAAGTTACATTTGTGTGATTGAAAACGCTGGTATAGGCCGTAGACTTGTTTAGGTATTGTCATATATTCCACTTATGAAATGTCACTAAGTGAGGATAATGCTTTGTGATGATGTTCTAGATAGTTTCATAGCATTATTATGTTCATCAGCAGTGCAATTACATGCTCACAACATAAAGTGTGGGACGTTTTTGATTGATACAAAGTTCAATGTTTTTAAAATGAAAAACGCTGCAGGCCCTGGCTTTGCTTTATTGGCCCTTTATATATCACAAATTTGGTGGATGCTATTAAAAAGTATAGATGAATTGGTGAGAACGCATGTGGTGTTCAAGTCTAGTGATTTCGTAACATGTTCCAGATGTTTTCATAATGAGATGTTGTTTACCGTTATTCCAGCCATGACGACAGACTCCAAGAATGATTTTCACACATTGTACTCAAATGAATGACCGAGGAATGCCGTTTCTAAGCTACCACTAAACAAAGATCTGAGGACATCCCATCCCGGGTCACGTCAGACCGCCGTTGACACAGACGAGGCTGCAGCGGTGCACTGAAGACACCAGATGGTTGAAAACAGCCTGGGGGATGTTTTTCCAAATGTCAACCAAAGGTCCACTTGAGGTAGTGTTACCGGCTGGTTGCGGTCCTGTCATCCGTGACATGTTCTGTTGGGGAGAGGTCTGGGGAAATAGACGGCCATGGCAGTACAACAATGTTATGCTGCCTTAAAATGTCTGTTACAACACGTGACATTATCCTGCTGCAACGTGAAGTTACGTCCCTGCATTTGCAGAATAAATAAAACTTGATGGCGAAAGATGTCGTCCCGCCAGCGTACGCTATTCAAATTGCAACATTATGCCACTCCATACCATTACACTTTCTTCCCAAAACTGACGACGTTGAGTAAGGCAAGCATCGCTAAATCGGTCCCGTGCACTGCCACCTGATCTGTCCAGATGAAACCGTCCAAGTCGTGTCTTTTGAACCTCAGGTGTTGTCTGCAGCAAGCTAGGAGTGCCTGACGGTGACCTGGAAGCAAAATTGGGCGTGTCGTTGGACGTCGTGACCGGAGGTTGTGCTCTCTCAACCGGTTTCGTACGGTTCTTCCACTCATTGATGTAAACCGAGGAACTGTCCAAGCTGTTAATGGGGCAGTTTGGTGTCGATTCTCATAGATGCAATAACCACAAATGGTTGCCTTGTTGACGCGACGTCACACCTCGACGACCGACCCGTGGCAAGTCATGAGTATTCCCCTGCTGAAAATGTTTTGCCACATTCTTGTTTACAGCATACCTACCGGGGAAAGACGTTGATGTTGTTTTATGAGCACCTGATAGCTAAACAACCATTGTGTGCAGTTCACATTAAAAAAAAACGTGTGTGAGGGTCATGCTTCCAAAAAACACGGGCACTTCTAAATCATGCGCCGATTTTATTAAACTTTTATGAAAAAGTTTCTTTTTCCCGTTTGTACAGTAAGGTTTTCATGTCAAATCTTTACTTAAATCGTGACTGTTTGAATAGGACGAACGCTGATGATGTATGCTAAAAATCATATATAACAGGTAATAGTCAACAATCGGGTAATTTAATAAACATACCCATATATGCCAATTGAGCTTAATGACAGGAGTGTCGACAAGTACATATATTCAGTGAACTGTCATAATACACAGCGTTACAGTGTACCTGATGTGTGTTGTTGTTGAGCAATACCCAAGTGTGATTATGATCGTACTCAACTTCCTGGTTTGAGGAACAAAGTCCTTGCCATGGGTCAATTTATATCTTCATTTTAGTCACCATCAAGTGACGGGATAACGCGTGCTATCTTACTGCTGTGATAAACGCCACGGTGGTTGCAGGAAAATCCTGCCTAGTTCACAGTCTGGTTTTATTGCCGGCTTTACAGGATGACAGGTTTACCTTGTTCCACAGAGATAAGAGATTTGTGATGTCATGTAAGGGATGTACAGCAAAGATTTATATTTCATAAGTGTGATGACTAAAGTATGAGAAGAAGATGCATGTGATGACATTGCAATTCATTAATGGATTTGTATAGGCTGATCACCATGTAGAGTTATAGATGGATGTGCATCTACAGAAGGCTTGTGTTTTTGAGTGATATTTACATACTGATAGCTTTGAATACATGATCATGAAACGGATTTCCCGATTCCTGCTTCTGTTCTTCATTGGCTGCACAGGACAAGTAGGTGGGTATAAGTTGGAATTACAGGTTTTTAAAATCTACTTTGAGCTATCTAAACTTATCACTACAGTCCAGAGTATACCTTGTCGTGGGAAGAAAACACAAACTAATGTCGATATGTCCGCTTGGAAAGGTACAAAACTGTCTTTAGATAACAGTTTCTGTACGCGATTATGTCACATTGAAAATTTAAGAGAATGTGTTTCTTTGAAACTGAATACACGATCCGATTTGGCTTTTTAATATGGAAATATATAATAAGAGGAGCTGAATTGTTTTCCGTGTGTATGTTGTGAGTGAGTATAGTTTTACGCCAATTGAATATTCCAGCAATACCACGGTGGGGGACACCAGAAATGGGATTCACACTGTATATTGTCAACGTTTATTGTTATGTGTACGGTTTCAAGTAAGTGGGTCTTGTTTTGGAGTTTGGTTATACGCCGTTGTTAACATTATTCCAGTTATATTACGGCGTCTCAGACGTTTACCATTTTGGTGAAACCCCTTAAAACGTGTACATATGGTGCTGACAAACCTAGAAACATAATTGGGGCGATACGGTATCCGAACCCACAATCACGGGTTTTCTAGATGACGTGTCAGCTTAGTATGGGAGGAAAGCCCCAGGTGATGCAGGTCTCAGACGTTTACCACTTCGGTGAAACCCACGATCACAGGTTTGGTGCTGACAAACCTAGAAACATAATCGGAGCTAACCTGGATTCGAACCTACAATCAAAGGTTTCTGGCGTGCCAAGGGACGCAACTCCCCATATCGAATTGTGGCGCCATAGACGACTGGGCCACCCGTGCCCCCCATGTGGAGGTATGTGTGAGAGACTTACACGTATTCCGCACGGGTCCAATCTCAAGATCTGTTACTCAAACTTATCAAGTATTGGAGTCAGATACTCTCATTCAATTTGTGTTTGTCATTTGAGTCACGGGTAGGACAAGTATCATACTCGGATCCAGAGGTTGGAAGGCTTCGTGCAGACGTGTGTAGCCACTTTTTAAACATTGCTATCATGTTGATGCATTAATAATAAATAACGAAATCATCTGTTGACATGTTTTTAACACGAATACCTCTACTGAACAACAAAAGTTCCTGTGACATTGAATAAGATTTAATGCAAAGTTATGTGTTTTTACCAAATCTGAAACAATTTCGTTTTGCAACAGATAAAAGACTGATGTAAGTGTTCAAATGGCTTCATTTGACATACTGGCTTAAGAAAATGCGTGATTTCATAAAAAAAACATGAACATGCCAAAATGTCAATAGCGTGTGTGTCCACCTCTGGTTGCGACGCAAGCAACACATCTTCGCCTCATGGAATGGGCCAGGCGTCGCACACAGTCCTGTGGGATATCTGTCCATATCTACCGGAGGATGTTTCGAAGTTCCTGGAGTGTCTGTGGAACACGTGGTTTACGTCGAAGGCGCCGATCCATCTCATCCCACACGTGCTCGATTGGTGAGAGATCAGGTTGTTTTGTTGAAGGCAATCCTGAACAAGTCGAGCAATATGAGGCCGGGCGTTGTCATGTTGAAAGGTAATGCCTGGGCCATGACGACGCAAAAACGGGACAACAGGGCTGATGATCTCGTCGCGGTAGCGCTGACATTGAGATTTCCCTCTATCACTATCAAACGGGTCCCCTGTTTCGCTTTAATCCCACCCCATACCATAACGCTGCCGCCCCCGAACCGATCTTCCTCCATGACACAATGATTGACGTAACGTTCACCTCGACGTCGGTACACTCGAATCCGTCCATCGCTGTGGCTGGGGTGAAAACGAGACTCGTCAGGATGGCCGTCCAGACTTGACGGTGGTTTCCTGTCAAAATGGGACGTCTGGCGGGTCTTCTGGCGACAATCCCTGCACATCTGAGGCGACGACGTACTGTTTGTGAAGGTATTCTTTGAAGGCCAAGGATGCTTCTTGCAGTCACCGTTGAATCGATTTCCTAAGGTGTGTTGTTCGAATCCAGTTGTCTTGTTACGCGTGGCCTGTCACTCCGAGGATGGTCTCTGACTGCATTCGTCTATTGCCAACGTTGCCATCAACACCAAATGGTGTTTCTATGGACGTTAAATTGTCTTGCAACATCACGTTCACTCAATCCTTCTTCAAGCATACCAATGGCTCGCAGACGCTCATTTTCGGATAGGCGTGGCATTTCGTAATGTTGAATAATTGCGTAATTTTGTTGTTTTTCTGAGTGGTTGTTGTCAGCACGATGCTAAACAATGCATATGGAATCCCGTTAACGCACATGTTGTTATACCCATTCTTGGGTAGTGAAATGCATGGGGCTTGCATAAAAGTCAATATTTGCATAGAATGCATGCTTTTCCGTAGCAGTTGCGTTTTTGTGACTTGATTCCATACGTGCACTACAATATTGAAAACCAAACTTTACTTGTTTAAAAAATACACTAAAATATTAGTGTCACGGGAACTTTTGTTGTTGAGTATATTAATTGACATTTGTGGGTAAACATCGCAAATTGTTTACGAATTATATTCATATTTTATAAAAGAAATAGGTGCACCGTTGTCCAAGAATCGTCGTATTCGTGCTTGGTTATGTGACTGTAAAGCAGTCCAACCAATGCACCTTTTCATTCCGCTCGAGATGCTTGTTCTTCGAGATTAACATAGACACGTAGACACATCAGAGAACACGTCACAACGTCACGATGCATATGTTTTTGGTGTCAGCCAAAGTGTGATCAGAAGGGCACAGAATCGATACCAGACGTTTGAATCAGCTCCCAGTGACATGCAGGTGGTCGACAGCGTACCTCCACACAGCGGGACGAATGGCTTCTCCTGATTGCAGCAAGATGTCATCACTTCGTGATTGCCACCACACTCGGAAATAGCGTGGGGAACATCAGTGGCGACAGCGTTTCAACTCAATGCGTAATTGTGTCCGTGCGACTGGTCTCCGGTCACGGAGGGCATGCACTCGCATCTCACTGACCCGACATTACAGGCAGGCCTGAAGATCACGTAAATTGGACAGACGAGGTCTGGGCTCAAGTAATTTTCATTCATGAATCGAGATACTGTCTAAACTTCACAGGTCGTCGTGCCCGAGTGTGGCGTATACAATTTCAGGATTCCAACGTAGCCGAACATGGCGGATATGGAGGGGGCTTCACACAATCACGATTTGGGGCGGGATCAGTAGAGCTGGGACACGATGACAGATGTGTGCAACAGGGATGACATCCTGAGATGCATACGTAGACCGTATGCTTGTACAATCGGACCGAGTTGCATCCCCAAGGACGATAACGCACGACCACATCGTGCCAGGGGCGTTGATCCCAAATTAGAGCAAGCGATAGTTGTCACGATACTTTAACCCAATGGAAATCATGTGGAACGAGCTGCAGATCGCCTCTCACGACGTCCTGTCCATCCGGCAATTGTACAGGAACACGGCAATGCTTTTACATGAAGGATGAAACAATCTGGCAACCCTCCAGACACTTATTGGGATCATGAGACGACGGTGCTAGGCTGGATGACATACACGCTTCTGAGAGGTTTTTGTTTGGACAGGGAATATGTTTTCTTGATTTTTTGACAACGGACTTCGTTCATAAAGCATATCTTCCCACAACATTGTCCACAGATGTACACAACCTTGACGTATTACCTTTTAAAGCGTGATCCTTAGCAAACTTTGTGTAGTATATTATTATGTTATATTTAAGTATTGGAGTCAGATACTCTCGTTTAAAGGTGAAGCAGGTTCTTGCACTGAACTAACGACAGTTGGAGGTTCTAAGTCAAATACTGTTGAAGAACTCTTTTTCGCAATACCGAATTTTGAATAATTGGCGAAGGTCGTAAAGTAAAAACTCTAGTATTAATATGTTTAGTATGCTGTGTAATACAAAACATATTATTGTAATTGAACTTATCACAGTGTCAATTTTTCTATTTGATATTGAAATGAACGTTTCAAACCCCCAAATGCAAGGTCTCTAACAAGTTGATAAGAACGTATGTAGTTATATATTCAAAGTCACAGGCTACTTCTTTCTGAGTGAGACCTCCTCCGTAGTCTATTGGTAGAGCTTCCACCGGAGAGCGGAATGTCCGGGGCTCGATCCCGGGCCGCGTCATACCAAAAGACGTTAAAAGAGTGTACTTGTTGTCTGGCGCTCAGCAGTAAGGGGCTAAAGCATGGACTGGTCGGCTCGGAGTCACTACACTGTGTCTGAGTGGGGTATTCATGTTAAACTGCGGCATGGTATCTCAGTGGCCTATCACTATAAATCGACATCAGTCCGGACTAGTACAAGCAGCCACAAACACACACGTGCACGCACGTCGCTATATAAGTGCAATAATCTTGGACGCGACGTTAAACACAATTTCACCTCACCTCACCTTTCTGAGTGAAGAAGAGACTACAGTGCGTCCTCATTCACTTGGTTCTCCATAAAGTAGCACAGCGCCCGTCTTAAACCTGACGAAGTGTTTCGGTAGTTACCGAAAATATATAGCGTCTGGTACCTACAGATAGAATCCAGCTCAATTTGCCTTTATTTATAAGGGTACCAATATGCCGAGAGTATTTCAGGGTTAATACGGTCAATAAAATGAATAAGCGACTTTCTTTCACCGTATGAATTAGCTCTTGGAAATGTTAGAGGCAGTAAAAACAACAAAACGATAAGCTTGAATTTGTAAAAGCCTAAAAGGAGACAGAATATAAGGCAGGGCGGGACAACTTAGGAATGGCCAGGAGTCCGAACTTGACCACACAGAAGGAAGCGAGCTACAAAAACATGTTTTATATCATTGGAAAGATCTCGAGGAGACGAATCCAAATAATGTGTGTCCCAGTGTGTACACATGTTTACAAGCTCAAAAATTGGCTCAGAAAATGCATTACTGCAGAAATTTCTGGCAGAATTTTTTTTTTCTGCAGAAATTTCTGGCAGTATTTTTTTTTTCTACAGAAATTTCTGGCAGAATTTTTTTTTTTCTACAGAAATTTCTGGCAGAATTTTTTTCTGCAGTAATATTTAGCAGGATTGTTTAAATTCAGGAGAAATAAGGTTCTATCATTGGATAGTTTAATCTGGAGATGCTTTAAATGACCTTTTTCTACAGAAATTTCCGGCAGAATTTGTTTTTCTTAGGGAAATATCTGGCAGAATTTTTTTCTGCAGTAATATCAAGCATCAATCTTTGGAGAGTTTAAATTGAATTCAGCAATTGAATATATTTATCTTGGTATTATATTTACCAAATTTATCAGGAAAAGTTGACGTCACTCGAATTAAACAATGGAACAATAATATTATGTTGGCCTCATACCTTTGTATACTAGACAGATGCAAATCCTTGAACCTTGAGCTTACCGTATAATTATCTAAATTATTATGAGAATTTCAGTGACCATCTTCAATGGCCTTTTTACGACTTTGAAGTGTACAACATTAAAGGTGAATGTGATTCTCAAAAAATAAATTTCATAATTATTCCATGGGGCCAACCAAATATATAATCCCCTGTTGAAATTCAAAGAAACAACCTACATGTGATATACTGTACTTTGAAAGTAGGGTTAACTTCAGACATGGAAAAAAAAAGAACACAACCAAGATTTTACGATATAACTGCATATATTGTTTCATAAATTTCATTGTGCACATCTCATCTAATATATATATATGCAATCCTCGGCAATATCTTAGCCACATAGCTTAGACAAAAAATATGTACATTTCAGCAATACTTGCTGCTCCTTCATTATTGTTCTGATACTGACGCTCGTTTTCGGTGCTTTGTCAGAGTGATCTGAAAGTAATAAAATAAATGTAAAGAATATGAGAACATAATTAAAATCACAGTGCATCTATACAATAAAAGCAAAAATAGTAACCTCATGAAGTTGGGTTGTTTCTTTGCCCACATTACACATATTCTAAGTAACGCTGACTAACCCTAATATTACACATCACAATACATATTTCAAAAGAAATGCAATATTTATTGAAATTACCTTTGATTGTTTTTGCAGTTTTTCATTGTTCTTCTCTATTGCCTCTTGAACTTTAGTTGGGAGGGTTGTCGCTTCCTTTGGGGCAGGCATGAAGGGCTTGAAGTCTGATAGCTTGGTGGTGGGTGTCCGGATGTCCCCAATCTTGAAGGAGGGCATCGTGGGTTGTTGCAGGCTTCTGTCTAAGTTCCCTTGCAAATACACTAAACAGTTGATCCAAATCTTCATGCATGTGCCCCACCATGAGAAAGAAAGTTTCACCTGAAAATGGTATTTACATCAGTATTAGCACTATGAAAACAAATCAAATTGTACAAAACTTGTTTATTTACAGAATACTGATTTGAGTATTGAGAATATTGAGAGAAAAATCAATCTTATGCATTTTTCAAGTTTCAACATAGTGTGCAGATTCTTTTATACTGGGGATGAGCAATTGGACATGAAATGCTTTTGTTTCAAAACAATTCTAATGTGGTTTAAAATAATTTACATAAATTATAAAAATATTAACCACTGCTGTGATTTCAGCATTTACTTTGAATTGTATAGTATAGCCTCAAGGAATAAATACACAATACATGATATTGTATGTGGAATCATATACCAATAATTTCATTGATAACTATCTTCATGATAGCACTAAAAGTGATACCTTGGATTGCAGCGTCCACTTTTGACTGGCCGACAAAATCTTGCAGCTTTACTGGTCCTGGAAATGTCAAATAAATATTTGAACAATACATAAATTGCAACTTTAATGTAATTGGATAGTCATACAAATATAACAATTGCCAATTTCCATTCTCAGAAATCCACAATGCCTCCAAAATTAGACAAGCCTACCAGACAAACATCGAATTTATTCAACAGGCCCGTACCAAGCATTTAGCTAAGACAAAGATAAATTTCTATCCTTCTAAACGTGTGTTACAAATATAATGTACAAACAAATGTCTTGACATACATGGCACGATCCCATTACAAAACAAATCCCATTACATCCTTTCCTAATAATACTGGACAAACTACAATAACATAACCCATATATGTGCACTGTGGATACTAAGCTCCATTGGTTTCTAAATAAGAATCTACATAACTCCCTACCAATAGGATATGTAGACAGTAATATATGTTTTGGTTTAGTTTTTTGTTTACAAAAATACTGTTGCTAGGATGCAGCAGTGAACTTATTGTTGTGTTTGTTTGCTTGTTTCTATAACAATATTCCAGCTATATGACAGCAGTCTGTAAATATTTGAGTTTTGACCAGTCCATCCAGGGACTGATATCTTGAGCATCAGGTTACGCAATTGGGATACGATGACACGCATCAACCTAGTCAGGGAGCCTGACCACCCGATCCCGTTAGTCGCCTCTTACAACAAGCATAGTTGCCTCTTATGGCAAGCATGGGTTGCTGAAGACCTTTTGTGATGCATGCCATATATATAGCTAATATTAGCAAATTCCATTCAGGAGTATACAATGAGCCACAGCGGGCAGCTAATTTTGGCTTATGACACATGTAACTAGTACTTTGGGGGAACTTTTGTACTGAAAGTGTTGTTTCATTGGTTGCCATCAGTTACAGAGACACATGGACAAATTGACTTACTATGAAACTGGATGTAACATTTAATTAAATAACTTTGTGCAACATACTTCCTTATAATAATTATGGTTTCTTTTATTCACTGTGGCACATGAACACTCGCTCACCTGGAATGAGTGAGTGAGTTAGGTTAGATGCCGCTTTGAACAGTATTTCAGGTATATCACGGCGTGTCAACTTGATGTGGGAGGAAAGCCCAGTGTGATGTAGGTCTAAGACATTTACCACTGGTCAAACCCATGAGCATGTGTATGATGCTGAACCATGAACCGAACACCGAGGAGTAAGAAGTGAAAAACACCCTTAATATTGGAAGAATTATTATGTCATTATAATGTGAAAAGGAACAAGTCATTATTTTGAGCAATAACAGAGTTATGGGTGAATTTCCAATTCAAGAAATTGGGGTTGTCAATCAGGTAAAGTTTCATTGTCCAGTGGTCTCTGAGAAGATTACTTGTATTGTGCAAAGAATTGCATTTTGAGAGAGTGCAAATTAAGGGCATGTAATGGTCAAAATATAAAACATTACGAAAACAGAATCTGTGATGATCCCCATTACAATCTCTACATACTGGATTTCATTAGAGCACTAAAATTACAGCACATGTATCACCTTTCAAATAAAAATGACTTTAGAAGTAATGGCCGTAAATAGCTTTATCAATATTGTTGTTATGGCATCAACACACTTGAAGTTTTGGAGAATATTTGTTCTAAATCTAAGACGGCTAAGTGGCAGTCAATTCCAATTCCATTTTTGATGAGTTGATTTCCCACAAATACTTGATGGAAATAACTTGATTCTGATTGGACAATCAGGTTATGAAATCACAATAATCCCCCTCTTATTAAAAAGGCTGTTTTGAAACGGAAACTAATATTTTATAAAGTAGTACTTTTTTACAGTCATTGTCTATAAGCATTTTAAAATATTTATATTTATAGGATACAACATGCAAAGTTTCACTGCAATATTGAAAGGATGTGTGGCAATACATTTTGTGCAGAAAACCATAAAAATCTACAGAGAGAATGAATTTCAAGTTTTGAGGACAACAGAGGGCTTGACATTGGCACTTTTCATTTTCGAAATGTTACGTCATATCTTTTGTGTCACAGTGAGTGATATGTCATCCTAGTGGCTAGCTTAATTTTCTTTTGGGGTGCCTACTTCATGGTAGTTTTTGTGCTACATGCTTTCAATGCCTGACCTATGTGTAAACAAACTGTTTAAGCATATACAGCACCACTGTCGGTGATTTTGTTTGTTTGTTCACTTTCTTGTTTAACACTGCACTCCAACAATATTTCAGCTATATGACGGTGGTCTGTACAGAAGTCTGGACCAGACAATAAAGTGATTGACATCATGAACATCAATCTATGAATTGGGATATGTTGACAAGCATCAACCATGTCAATTAGCCTTACCACCCAATCCCGTTAGTCGCCTCTTACGACAAGCATAAACACAACATGTTTTTAATGTGGAGCACGGTTACCTGTAGATTTATCCATGCTTAATTTAAGATTTGAAACCTCATTCTCTGTTTTCGTTTCCAAGTTCAATTTAGTGCAGTTTACAGGTTACAAGAGAAACATTGAAAACACAGTATTTTTATCTCCTGATATACTGAATAAAATTGGTAGCATATATATAGGTATTAATAGAGTTAGATAAAGTGACAGTAACATGGGAATGATATTAATTTCAAGTCTAAAGACACTAGTTAGTCTGAAAATGTCATGTAATACTGAAAATGTCATGTTTTAATGAAAACTTGATTTTTAAACATTTTGATGATGCCATACAAAAAACATTCATAAACAAACATCTCACAAAACTGTGATGCAATAAGATCAGTGTCATGTATTTTCAAAATGGTATTCTATCATTAAGTATTGTGACAATGTCGTGCGCACTTAACATAAACTGTATGTTTTGGGCCATATTGTCAGTGCCCCAGCTGTAGTGTTCGGAACTGGTTGAAATTCACAACAAGAATGATGAATAAATCATACAACATTTGTCAAGATTAATCACATTCTCTCAGATACATGTAGCCTATAGATCCTATAATTGCATCAGTGTTACAGTCGCGCTCGCATGTTGCTGTATATAAAAAAATTAAACCTTTGAGATATTAAAACAGTATTATCTCACGTAATTATTCCAAGCTGATGTAATTATTCCAACTTTTTTATTTCCAAGTGTATATTTTTAAATGATATTGAAGTTTAAACAATTGACATAAGAATCGCAAGTGTGTGGTTTTTTGTTGTTGCTTGAATGGGCAGTTAAAATAATAATGTGTGTGTGTGAGTGAGTATGGTTTAACGCCGCTTTTAGCAATATTCCAGCAATATCACGGCGGGGGACACCAGAAATGGGCTTCACACATTGTACCCATGTCGGGAATCGAACCCGGGTCTTCAGCGTGACGAGTGAACGCTTTAACCACTAGGCTACCCGAGCGCCCCTAAAATAATAATGTAAAAAGTATCCAGTTGGTTATTAAATTACATTCATTTTCCCTAAACCTATATCAGCAGTTATTGCTTTTGTATGACATAAGTAGAAATAAGTTATAATGTGTATTTTTATATAAAACATGAATTACCAATAAAAACATCATATTTGGAAGGCAATCTGCCATTAATATAATGTAAGTATCTTTTAGGGATCAGCAAACAGGGCAGACAAACATTAAGGATGTGCAGGGGCAACTTAAGATTAAAGATTTCTTGAAATGTTAATGGTTATCCAAAAATTTAATAAAGCATCAATTAAACATCTCTTTTATAGCACTGCTTGTGAAAAAGAATTATTGTTGATTTGTCTCACGATTTCACTACTGAAAATTTTTTTCGTGAATATCAACTTTGTCTTTCATGCATTGTACACATGCTTCCATAAAAAAACATTTTGTATAATAGAATGTTATGTTAATCATTATCAGATTTAACTCAAGAGTTACAAATATCTATTTAGATATTTATCTAGTTTACATAACCCTAACAATGACTACTGAATTTCTTCCATTTAAAATTCTTGTTATCATAAAACTTTAAAATAGGCACGTCAAGATAAGTCGTATTCTACATCTGAAATCAATGTTAGTGACGACACTTTAATAGACTTTTTAATGCATTTTACACTGATGGACAGTCATGAACATGATTTTTTGTCCGCTTACCTAAACTCACATTTAACCTAGCTGACAAACCCCTTGTGAAATAATAATATGAATACACTGAATGGTATGAATGACCTGACAAACATCAGACTATGTCTATTCATTGTCTTTTTCTTATGCATACTACTTTAGTATGCCAAACTTAAAACATGTAAACACAATATATCATATTAAAGTTAACAAGTAATGTAAAGTATGTTTTGAACTTGTGGCTAGTTCACTTACTTAATAATATTTGTATCAAAATGGATATTAAATTGAACTAAAACAGTAAAGACAAATAAACAGGCAGAGATAAAACACAACAGCAAAACGTGAGCCTTCATAAAAACAAACAGATGTGTGGATTTGAATCTCTCATAGTGCATGATCCCATCTGTATTACAACCACAATTTATGCCACGCAATTCTGTTATCGATGTGCTTTGTAATGACGATTTCGCGATTTTAAGAACGAATGATTCTGTCAAAGTACCTTAATCCTTATCCACATTCTGACTGGTGATCAATGATTCTTGTCAATGTTTTTGATAACCTTGTTACCTCAGGGAGCAAAAACATGTTATTATTTTCACAAGATTATTCCTGTTTCACAAAATTTTGGTTGAAAAACTATGTACCAAGGATGATGATTTGTGAGATTTGAGAATAGATGCCTTGAACATGAATAAATCCTAAGTTATGTTTTAAGACACTTTGTCCCCAAAAGAGTTACCAGGTACATATGATCTGACACTCCCAACCTTTCGTAAGCACAACATTCAACTTTTGGCTTTTGCATAGAGAATGGAGTCTATTCATATACGTATGTGAAGGTTTTGCCTTATTGTATCAACAAGTTATTTCAATGAAAATTAATAATGTTTAACTTGTTTGTAAATTACTGAGAAATAAGTTAGGTTTATTATGCAGATAGCAAATGTGTGCTTGGTAGTAATAATGAAACAATAGTTAAAAAAAATACATTCATTGATACTGTGTATGTGCAATAGCACTAATTACTTTCAGCATGTGATACTGTGTTATCATACACGACCATATCAGACAACCCATTCACCTGTAATCAGACAACCCATTCACCTGTAATCAGACGTGACACACCTGCTTGTGAGGGCCCCTTCACGTTCTTATTACATAGGAATTAGCAATCAATGCTGTCAACCTATTTGTATGTTATGATTACTGCTCCTGTGATAATATGACATATCGTTTTATAATAAAAATGTATGATGCATGTTTGGGTAACCTAAAATATACAGTTGTGACTCATCACTAACATAGCCCCACACGCACCAGAAAACATTGGATCAACGATAAAGTTGTGAGTCTTGAATGAGTGAGTTTGGTTTAACACCGGTTTTAACAGTATTCCAGTTATGTCGTGTCGTGTCAGCTTAATGTGGGAGGAAAGCCACGAGCACAGATATGGTGCTGACAACCTAGAAACATTGGACGAACCGGGATTCCAACCATAGGTTTCTGGCGTGCCCAAGGGACACAACTTTGCAGGGTGAATTGCAATGCCTTAGACTACTGGTAGTGTCTGTATATAATTAGTATCAGGTCTTATCCATAATACTCCTTGTCAAACCCTTACGTTTATTGAATTTTGTTTTCATGCTAAATTCGGTTCCATTTTGAAGGTCACTTTTACATGTATCCAGTTGGAAACAGCAATTATTAATATAGATCTTGCATTATTCCAGGGCTTTTAGGAATTCGATATCGACATGTCCTATAAAAAACAAAGAAAGGATTCTATCACTAGGATCACTCGACAGTGTGTCTCGTAAACTTGCCTAGCCCCACGCCTACTGTGTAAGCACCACAGAGTAGCCCGAGCGACCCACCAACTCACACCCTAATTAAGTCATGGCCTTGCCGGCAACGAGGGCAACACTTACCTGGTATACTACGTACGTAACACCAATATAATGTCACGTGAAGCCATATATAGGCTACACAATCCGCGTACTTTCACAGAGCCCTGGCTCTTCGGCTCTTCCTTTCCTAGCTCATGTTGAAATTTTGATAAAAATCATGCATCGTGCTTAGATTCCGAAACGAAATTTAAATTGGCAACACCACCGGTGATGGTAAAAACACCCAGCGAAACGCAAGACCGATGGAGTACCTCACCCCTACATTCGCCTGACATGTTTATTTTCGCGTTCGTAGCTCAACTCTATCTGATATTGCTGATGCAATAAATGAACTATATTTAACCATATTGCACATAAACATTACTTACCAATTTCAGTGCTTTTCTTTTTGGGCAGATTTCTTGAAGAAAGGTGTCTGTCTTGACTGTTGATGAGGTTTGTAATATCTGTAATGGGTAGCAACATGTTCGATGAATATGTTCATAAAGAAACCATGATACAAACAGAAGGCCAACGTTATTCAAGATATATACAGTGTTTGGTGTACAAAAATAGAATAAAATGCTCCTTACCCATGATAACGTTGTTGAAGCAGAGCTGGTGAACCCTGCTTAGGCATCCAGAGCTTCTCACTGCGACCAGAACTTGGGTTTTCGATGTGATTTACCTACTTGTTGAATAGTTATCGTTTGACCGCCTGACTGAACGTTCTCGAAGATTTAACGATACGTAATTAGGGTTAAACTTACTTACTTTGGAGATTTAACGTGCGCTTTTCGACTGATGCGTATTTCGCACACGGTAGGGTTAAATCTTTATACACCATTTTTATGGTCGGGCGTCCACGGCTGATTGGTTTTGCAAATCAAACACAAGGGTGTATATCACGCCCCCTTGAGTGTTCACTGGGTGGTCACGTAGTCTGTTGTAAGGTTTGGCACCAGCATCTCAGGTTACAATTTGATATTAATTCAAGTAATCCACTGATAATGTACATAGGTAGTTATCCTAATTACATTTAGTTTTGTCCGACAAGGAGCGAGTTTACTCTTTTTTTAGACATAGACTTTGTAACAGGCTCTTCCCCTGGAAAAACATATATTGTAAATAAATATTTTGCCGTTTCCATCAACCTTAACACGTGATGTTCTATAACTGTTGTCTTGTACACTATCCATAGTGTAAGTCAGCTCGAGGAATTTTCATATAGTATTATCATTAATCAACATATCCTATGCAACAGTTATGTTGCTATCCGGACAAAACTATTTCAACATTCTATATTGTATCGCAAATGTAAACGAATAGTTTTTATTATAAATACAAACCTACATGTTAAGCGGTAATACCAATCACGCATTAAATAACATGTATGAACAACTGTCGGATTATAAAGTCTCAAGTCGGTTCCTCCGTGCAACTTCATGCCTGACTTACATTCATATTGTTCTTTCAACACACTTACGCTTCTCCAAATTTAGAAAGAAGCTGTGTACACAGTGTTCTTGCGAGTTACATTTACGCGTCCGGTTTGGCGGCAACTTCAAAGAGTGGACAAATGGTTGCTCCTTCAGGTAGCTATAATTACCCTCTCTATAATGCAATATCGTATTATCCATTTGTAATGAATGGTAGTAACACTTGATTGGATTGGATTCAGTTAAATCTACATTTCTCAGGGTCTCTAACATCGAGATTTGAAATATCTTTCATGTAAATACCTTCTTTGTCTTGTGACTTGTATATATTCGTGTATATTCAGAATAGTACCTTCGCATTCCTGAAAAGTCTTTGCACAATGGCACAAGCAACGTGGTCTCTTTCTGTGAAAAATAGCACTCTTTATTTCAGCCACAGCAAAGATCCCGAACCACGCGCAGTCAGCAATGTTACGTCTGGTTACCGTCTTGCAGTTACGATACAGGTAAGTCGTCAAAATATTTATTGTTTTATTTCTGGATACGCCGACCCTAGAACGTGGAAATATACAATTTAAATGTGTGGCTTTGCTGACATGCGAAACGCGTTTTGTAAGAGTCTAAGTGTAGCGTATTTATTTCTACCAATTTTGATAAAAGATACGCAAACAAACTAATCTGAAAAGGAGATAGATCCATCTCCTGTGGTTTTATTATGTCTTGTATACTGTCTACGTGTTGTTGCTGTATGGCGACACTTGTTGTGTTTGTGTAGCTGTATGAATTTGCCTGTGGTGATCGGTGAAAGTGAAAACACGGTTACCAATCCATGCAGTATTTAGATAATTTACATGCGAGCTACTCTGTTATTTATAACGTTCGAATTATTTCGATAAAAATAACTATTAAGGCCTGATGTTTATGAATATAACAAATTTGTATTAATGTTTTCCTAAAATCAACACATTTCCATCAAAGCTGGCGCTGGGGGAGGGGGGGGGGGGGGACGATTTGGAATACCCACGCGATGCATATTGTACGTACTGTGCCGCCAGACTTCCTGCCAACAAGGTAATTAAATTTTCTCGGGTATTGTCACTTCATACGGTGATACATTGTCTCGCGCGCGTGGTCGAAGGGTATTGTTTATCAGCGCCACCTTTATCATGCTTCGCCGATCCTCAACTTTCAAAGCCTCCAATAAAATTTATGTGATCATTATCTTATCCTTATTTCGACTTGTCCCCGCCCCCCCCCCCCCTTCTCCCCCCATGCACACACACACACACACACTCCAAAAGCAAATTCACCGAGGCTTGACCAATACCAATTAACAGTTGTCAGTTAAACAGTTCGCATCTAGTATGTTATTGTATATATTGCAAACCGTGAGCGTGCTACTATGGGGAGGGGGGAGGGTTTAGCGAGGGTGTTGGTTCTTCACCTGGTCACTCATCAATCAGACTGTATACGGTATACTTCAATAATGATAAAATATCATTAGTCCCTGGGGTGGCCGAGTTACTTTTCTTTTCGTTTGTCGATTCATATTTTGGAAAATCAAAGGGGAACCACTCCAGCTTATGCAGCACACACATTTGGGAAGGTGGCTTCAATCATTAATAATAATATTTCTTATCATGGCTTCACACTCGTTCCGAACTTTTTTAAGATCGGACACCAGGTTATGCTGTCGGAAATTCAAGACATTTCTTTATTTTCTTGAGTAGAGACAGGCCTATCGGAAATTCGAAATTGAACAGCAACGCCAAATATATATTCCGGCGCAGTGATCAGCTGGTGTCAGTGGTGAGGAGCAGCCTAGTCCTGTACCAGGCTGGCCGCATGGCGCTCTGGGTGGTTTGTGCATTATGTATATCATGACAAGTTCAGTCCCTCGTGTTATTTAATGCCACACTTGGCAATATTCAAGCCATTTGAAGACAGCCTGGTCCGGTGATTGTTGTTATGAGCAACAATCCATGCCACCATGCCATGACACTGTCAACATAGGTTGCTGTGGACCAATTCTAACCTGCAATTCCCCAGTTCAGTAGCATAAGAGCCCTATCTTCTCCTACAAAATAAGAGATATATGATAAGGACCTCTGTATTTGTTGCATTGTCTTGATTACAGGTTTATGCATTCAATGATGATGACCAGGACCTACAAGTGACCCTAGTTCAGGTGAGTTACAACAATTCATACTCAATGAAAATGAACCATGTCACCTCATATGAGCTAATACTTTTACTTTATGTTTGGGGCTTATCAGGGACAATTACTTAATTATTTCATCTTGGTCATGAGGCCATTAGCGGTGACATGATGACAACAGCAACCTACATGACATGTACAGGCTCCTAATATTGGATGAGCAATGAAGCCCAGTTGCTGATTCTTTGAGTGGATAGTCTGAACTAGGCATTTTATTTATCCTCAGAAAAAATGTCATTTATATAAAATGTACATTTTTCAACCGAATTAGTTTGACGTTGACATTATGTTGCAGGGGTTACTCCATGAGGAATCAGCACAGGAACGTCATGAGGTTAGTAAAGCAGAAACAGAAACCCAGATAGCCCACCTGTACCTGTAAAGTTTGCATACTATTGTAACCGAGGTGGCCTATTCATCTATGGCGCCGCAATTCGCTGTACAGAGTTGCATCCCCTGGGAACACCAGAAACCTATGATAGTGGGTTCGACTCCAGGTTTGCCCCGGTTCTAGGTTTGTCAGCACCATACCAGTGCTCGTGGGTTTCACCGAAGTGGTAAACGTCTGAGACCTGCATCACTTCGGTGTTTCCTCCCACATTAAGCTGACACGCTGCAATATACATGTAACTGTAATACTGTTAAAAGCGGTGTTAAACTCACTAACTTCTTTATGACCGTATACTTAATCTTGCCATAGACTTAAAATGCCAGAAGTTTATAAAGCTATTTTGACCCAATATTCAGCAGTTTTCTTTTTGCATGTATCTGCATATACTTAATGTGAAGTGAAGTGTGTTAATTGTTTGAGAAGTTCAACTGACTAGTGAGTAACATATTATGGAACCATACACCCATATGATATGTTTCTTTTATTAGAATCTACCCATCATGGAATGCCAGGATCTTCCAGTAAGTACTTTGTCAGATTTGATACTACTTTGACCTCATTTTACAGTGCATATTAAACATTGTGTGTACACATGGTTTGTTATTCTTAATTATACTAAAATATTACTACATGTATGTAACTGAAAGTTATTATGATCCACATGATCAAATAAGCTATTTTGAATACCTATGATAAGAGAAGTATGCAATTTATGTAACTTTATGTACCTACTAGGGTATCTTTTCGAAAAACTACTATTTTCAGGTGATACATTACAAAGGAAGAGCACCACAAAAGAGTTGAAAGGTAATTAAACTTTAATCATTTCATGAACAACATACCGGTATATTAAATAAATTACTATATTAGCTTGAAAAGTAATGTTATTGCTGTGATGGTAAGGCTCAGTGACTGCATGTCTTGAATATGAATACAATGTTGTTTTTGGTAATAGTTAATTTTTTAACACAAATAAATGCTCTCACTGCAATGTTCCTCAATCTATCTGTCAGTTATAAAACTTCCGTTTGTCATCTTCTCTGAACTAAGTGCCAGGTCATAGAAAAGGAATATCAATGTCAAATACATGTCAGGCAGACTGATCAAGCACCTGATTGTTTGTTTTGGTGTAGACTACATTTTAAGTACCAATTCTATAAAAAGGACCCATTTTAGGATCTTTTTATGACCTTTTATGCTTCTAATTAATCTGACCTATTATTTTCAGGCATCTAAGATTGTGCAAACTGAGAAAATGGTAAGTTAATATATATGTAACTGATTTATAGTTAATTGACTAAACCCTAATATGTTAAAAATGGTAGATAGTTCCTGATATATGTAAACCAACTGTTTGATTCTCTTTCAGGTTGAGACATACTTGCAAAGAAGGCGGCACAATAAAAAGGTGAGCAGATTGTAGAAATAATGGGCAGTAACTGACACGTTCATATGCTAGTGTATATATGTATGTGGATTTTCATGGGCCATGGACACTGTTGCTGTGCATGCCTATAACTGAAATTGATGACTCACCCTGATTATGATCCTTGGCAACATTACTATCCACATGGGTTTCATTCAGATTAGAGCTAATGATTCACTGTCTTATCCAAATGATAATCACCACATTTCCTATAGCAAGATCAGTATTGTGAAAAACTGGAAATTAACACAGGCAATGGTACAGGCACTGTGTTAATACAATGTGGATTGTATTTGTGTATCTTTCTTCCCTTATATTTGGCTTATTTGTCATACAGCATCTGGTATAAGATATGAATTATCAGTATCCAGTTCAAACAATCTGATATGCCTTTGCTTTAAATTGTTAAAATATAAATTGAAAAATTCAAAATAGAATATACAGAAATGACTGAATCCTCTTTGTCCACTTAGTACCATGCTTTAATATAAACACATATAACACTGATTTTGTCCATAGATGTCCCCCTGCAAATTCAATGTTGGCATGATTGTGGAGGCATTGAGGAGGATGGCTTTTGGTATGTAATTACTGTTTGCATTGTTGAAGGAAATTTCATATATTGAATTGTTTTCATCACGTTTCACACAAGTATTTTTTTATGATTATGTTCAGATTGCAACGATTTGCTAAGATACTGATGGATCATGATCTTCCTTATGTATCAATATTTATTATTTCATATCAATTAATTGCTTTAACTCTCCTGACTGAAAATCAATTGTCCGTCCCCCTTTTTCATACTAGGCATTTCATCTGAACTTTTTAGCTCTTTGAAACAGAAACTTTGCTTGAAGGATCACACTTTTTGTGACTCTTGAAATTGCTCACATAAATGCATTGCGGCAGTAGTGAAAATGACATTTGTGTTCATTACGGAACCATTTCTGGAGTTTATGCTGAATAACATATGTCCTTTCTGTCTGATGATTCCCATCTGTTACCCAGCTACAACCTATGCCAAGTAACTCCAGTTTTCATCTCTTTCGAAACCTCTGGGTTTTAAGCTGACATTTTATGTGATGACATGCAGATTAACACATGTTAGTAGCATCTGAGTAGTATGATTCTTATAATTTGATGTTCTTTTTGAAGTCCAGTTCATGCTTATAGTTACTGAAAAGAACTTGTTATTGTATTATCGAAATTAGGGAGACATGTGATAGCAGTTAAATGTTTTCTGACAGGAAGTGCATAGTGGTTTGAGTTGGTTGGTTTGACTTATTGTTTTTAAAAGAACTTCTATACACTTTGTATTCCAGTAGTGTTGTGTTTTCCATCTGCTAATAATAGATTCTGGGAAAATGTCAGTGGGGCAAAAGCTATTTACAGAACAGTGAAAATGGAAATTCATGTTATCCTTCATTTTCTGCCTCAATCATGATTTATTTTTTATCTTTATAAAACAAATACAGGTATAAAGCCAAAATATTATCGGTCCAAAAGGAGAAAGTGAACCTACATTGGACTGGCTACAACTTAGACGAGTGGCTATCAACAAACAAGATTAGGTTAGAGGTAAGCAGAATACAAAGATAGAGCATAAACATAATCAGTTATAAAAGTTTTCACACAGATTACAACATGATTAATGATTTTCATACCATCAATAATTTCTTACATTGTCAATCCCTGGCCTCGTCATACCAAAAGACGTTAAAAGATGGTACTTGTTGTTACCCTGTCTCGCGCTCTGCATTAGGGAGCTAAAACAGGGACTGGTCAGCTTGGAGTCATGTACTGTGTACTGAGTAGGGTATTCATGTTAAACTGCGGAATGGTATTTTAGTGGGCTAGAATCAGTCCGGACTAGTACAAGCAGCCACACACACACACACACACACACACACACACACACGTGTGCATGCACGCCGCCATATATGTGCACTAATCTTGGACACGACGTTAAACCCAATTTCAACTCACCTCACCTCACCTCTCTTACATTGTTCATGTGGCTAAGGCATGTGGAATGTGTTTATTACTGAAATGAAAAGCATTTTAATGTTTTTTCATATCTTTTCAGAATATGTGCACATAGGTTTCAATGACCAGACGAAAAAAAGAATTCATTTCAAGTATGTTGAGAAGAAAACGTAAGTAAAGTAGACTATTTACATTCATTATACGTCTTATGCCGTAGGCTCTATTGTAAACTCTAAGCTGCATATAGGCTGCAATTTATCTGATGCTATATTAGACAATATGGATCCACTCATCTATACAGCTATTTTCTTCTGTGATAGGACCCATCGCTGGAAACATCGCCTCACCCATGAGACATAGTGCAAAGTCGCCCAAGGACATGTCTTGTAATATAGCATGTGAATAAATATGTTTTTGAAAGATCTCACGAAATTAGTTTTATTTTTTGTGCTTGTAATCATGTGAACTAAAACTTTTTTTTGGGGAAAAAGGTTATTTAAAGCAACTCCAGATTAAACTATCCAATGATTGAACCTTATTTCTCCTGAATTTAAACAATCCTGCTAAATATTACTGCAGAAAAAAATTCTGCCAGAAATTTCTGTAGAAAAAAAAAAATTCTGCCAGAAATTTCTGTAGAAAAAAAAAATACTGCCAGAAATTTCTGCAGAAAAAAAAAATTCTGCCAGAAATTTCTGCAGTAATGCATTTTCTGAGCCAATTTTTGAGCTTGTAAACATGTGTACACACTGGGACACACATTATTTGGATTCGTCTCCTCGAGATCTTTCCAATGATATAAAACATGTTTTTGTAGCTCGCTTCCTTCTGTGTGGTCAAGTTCGGACTCCTGGCCATTCCTAAGTTGTCCCGCCCTGCCTTATATCAATAGTGAAAATAACATAATATTTATTGCTTACAAATAAGAAAAGCACTTTTATCCCTCTACATCATTTTGGAATTCATGTACAAACTTGAGTGAATTGTGCTTCCTACGATTGTGAATATCTTGTATGTGTAATTTTATCAGGTTCTGTAGTCCTGGCAAGTTTCCCTTTGACAGCAACAGACGGGGAACTCTTCACGCTGATCTGCAGGAATATCACCACGGGGAAACAAGATATTGAGTGGGAAAGAGATGGTGAGATCGTCTTCACCACTACACCGCCTTACGCCAGGCCCAGCGTTTTCAACCATAACCTCTTCTGCAGGTACCTGTCAAAACGAGTCAATGCAAGCTGTGATAGCACACACCACAATGTGACTCTCAGGATAAACTCTACCGTAGACAATGGATCTATGTGGCAGTGTGTGGATAAAGTTCACAGCCACAAGAGTAATAATATGAAGATAAGTGAGTCATTAAACATGTCTTCCCTTTTAATTGATTTTCAGTCAGATTTCTCAATACAATTTTCCAGTATTTGCTTAACTTGTGTCACGTACATATACCAAGAGGTTTCTGCCAGGCGTTTGGGGGATAGTTGTTTTTCTTAAAATACATATTTACGACTGGGACACAATGAAGGAGCGAGGTCAGGTGTGGCGAAAAGTCAAATGTCACGTTCAAGATAATTGTACTTCCATACCGAGGTGCAACATTACACCACACAGTATGTAGTCCTTCAGTTGTCCGCATAATGCCTAGCGCTAGGCAGGGTAATAACAAGTACCAAACACCCATGGATCCGTCAGATTTAACATGTTATTTTTCATTATTTGATTCGCGTATTGTGTGTGTGTGTGTGTGTTTGTGTGTTTGTGTGTTTGTGTGTTTGTGTGTTTGTGTGTGTGTGTTTGTTTGTGTGTGTAGGGTCGTCCGATACAACAATACCGCATCAATACCATCACCCATCATTGGATTTATATAATGTTTCCAAGCGTGAAGTCGTATTTTCAAATGGTGTGATGGGATGTGGATAGGATAATATGTTATGGGGCATAATTTTCTTATTGCTTTTCTGCATTGGGAATATGAAAATATTTAAATACTAAGAACATTTAGAAAAAGGCAACATTGACAGTGTATCAGAATGTAAAGTTTATATAGAATTATACACCGTGTCTTATAAATGGAAAGGGTGATGCAATAAGACTGACAGGTGAAAACACGTCATTGCAGATGTAACGCAACTTCAAACAACATTTGCTGCAACATCAACACGTTCGACTTCATTCCCAACCACGAGAACCATAGAAATATCATCGTCCGGGACAACAGGTACATATACTGTATATTCAGTTCAGTGTGTATGCGAACACACCATGATTGTTTTTGAAACACAGAATAGACATGAATTGCTCTCGTTTCAATTGGATTGTTAGGTCATCATGTTTCAATACTTAGAAATAGATCGTCACAGAAGTATCCTAATGTATCGCTGATATTTTCATTATATATATATAAAGAAAAAGATACTGCGCTTTCATATATAGATCTTTGTATAGCATTTGACGGAGTTTGGAGGGCCAGTCTTTAGTTTAAAATGGCGGATCTAGATCTCGATACAGAGGGAAGATGTCTCACACTTCGTAAGAAATATGCACAATAATATAATATTAAGTCATTTGTAAAGTATAACAATGAAATTTCAGACTTCTCTCTTAGTCACTCTTTGTCCGTCAGAGTGAAAATTCATCACCCCTGCTCTTTTCAATCTTTCTGAATGATTTTGAATTTTCTCCGGTATCAACTGAATGCATTTGTGTTACAGTAGAAACTGCTGACTAATTCACTGCAACGTTTTGCCTTCAATTTCTGTTACTTTTATATGCAGATGACAGTATTATTTGGGAACGATCCATTATCTTAGCAAAACGCATTAAATGCATTCTACTGTTAATGTGGTAAATTGAAATTGGATGTCAAAATAGCAAAACCAAATGTTATTATATTTGGCGGGGTACAGTTAAATCAAAATTATCCTTATACGTTGGAGAAAAATTAAAAAGTTGGAAATGTATGGCGAATTTGCAATTGGTAGGATCCCACTCAATATGCAAATTTATGAAAGACTTATCAGCTTTTGGCATAAATTACATAACCCATGTAAGCCCCTAAGTAATCACAAGTTACATTTGATTTCGGAGAAGCTGATAGCTATATAAAATCCACAAAAAATCCAATGAATCAGCTTCGTTTGAAATATACAGAACTCTTACCCTCGTATTTCACTATGATCAATATGATGATGATAAGTGAATCATTAAACATGTCTTACTTTTTTCAATTGCTTTTCCTTTGGATTTCACATATTATTTTTCAGCATTTGAGTCGCGTATTATATATATATATATATATATATATATATATGCGTGCGTGCGTGCGTGCGTGCGTGCGTGCGTGCGTGCGTGAGAGATCATCCGATATACATTTACAGTATATAATCAAAATCAGGGCAAGGGTCCCCCATCATTGGATTTATATCATGTTTCCAAGCGTGAAGTCGTATTTTCATATTGAGTGATGGGATGTGGATAAGATAATATGTTATGCGACTCAACTTTCTAATTGCTTTACTGCATTTGGAATGTGAAAATATTTAAATATTAACACCATCCAGAAAAAGGCAACATTGACAGTGTATCAGAATGTATAGTTTTTATAGAATTATACACCGTGTCTTATAAATGGAAAGGGTGATGCAATAAGACTGACAGGTGAAAACACGTCATTGCAGATGTAACGCAACTTCAAACAACATTTGCTGCAACATCAACACGTTCGACTTCATTCCCAACCACGAGAACCATAGAAATATCATCGTCCGGGACAACAGGTACATATACTGTATATTCAGTTCAGTGTGTATGCGAACACACCATGATTGTTTTTGAAACACAGAATAGACATGAATTGCTCTCGTTTCAATTGGATTGTTAGGTCATCATGTTTCAATACTTAGAAATAGATCGTCACAGAAGTATCCTAATGTATCGCTGATATTTTCATGACTGGGCTGATTAAAATGAGTCCATGCTGCATTGATAGACGCGAACGAGTGAAATGTCGACATGCTAGAAAACAATACACGAAAAGCTAGAAAACGTATTAAAAACATCCAGGTTTCGTTTTATCATCTTCAAGCTTAAATCATATAAGCAATGTCTTAACAAATTTATTAACAAACACATTTTAAAAAAATAAATGACGTAAGCAAGTTACTAAGAAGTAAAGGTAAGCATAATTAATCAGCAGGTAAAGATCTTAGAAAACGATCATCTTATAGGTTCCTTTGATTCTTTAGAACAACTGTGTGCTGACTTGTTTAATCTTGTCTTTTCTACTAGCAACGTACCAGGATTAACCCGTCAACAGCTTTGATCTTTTTGTGTACTGGTTGCTGTGAAGGCTACTCTGACATACATGTACATGTATCTATACATAAATGACACTATGACATTTTATAACCTAGTCATTATTTGATACGTTCAGGCCAGGACAACACTATTGGCATCGCAGCTGGAGCAGTTGGTGGAGGTGTTGCTGTTATCGCCGTTGTCATTACCGTCGCTGTTTGTATCAGAAAACGACGTCGCTGTGTCGAAGGTAATGCTTGTAATATAGAGTCATAATCACTCAAAATGATGTGAGGTATATTTCAATTATTAAAATTGTATATGAGGAAGAAGAATAAGCAGTGCTATGCTCCCACATCTGTTACAATTGACATATTCCTCAAAGCGGTATCAACTCACATACTAACATTTAATATTTTCTTCTTTTCCAGACGATGTGAGGGATGAAACACGGCGTGATATTGTTCCTTCAGGAAGGTATGTTTTTGCATGCATTTTGGAAATGCGCAGCGTAATTCCCATTGAATATAATAATAACGCTCTCTAGCAGTCGTGCTTACGGGCGGGTAATTAGTCTCGGGTTTAGAGTTAAAGCAAAGCTTGTGTCTGGGTCGGCTGGGCGTGGGATCAAAAGCTAGATATAGCCTGTACATGTTCGTCATCCCTGGTCTGTCAGGACCATACCTATGCTTGTTTGTGTGTCAACAGTCGGAAAAACATTAAAAAAACACGCTCAACCTGAGTTGCAGTGATATGATTGCATCACTGTTAGAAACCACAGTTGTTTCCATTCCAACAGCTAATATGCCATCCGCATCACCTACTAGTAAGCTATGTTTATTAAGAAAATACTTCTCAGTCATTGTCTTTCATATAAAATATTTACAACTGATTGTGTATATATCATGGTGATTTGCGGTCCCTTTGATGATAAAGTCTGTTCCAAATTCTATTTAATGCGACAGTAGCAACGAACCTAGCTCTACGTTGAAAACGCAGCGTTGTGTATCTCCTAAAACATTTGTTTTAAACCTTTATTTATATATTGCCAATATCACATTTAGGGCTGCGGTGCTGTCTGAAGGTGGAGATTCCGAAGTGGAAGAAATAGGTAAGTCACTGGTATGGTTCTAAGCGATTGTCATTGACACTTGTGTACCAATGACATATTTTGAACAGGATATGTATTGATCAATTTCATAATGACATAAACAGGAGGATAAACATTAGCATGACATTTAGAAACCATCAATATCCTTAAGGCTTAATCCATGGTTGTTTTTGCAATCGTTATTTAAACGTGGGTATATCTGGATGCTTATACATAATTATCCATTTCATGCATATTTCAGTCATGCAGGACAACCTATTGTACACAAGTTCGTTAGATGTAGCGCCGGTTGATTACAAGATACAAGATCACAACCCCGTCGTTAAAGGTGACAATGCATTCAATGCCCTACTTGTAAATACTTGTCTTATGCAAATTGTTATTGGAATAACATTAAGTGTTACTTCAAAATAAATAGCATACCTAATTGAAGGACTATAAGATTACTTATCTATCTGTCAAAACTTTGAGTCCTCAAGTAGTCTTCCTTTTTACTTCTGTCTTAAAAGTTATTATCAAAGGCATCACCTCCTCTACAAAATGCAAACACATAAGAAATGTTTCAATTCCTACATGTATGTTCTACCAATATGAACTTACATGTACTTCACAAAAACAGACAAGTAACATTGCCTTGCTCAGAAATAACTGATTAATATACACTTAGCTCTTAGGGGTGAGGTGAAATGAGGATTAAGGATCAAGATTATTAGACCTATATATATAGCGACGTGCATGTTGTGCGTGTGTATGCCTGTTTGTACTCGTCTGGACTGAAGCCGATTTATAGTGGTAGCTCACTTCCATACCATGCGGCAGTTTAACATGAGTACCCTACTCAGACACTGTATACTGACTCCGAGACGACCAATCCCTGTTTTAGCTCCTTAATACCGAGCGCCAGACAGGGTAACAACAAGTACCATCTTTTGACGTCTTTTATTCTTAGCTCTTTGAATAATATTAAATTATATTGAAATAACTGCTGTTGACAGATGTTTACGCCCAGGTGAAGAAGGAGAAGAAGCCTGCAGGCCAACATACTGTCACTGATGTGTACGCCACACCAAACAAAAAAAGAAAGGAAACATTTAATACAGGTGTGTATGTCAGAGGCCATTAGTTACACTGAATCCGAATAAGGTCTAAAACAAGTGTAGGCAAGTCGCATTGAACAACTTTGAACACAATTATCAAATGGCTGAACATAAAGACAATACAGTTTCTCAGGCGTTTCGCAATTTCCAAACACCAGGTTGCCGTTCCTTTATCGTCTAGAAAGCAATGTCATATTTTTCAATCAGCGTGTAGTCAGATAATTGCGGAAGCGTAGTGGGGCCACGTTTTTTTTGTCTAAGTATCTCCAACGTAGGACTTATTATCTCCTACGTAGGACTTAGTATCTCCTACGTAGGACTTAGTATCTGTTACATAGGATTTAGTATTTCCTACGTAGGACTTACTATCTCCTACGTAGGACTTAGTATGGCCTAGAATCACTATCTCCTACGTACGGCGTAGTATCTCCTAGGTAGTACTTAATATCTCCTACGTAGGACTTATTATCTCCTACAAAGGACTTCCTATGTCCTACGTAGGAGATACTAAGTCCTACGTAGGAGATAGTTATTCTAGTCCATACTAAGTCCTACGTAGGAGATAGTTATTCTAGTCCATACTAAGTCCTACGTAGGAGTTATACATAGCCAAAAAAATTCACCGTGGCCCTACTACGCTTCCGTAGATAATGACGTATTGTCGATGTTCAGTTTTATGGTCCTCGAGCCTTAAATAATAGATTGTTGCAAACTTGACGAGGACAATTCTTGGAACTACTGTTGCCTACGAACTTCCTACCCATCTAACGATCACTGTTTCTGTATTGTGTCAACACAACTGTAACAACAAGAACATTTGGCAGTTGTGTAAATAGAACATGTAGGGTGACTCACACACATTATATACGGACTCCGAACCGACAAGTACTTGATTTAGCCGCTTAATCCCGAGCGCCAGGCAAAGTACAATCTTTTAACGTCGTTTGGTATGTCAAGGCGAGGGATCAAACCCCGGACCTTCCGCTCTCCTGGCGGACGCTCTACCACTAGACCAAGGAATCGGTCTGTAAAGAGAACGAATATATTCATGTCTGTATGGAAAGTATAGCATTGGTATTTACACACTTCTTACTTTTCTCATAGATGGGTATACCAAGGTGAACAAAGTGAAGAAAACCGCATCAGATAACCCTCAGGACACAAGTGAGAATATTGAGGACATGTACTCCAAACCCCAGAAGAGCAAACAGAATCAACAGTATGCTTGTTTAGCTATTTGACGGAAGGTTAAGCGGATGGAAATAATGTTTCATTGCAAATGTCTCTGGCCCTGTCATAGTACATTGATGACAGGTTAAACAACGCTAACAGTTGAAGTTCAGGCCACACTTTTTTATCCATAGATATGATGACACAGATCACAATGCTGATAACATTGTTTGAAGTGACAAATTGCATGGATGCATATATATATATATACAATATCACAGTGACTTTGATGCGCATCATGCATTTAGTGATAACGTTCAGAAAATACTGTCTGGTTTTGTTATCTGTCTTGTAAGTCGTGAAATGTTAAAGTTTTGTCTTTCAGAAGATGACTGATTAGCTGAAGATTGTTTCTAAGATGTGCTGGTGATGTTTCTCCATGGTTCTACTCTTGATCAATGATGTCATCTATAAAACTTCGAGAGCGATCCGGGGCCGTCGGGTTAAAACTGGTTAAAACGTTCGCTCGTCATGGCGTAGACTCGATTCCCTACATGGGTAGGATGTGTGAAGCCTATTATTGGTTTCGCCCACTGTGATATTGATTGAATATTTCTTGAAGCTGCGTAAATCAATACTCACGCACTACACAACGATGCAGCCATAATAATGCTATCTATACATGTTCCATAAGGATGCAATCTATAGAACATCAACAACGATGTCATCCATATACATTTTACCATAAGGTTATCTATATAACTCCACCCAAAGTGCATCTAAATTATTAACATCAACAACACTGCCATCCATATCTTCCACTATAAAGTTTTCTATATAACTTCCACCATGAGGCTCTCTATATGAATCCCACCACAAGGCCATATATATTACCACAAACATGCCATCTATATAACTTCCACCATAAGGCCATCTATATAACTTCCACCATAAAGACCATCGATGTAACTTCCACCATAAGGCCACGAGCACGGATATGGTGTTGACAAGCCATGCTTTTTTTGTAACCATTCTTGACTACTTTTATCTTCTCTTTATGACCATGATTCAGCCTTTCACGCCCAATGGAACCTATCTGGGCAGATAGTTGAGACTGATTAGTCTTTTGCAGTAAATGCACTCTCTCAGTGCCAATCAGCTTTTTGTTATGAATGTTACATAATTCACATGTAAAAATACTATGTAAATACAGAGTGTCCACGTACTGACATGTATTGGACAAGTTGTAACCGCACACAAAAAACCCAATAAACACTTTGTAGATGTGTTAACGCATCGAGTAGGTACGACATCTTTCGGTGTGTGTGTGTGTGTGTGTGTGTGTGTGTGTGTGTGTGTGTGTGTGTGTGTGCGTGTGTGTGTGTGTGTGTGCGTGTGTGTGTGTGTGTGTGTGAGAGAGAGAGAGAGACAGAGAGAGAGAGAGAGAGGTAGAGGTGAGAGAGAGAGAGAAAGACAATTTGTATGCATTAAGCTGGACTAAGCTGATTAAATTGTTGTGGGTGAACTTATATTGTGTACGTGTTGCGATGCTACACACAGTGTCTATTCATAGCCTGTCCGTTGACAGGGTGAATGTAAATCGACACTGGCCATGGGAAAACGCTTGCTGCAGACACGACCAAGATCGGTTACAAGACAACTTGAGCAATTGGGTAAACGTGACAGTAGTTTACTGGCTGTTATGCGTTTAATGCGCTGTGCGTCTGACCACTAAAAACACTTTAAGAAAAGAAACAGTCCAAGGGGAAAGCATAGGCGTTTTAACGATATAACTGTGAAAATGATATGTAAATCATCGCACTTTTGAATTGATTTTTATTATCGATTATTGCGCATATGGATAATTTCTTAGCATTCTATTCTTTCTCATTCTTCGGACATTATCACTCGGATATTCACCTTATAAGAGTGACGCCGCTTTTAACAGTATTCCAGTTATATCGCGGCGTGTGGGGGGAAAGCCAGAAGTGATGCAGGTCTCAGACGTTTACCACTTCGGTGATCATGAAACCCACGAGCACGGGTATGATGCTTACAAACCTAGAAACATAATCGGGGCGAACCGGGACTCGAACCCACAATTATAGGTTTCTGCTTTCTGCCCAATAGACGTAAATCTGCACAGCGAATCGGGGCCACCCGTGCCCCCTCACCGTATAAGAACTGACAAGGAGTAAACGAATTAACATTTTACATGTAAACACAACGCTGCTGGATATGTTAGTCTTTGTCAATATTTTGCAGCGAGGTGGAGGTGTATCTGTAATCATGGTACCACACCCCTGCCAATGAGATGAATAAGCGCATTTCTGTCTCCCAATGTTATAAGTGGACCTTAAGTTCTTTCGATAAAGTAAGGGGCGGTCGGGTAGCCTAATGGTTAAAGCGTTCGCTCGTCACGCCGAAGACCCGGTTTCGATTCCCGACATGGGTACAATGTGTGAAGCCTATTTCTGGTGTCCCCCGCCGTGATATTGCTGGAAAGTAAAGTGCCTCCTCCTCTATCCATTTACATCAGGTGATATGATAGTAACATAAATGGTTATTTCGCGAAAGTGAAAGCATGTTAAAGTTCACTCTTCGCTGAAATACCTGTGAATGTGTGTGTGTGTCTGTGTGTGTCTGTGTGTGTCTGTGTGTGTCTGTGTGTGTGTGTGTGTGTGTGTGTGTGTGTGTGTGTGTGTGTGTGTGTGTGTGTGTGTGTGTGTGTGTGTGTGTGTGTGTGTGTGTGTGTGTCCGAATATGTACGTGTGTGTGTGTATGGATGTATGTATGTTTGGCTACTTATTCTCGTCCGATTTAAAGTGCTCAGCCCCCTCAGATATCACTCCGCAATTTAATATAGACACGAAAGACAGGGTACCATCTTTTAACGTATTTTGGTATGACGCTCTACAGGCAGACAACCTATCCACTACACCAAATAGGCGTCCGTGTAAGTTAGAAACAGTAAAGACCTCAAACAACAACCTAGATCAATAGTGAAACCAACAACTAGTTATTGCTTATAAATCAGAATAGCGCACTTCCCCTCTACATTTTCTTTGGATTACGTGTACAAACTTAAGTGCTGAATGTTTGAAAAGTTCCCCCTTGACAGCGACAGGCGGAGAACTCTTTGCACTGATAGAGAGTGGTATAGATCGAGACTTATCTTCCACGAAACACAATGTTCCTGAAATATCAGTGTATCCACCCTTAACGTCTTCAATGGGTACCTGTCAGGACGTAGCAATGTGAGCTGTGATGTTCCGCAACATAATGTGGCTCTCAGGATAAAATGTGCCGTAGACAATGGATCCGTGTCGAAGTGTCTAGATAATGTGGTGGGACAGACGAGCAATTACATGACGAAAAAAAAGTGTATTCAGTTTAGTTCGAATATGAACAAAATATACGGTCGTGTACGAAACACGCAGATATATATGGTTTCCTCTATGATATGATGAACTATTCGTTAAATCACGAAGGTTACTTTTTAATTTTGTGGTAGAAGCGGTTACAACTGCAAAAGTCATTTCTTTACTTTGTTATGCAGTACAGTGTATCAACATGCCTCTGACAAGCTTAATCCTATAAATGCCCTAAGAATATAAAATTATGTCCTCCCTACAACCCGAAACCCTTGGCACAATTCAGTACGGTACGTCTTTGCTGTCGGGAAGCTAGTTCTACATTGAAAGCATCGCTTAACACGCCATATTTTCGAACATACGTAAAACCAAAAGCTGTACAGTAGTAAACCTAGGCCTTTGAGTGTGTAATTTCGCGTATGTCGGTAATAAAACGCCTTTTCACATCTCACATGTTTCACACTCAGCCACAACGCATTCATTTCTGAATTGCTCATCAATATTATAGTTAAATGGCATATATATTGATCAACAAAAATTCCTGTAACATTGTATAAGATTTAATGCAAAGTTAAGATGTTTTTACCAAATCTGAAATATTTTCGGTTTGCAACAGATAAAAGACTCCTGTAAGCGTTCAAATGGTTTAATTTGTCATACTGACTTCAGAAAATGCGTAATTTCATAAACAACATGAACATGCCAAAATGTCCACTTACAAATCAATAGCGTGCGTGTCCACATCTGGTTGCGATGCAAGCAACACATCTTCGTCTTATGGAATATCCTGTGGGATATCTGTCCATATCTGCTGGAGCATGTTTCGAAGTTCCTGGAGTGTCTGTGGAACACGTGGTTAACGTCGAAGGCGCCGATCCATCTCATCCTACATGTGCTCGAGTGGTGAGAGATCAGGGGAGCGAGCCGGCCAGGGGATGACATTCACGTTGTTTTGTTGAGGAGAATCCTGAACAAGTCGAGCAATATGAGGCCGGGCGTTGTTATGTTGAAAGGTAATGCCTGGGCCATGACGACGCAAAAACGGTAGAAGAATAGGGCCGATGATCTCGTCGCGGTAGCGCTGTCCATTGAGATTTCCCTCTACCACTATCGAACGGGTCCTCTGTCTTGCTGTTATCCAACCCAATACCATAACGCTGCCGCCCCCGAACCGATCTTCTTCCATGACACATTTTTTTACGTAACGTTCACTTCGAGGTCGGTACACTCGAATCTGCCCATCGCTGTGGCTGAGGTGAAAACGAGATTCGTCAATGAATAGAACTTGTCCCCACTGCATGGCCGTCCAGCGTAGACGCTGCCTGCACCACTGTAGACGGTGCTTGACGGTGGTTTCTTGTCAAAATGGGACTTCTGGCGGGTCTTCTGGCGACAGTCCCTGCACATCTGAGGCGACGACGTACGGTTTGTGAAGATATTCGTCGAAGGCCAGGGATACTTCTTACAGTCACTGTTGCTGACTGGAATCGATTTCGTAGGTGTGTTGTTCGAATCCAATTGTCTTGTCGATTATTGGTTACGCGTGGCCTGTCACCCCGAGGATGGTCTCTGACTGCATTCGTTTATTGCCAACGTTGCCATAAATACCAAATGGTGTTTCTATGGACGTTTAAATTGCCTTGCAACATCACGTTGACTCGATCCTGCTTCAAGCATACCAATGGCTCGCAGACGCTCATTTTCGGACAGGCGTGGCATTTCGTAATGTTGAATAATTGGGTAATTTTGTTGTTTTTCTGAGTGGTTGTTGTCAGCACGATGCTAAACAATGAATATGGAATCCCGTTAACACACATGTTTTTATTCCCATTTTGGGTAGTGAAATGCATGGGGCTTGCAAAAAAGTCAACTTTTGCATGGAATGCATACTTTTCTGGAGCAGTTGCGTTTTTGTGACTTGATTCCATACATATACTACAATAATGAAAACCAAACTTTACTTGTTTGAAAAATACATTGATATATTGGTGTCACGGGAACTTTTGTTGTTGAGTATATATAGTATCTTACCCGAGTGTATTTTGATATCAAATATATCAACACGAGTTGAAAAAAGTGGACAAACTCCGAAGCTTGCCGAGGATTTTTCCACATTTATCAACAAAGTGTTGATATGTTTGATATCAAAAGACAGGAGGGTGAGAATTTATTTATCATCCAACATCATTCTTCCAACTTTTTCAGTTTGTAGACAGTAGTAAGCGTTGTCTTACGCGTAAGACAGCTTCCAACAGCTTCTGTCAGAATCAGTAGCAGAGTCATTAGTGATGTCATTTGATTGTGACGTCATGGTAACCGATGGCGTCACAATGGTCTGCAAAGCATTGTGATGCAATTTCGTTGCAGCGATAACTTAAATGTTGATATCGCTTGATCTCAGCCAAGCGATATCTCCTGTTGGAGCCAGTTTTGGATGATGAGATCTATTAAACTACACTACAAATGGTCTTTATGAAATCAAGCGAAATAGATTTAGGTGTGAAAACTGTGAAACTAAACTGTTTGAAAAATAAAACAAAGCAAATGTAAGATTTTCCACTGTGTATCATTTTCTACTATTTTAGTAGATCCATCCGTATATCCGTTGCATACATTGGCTTTCGTTGTTGACAAAATGCATGGAAAATAATCGAAGCAAAAACTATGGATTCATAAATAAACATGTTCAGAAATGATTACAATTTAGTTCCGTGAGACGCCCTTACAAGGGCATAATCACGGTCTCTTGGTTACAATGGAAAACAAAAACAAGCACTAATTCACAGAATTCTAATTCCTTATATATATGACCCATTTATAAATCAACGAAAATCCCAAATTTTCAGAAAACACGCCATTTATTGAAGGGATATCGCCGGTAGTGATCTTATAAAATATACGTCAAGATTGTTCTGCGTAGTTTATTTCTGTGAGAATGGAAGAGACAAAAGTGGCATGTATCCAATTTGATGATCCAGCTTCACGTTATTCATCCCGATAATTTGATAAAAAAAAGAAAGTTTTTATGATCTTTAAAATCAGTTCGTAAAATAGACATTTAAGATTGAGACAAAATGAAGAGAAACAATTTATTACATAATAAGTAAGCATTTATTCCGTTATGAACACACAATACCATTTAGAAAGTGGTCAAATGTAACAAATGTTATATTTGGGATAACACTTTCGGAGTAAAGTACAGATTCTCGTCCTTTTTGGGATTGAGTCCCGTCCGGGATTCGAACCCACACTGCCAGAGTGAAGCACCTAATCGCCATTACATCAGTGATCTAACCCTGACTTTGTGTGCTGTTCGATTAGGTGAACATAAGTTAGTGTGGGCCAAGCAGAATGTGTGATTACGCTGATGGCGTCACGTCAACTCACAGATGTTTCACGGTTCCTCCTCCACAGAGTCGATGGTAAAATTTGGGTACGCAGATTGTATTGACAGGAGAAATATTCCATTACGATCGTGTTGAATTTAACTTCACAGTGGGTGGCAATTCTGTTCTTGCTTGGGGCGGAATCCATTACAATGGCAAAACAGAAGTTTCAGTACCTCAATCAGCGGACGTACATACGGGATTTGGAAGACATCTGTCAACCACATGCTCGCAGGTTGTATGGTACAATGTAACAACTTCCTTCTGCAGGATGACTATGCTCGACAACACAGAGCCTAAGCCATTGATGACTTTTTGCGTTTTGCCCAAAGCATTGACACGAACCCTCCTATAGTGCATGTTTGAGACAGGCTGAAGCGCTCAGTCAGGCAGTTACATGTGCCACCAATCAGTTGAACAGCATCAGACGATGCTCAGGTCAGAGCATGTGACCAGATGGACTTGTTGCATACAAATCGCGGATCATCTCAGTCGTCGAATTGTTGCGCAATACATTATTGATCTTTTTCATGCAGTAGAGGAAATTCAATGCGAATATAATTTTACTGACTTTTTCCGATTCTGATCAATGTACATGATCACCCACTGGCCTGTGTATTCTACTCAAGTCTCCATACACGCAGTTTACAGGTCTCCTGTTGTATGAGAAATAACTGTGGTTCATCTTATTCAAACGATCTGTTTATTATCACAACAATAGTGTATATATATTGTTGTCCTTCAGTGGAGTAAAACGTGTTGGATATATATTAACCCATCGTCTGTATTACCTCAATCTTGTGGATGTATACCTCTTTGTATAGAGGGTGACATGTTTTTAGCAGATAAACCTACTGTGTTTTGAAATTTGATGTAGTCCCACTAAAGCGCTCGGTTCAAAATAAAGAGGTATGATTATCAATGGAACTGAGTATGACTGAACAGCCGCTTTTTAGCCTGCCGACGAGCCGGACATTTTTACACGAAGTAGGGCCTATCTCAGTATCTGCATGTGTGACCTGTCAATTTCAAGATTTCACGAATCAAAAGCCAGATAGTGACAGATCTTAGACATTTGTGGCCCGTAAAAAGTGGGTCGTGTATGGTTTTCTTAATTGTGCGTGTTCTGAAATGAATTTCATCAAGTTTGATAAGCTTTCACTTCAGTTGGGACATTGTTTTCGTGGACTTTCGGAGGGGAGTGTTTTCTGGTGGACTTTCAGATCTCCTCCTGCCAAATTCTAACGGTGGTGGTTGACGGAGATGGCAACGAATATCGATAACAAAAAGTTTTGTAAACAACATGTTGTCATGAATAAAGTTTTTTCAACAATTTGTATAATGTTATATTTTACTTTCATTGTCGGTTGTTTCAATGAGGAAATAGCTTACATTGTTCCGTATCTGATCATCACAGAACATTTCCCTAACAGTTTCATTAACATTTCATTTGTATGCAAAAGATATGGCTTCGTTAAATCTTTTAATGTCATCATCGAAGCAGGCAGGGTTGCGTCCTAGAACGCCCAAAACATCCGATATCAAACAACCGTATTTCCTCTATTTGACGCTATGGCATCTATTAATTTCGCGAGAGGCCTTGACTCGGCGTGTATTAGAGACCTGGCTGGTATTAGAGACCCAGCATGTATTAGAGGAAATATAGATATGTTTTACAATTCATATGGGGGTGATCGATCGGCAGCCATTTTTTTATGAATCGATGTGTAGGCTATCTATGTATTCATACGCACGTTTATTTGTGAAAGGGCTTAATATATTTGAAAGGGGTTTCCGTAGCAAAAAGGAAACCTCTTTTTAATCAATCACAATCAAGCATTCATCAATATCATGGTAGACTATGAGTATATATGCAGGACTAAACTAGTTCGTCCCTGATGCTACGATGGATAATAACTATGACTGAGAATTGAAACCATGATGTGATACGTGTGAGATCCACAGGAACAGTAATAAATAATTAGATACAAGTATGTCAAATCACGATCATGCTTAAAAAGTTGCATGTGTAAAGGAACGAATATCACTACACTTGGTAATGCGGTTACAACATACATGACATTTGAGATCTCTCATCATCTGCCCACTGAACCTAAATGGCAGCTAACATTGTCACAGTTCAGTCCAATATACAGATTCAGAGGCCTTTATTAAAATCTACAAAAGACACATGAAGTTCCATTTTCATTTTTAATAGAATAATTTGTCTTGAAGTGAATATATGAACTGTGGTTGGGTAGTCTTGCCTGAAGCTAGCTTAGATCTCAAATATTTTCCTCTGAAACTTACTCATCTAAATACTCAGTTACAGTGGTGATATTCACCATCATCAAGATTTGACAATCAATGTTTCTAATGTTAAGGAATTATTATTGCTGCGGTGAAGGCACCAGGGAATAAATTCGAGTCAAAAAGCCTTTTTCAAAACAGCGAGTTTAAAAAGGGGACCAAAATGTCTTAGAACCTTTCTGCACTTTAATAATGGCATGATCCTTTCGTGATCATGACGCCTTACCGTTGTTAAAAAATGAATAGATGTGTGAATTTCAGAGTCAGTGATAATTGATTCAAGACTATATTTGTGTGTATGACATTAATGACACTCCGTGGTGGGTGAGGGAACAAACTGAATATTTTCCCATTCAACCCTGGTCCAAAAAGAAGTCCTGCTCTACCGAGAATACACACAATCGATCTGACCCTTGGCCACGTATTTTTTTGGGCAACTTGTGACAGAAACAACAAATAACAAACAACAAACAAAATCCATTTGCAACTTCCAAAGGCATTTCTGGTGTGCGGAGCTCACTCCCTACTCAAAGCTGAGAAGGACGTACATTCCTGTGCAAAAACACATCTTTGGACAAAATTAAAAATAAGTTATTAAATTACCGACGATTTACCCCCAAACGATTAAACTATGGATTTGGTGACAAGGCACTTGGTGGATTTTATGCTTGTCTATTGATGTATCTCCATGTAACCAAACATCCTCAACTACCATATGACAGTGACATCGGTGGCTTAAATCTCTCTTCACACGAGTCATCTTACGCGCCACAAATGTCTGTCTGTAATGTCTGTCAGTCGTGCCAGAATATGTTGTTCGTGGGTTCGAATGATATATTCTTAGTTTGTCAGAGCCATATATACCTGGAAATGGAAGTGACATGGTACGTGTGGGTTATATACTTGCCTAGGTTAGGTTATCATGTGCTGGAATGTCTCAGCAAAGCGAAACACACCAGTTCTGCATCAGTCCAACATCAGGTTCACTCACTGTGATATAACTGAAATAATGTTTAGGTTGTTTTAGAGTGTTAACCCATCTTACTCATTTGGTACCCAATGATCAGCTACAAAGCACTTATTCAAATGTAATTACCCTTTTATACGACCCGTGAAGATCCGGGATAGAATAGGTCTTCAGCAACCCATACTTGCTGTAAAAGGCGACTATGCTTGTCGTAAGAGGCGACTTACGGGATCGGGTGGTCAGGCTCGCTGACTTGGTTGATGCATGTCTTCGTATCCCAATTGCGTGGATCGATGCTCATGATGTCAATCACTGGATTGTCTGGTCCAGACTCGATTATTTGCAAACCGCCGTCATATATCTGGAATATAGCTGAGTGCGGCGTTAAACAACAATCAAACAACAAAACAACCCTTTCATACGAACTTGTGTATCGGAAAGTAGTTTTGGGCTGTTTGCAATGTCTGTGTTGGTATCATGGTGCGTAGGCTGGATCTCAACCTCTCACTCATGTACGAATACAGCAATCTTGTGAAGCCGGTCTGTGCAACATAAGGAAAGTTATATTACAAAACGTATTTAACTCAGAAAACATGTTTCAAGTACATAACTTAATTTCGAAACTGATATCATCCGAGAAATATATTTTTGCCATATGATTTTTTATTTTTTTATTTTGATTTTATTGAAACTAAATGTTTCTATTATGAATCAATTTCATTGAATCAAATTGATCATGACCTCGATGTATTCTTAACGCTCTTGTCGTGAACCGAGACACGTGAAACGCGGTCGACATTATATAACAATAATATTAAACGATGTATATTAGTCCGGTCGAACATATAACAGCTAATTATAAAGAAAGTGAGGCACAGATTGAACACAAATATAACGTCTCATCCCCTCATGGCATAACTTGTCTACAGGTGACATGACGTGTTTTTAACGGATTCAAGGAAAAGGTTAATGGCCAACTCGTCTCGGTCATTTGACTTCGCAGTTAAGTGCTCTCCTCATTTGAACCAGGATCCGCACAATGTTGGTTCGAATCCCAGATTCACCCCAAAGATGATTTGTGACCACTTGCTACCATTTGCTAGAGTTGTCTTTTGTTATAAAAATCACGTAACAGTTTGCAAAAAGTAATCTTTCGAATTTGCATATTATTTACATATGGCATAGTTACAGATGCCTGGTCCATAAAACTACAAACTACTCACTAACAATACTCACTAACAATGTTCTCCTAATCTGTATTAAGAAAACCTGGTGCCGTACACTCAAATGAGCAGGAGGTATGGCTTGGTGATTTGGTTAAATCAACGTTATTGTTTTCCGATGGCGTGGATTGTTGTTCGTGATTTCAGTCACTGGTATGCTCGGTCCTAACCAATTAATTTTAGCCCCCCCCCCCCCATTATAAAGTATACATATTGTAGCGTATTTCGACCAAGAGCCATCAAATCTCTCTACCATCAGGGTATTTATGCCATTCAACAACACAATAAGTAAATCCTTGCGAGGCAGATAATCATAAACTGCTAACCAAACCAAGCGCAACGTGACGACAGCCATGGACAGCTATTCGTCATCACCATCTCCCATCAGTTTCTGAGGAGATGTTTACGAATATATTCACACGTAGGGCAGTCAGTCTCCCAGCTCCCTGGAGCATCTGCTCCTCGCGTCCCGGACTGCTGACGGGCAGACCATTTTAAATTATTCACATACGTCAATTCATAGAGTGTTCCAAATAGAGTTCTCGTCGTCATTAATTAAGTATTTAGGAATCGGTGCATGTGTTGTTCTTTAATGTTTCCAGTAAGGACAAAACAAGTCTTTGACCCTTTAGTATTCACATTCCAGTTCATATGACAACGACAAATCTGTTTACTCCCGAGGCATGGTGTTGCTTTGTTAAGGAGGTGCATGAAAAGGAAATCAGGAAACAAACGAATAAACAATCACTTTGCTTGACTGATCGTCTAGCAAGACAGTTACTGCGTTCAGTGTCGTTCAGCCCAGTGCTTCGGCGTACTATTACGTTCATTATGTATGATAAATGTACGCATTTGAACTTGTTTTCATTTAGTTGGGTAACGTATTTATGGGAAAGATTAGGAAAGCGGTTACACGTGCAAGGTATCATTCTCCCCAGACGCGACGTATTCTCTGGTATACAAACAAACAAACATTGTTTGTTATCAACATCATTTTGTCACCTTTGTTACCGTTAATACGGTACTAGTGTAATAGGGAAATGTTTGCCTTGTACCAGAGGCCATAATAGCGAGACAACACATGACAGTAGCGAGCACATAACGGGTAAATTAGGGAGGTAATTGTCGCTATAAATCTCAACAATTCAATATGTGTGACTTTAAGGATATGGGATTTACATACTACTGGGATTTTTTTTCCTGGCCTTGATGGTAGCCGTAAAAAAAAGAAAACGTCAGACCGTTATGACGTCACAAAGGATTCATATATTCAGATCATCATCAAGATTAAACGATAATTTTGAGGTCCGGTGAGTGATCAATTGGTGGAAATTTGCAGGTTTTTAAAGGTTTTTGACCAGTGATATCGACAAGGTAACTGACATTCACAGAGATTTATAAATGAACATACTCACGGTGTCACAGTGTGAGGCAGTTGCGTCACAGTGTGAGGAAGTTGCGTCACAGTGTCAGGCAGTTGCGTCACAGTGTCATGAAGTTGCGTCACAGTGTCAGGCAGTTGTGTCACAGTGTCATGAAGTTGCGTTACAGTGTGAGGAAGTTGCGTCACAGTGTCAGGCAGTTGCGTCACAGTGTCAGGCAGTTGCGTCACAGTGTCAGGCAGTTGCGTCACAGTGTCAGGAGGTTGCGTCACAGTGTCAGGAAGTTGCGTCACAGTGTCAGGAAGTTGCGTCACAGTGTCAGGCAGTTGCGTCACAGTGTCAGGCAGTTGCGTCACAGTGTCAGGAAGTTGCCTCACAGTGTCAGGAAGTTGCGTCACAGTGTCAGGCAGTTGCGTCACAGTGTCAGGAAGTTGCGTCACAGTATCAGGAAGTTGCGTCTATGGCTTCATATCGTGTTCACCGAACTGAAGTAGCTTCCCGAATCTACAATGCTGTCAGTGCTCACGAGCGTTAACCAGGACTTCACCATGAGATAAGCATGACCGATTGTGTTGTGGCTCATTGACAGCATAGGCTTGTATCACCGTCTTTATGGTCGACCTGAGGCAAATCGTGGTACCTTTTGCGCGAAGGATTGGTGACCAGTTTGAAACTAAATATGATAATTCTCACCAAAACAGAGTTCAATTGTGAATGGATGATTTACGGAATAGGGTAACACGGGATGGCTTGGTCAGCGAAACGTCCCTCATTAAAAGAAATTGAATATGCAACGGATGACGTTAAACGCAGTTCGAGCCAACATCTTGTAGCCCAACAAACTTGATCTACATTCTGTAGCTTTGCCGAGTGTGGATTCTGCGGCCTACCATCGGGACCCTGAGCATGTAAAGATACCAGAAAGTTGCCCGTGTCCAAAGTGGTCGTCATTATCATTTTAGAGTGGCATACGATATAGCTCTCAAACATACCAGCCGGGATCAGCGATGTACTATGAGATCCTCATGTCGCACTTTTACAGAACTGCATGCACACCGAACTGTGTATAACTCATATGGCCGTCACCCGCTAAGGTGAAGTGAAAAGGGGTTCAACGTCGCGTCCAAGATTATTACACCATAATAGTGACGTGCATGCACGTGTGTGTGTGTGTGTGTGTGTGTGTGTGTGTGTGTGTGTGTGTGCGTGGCTGCTTGAACTAGTCCGGACTGATGCCGATTTATAGTGCTAGCCAACTGAGATACCATGCCGCAGTTTAAGATGAATACCCCTCTCAGACACAGTATACTGACTCCGAGCCGACCAGTCCTTGTTTTAGCCCCTAAATGCCTAGCGCCAGGCAGGGTAACAACAAGTACCATATTTTATTGTATTTTGGTATGACGCGGCCGTGACCGGCTAATACTGAAAAAGCTTATTAAGCAAGGATAGGTATAATAGAAAATATGTATAATGGAATATAGGTATAATGTGGACTAGATGTAGATGTGACAATGAAACAAAAAAGCATTTGATTTCTTTATTACATGACTTGCACACAATATTTAGGATCGTTTCAGATTCTATCAGGGCTTTATGTCAAATGGAATATAACATAACACAGAAAAAGATTATAACTGAACAGTATTCATTGCTCAAAGTCCATAATACTGTCACTCGACATTTTCTGATCAGTTACAGACAGACAGACAGACAGACAGTTTATTCAGTAGAAAGGCCATAGGCCCACAATACAGACAATAGTTGATTGCATGAATTACGCATGCCAAGGAAGTAGTCGATTTAAGTTTCTCTTAGCCGTTGGACTTTATATAGATATTAACATGTGTTATATATATACAACATGAAAGTTTTCTGGTGAAATAATTTCAGTGAAAGATGTTACAGTTTGAAACTTGATATACTGTTTAAGATACATATTTCTTAGGGCTGAATAACCCTCACATACAAGCAAAACATGAAATTCATCTTCAATAAAAAAGTACCATTTTCTATAAAATATTTACATAATCGTTCAGTGTATAGGACATTTGTGTATCTCCTCAAGTCAACTGCAAGCTTAAACTTCTTTGAGTGGCATTTAGAAGTTGGTGTGATGAAGTAAGACGAGTTCTATGGATGATCAACTTCTTTATTACAATTGGTGCGACGTTTCGGTGTAGATCCTAACACCTTTATCAAGCAAGTGATTGATAAAGGTGTTAGGATCTACACCGAAACGTCGCAGCAATTGTAATAAAGAAGTTGATCATCCATAGAACTCGTCTTACTTCAAGCTTAAACTTGCTACATCTGAAACGAGTCATACATATTCTCTGGTATGGGGAGTGTAAGATATTTTTCTACATTTAACAAGGATTTAAAAAGTTTAATATATTAAAAGGTATCAGATATACTATTGATAGAACTACACCATGATTGTTGAAGGTTATAAAATAATCTTTGTTTAAAAAGATGAATGAATATCTTCACATTGCCAACAGATTGTGTTAACCAAATTATCCATAACCTAATTTAAATAAAATATTCTTAATGGGAGTAGTCCATGTGGTCTTGATAAGTAACTTCGCTCAAAATATTCAGGAAAACTGAGTATATTTTAATCAGCTCCATCTCATATTTCACTACATTCAAGTGCCATCACTTTCATGGAGAATTTGCAGCAATCAAACTCTCTAAGCCTGATCAAACTCGATCAAGTCTTCGAAACCAGTGAACACGCGTAATTAAAGGGTCTCAGAAAGCAAGTCAACCAAAAACGATCAGGCCACTGTAAGTATAATTCAATAATTCAAATTACCACTAAACGCTGAGTATACTCGTGTGTGTTATTTTGAAAACCCAAAGAGGTTTCCTTTGCAGCGAGTAATTGTTACCGTTATGAAACTGTTAACTTGCCCTGTTCAGTGCATAAATCTACATGGCGGGTCATGAAGAACGGTTTGTTTAAGATTGAATTTTCAAATGTGTCCGTGGGAGATAACTGAACGTCGGATATCTCGGCTGTTTGACGTGTGTCGTATGAGTTATTACAATATTTTGAGAGATAAACATACAATGTACATTTAACCGCAATAAAGCTATTTGAAACAAAACGCGCCTAGTTTCAAGCTTCTTGAAAATCACTCTGTGTCGACCTCTATTGTGTTTCTTCACAAATAGTTTGTTAACGAAATCCTTCAATATTCACGTTACAGCAACTCTGCAATTTCGAGGCGAGTATTGTGATGATGTCCGTCCGAGTGAGTGAGTGAGTCGGGTTTTAACAGTATTGCAGTTATATCGCGGCGTGTCAGATTAATGTGGGAGGAAAGCCCATGTGATGCAGGCCACGTGGTCGACTCGTCTGTTTAACATTCACGGAAGAATCACCTATGGCCTATGCATTAACAGGGATTTTATAGACGGAGATCCTCCAGGCGCCCCCGCACATTGTCCCGGGATCACCAGCACACTTGTCTGAACATTCATCATCTGATACCATCTCATATCCACTTTTGATGCTGTTTCCACAGTAACATTCGACTCTATTCTGCAAGAAAACAGATAGAATGGTTTATAGGAAATAATAATAATAATAATAATAATAATAATAATGATAATAATAATAGTAATAATAATAATTGTGTACACAAACACATAAAATATGTTGATACACACGAAAAGTATCAAGATAGTATGATCTGAAGTCGATACCCGTCTGTTTGTTACGGACAAGATCAGTGATCTGTAGTCGATACCCGTCTGTTTGTTACGGACAAGATCAGTGATCTGAAGTCGATACCCGTCTGTTTGTTACGGACAAGATCAGTGATCTGAAGTCGATACCCGTCTGTTTGTTACGGGCAAGATCAGAGATCTGAAGTCGATACCCGTCTGTTTGTTACGGACAAGATCAGTGATCTGAAGTCGATACCCGTCTGTTTGTTACGGGCAAGATCAGTGATCTGAAGTCGATACCCGTCTGTATGTTACGGGCAAGATCAGAGATCTGAAGTCGATACCCGTCTGTTTGTTACGGGCAAGATCAGAGATCTGAAGTCGATACCCGTCTGTTTGTTACGGGCAAGATCAGAGATCTGAAGTCGATACCCGTCTGTTTGTTACGGGTAAGATCAGTGATCTGAAGTCGATACCCGTCTGTTTGTTACAGGCAAGATCAGTGATCTGAAGTCGATACCCGTCTGTTTGTTACGGGCAAGATCAGTGATCTGAAGTCGATACCCGTCTGTTTGTTACGGACAAGATCAGAGATCTGAAGTCGATACCCGTCTGTTTGTTACGGGCAAGATCAGTGATCTGAAGTCGATACCCGTCTGTTTGTTACAGACAAGATCAGTGATCTGAAGTCGATACCCGTCTGTTTGTTACGGACAAGATCAGAGATCTGAAGTCGATACCCGTCTGTTTGTTACGGGCAAGATCAGTGATCTGAAGTCGATACCCGTCTGTTTGTTACGGGCAAGATCAATGATCTGAAGTTGATACCCGTCTGTTTGTTACAGGCAAGATCAGTGATCTGAAGTCGATACCCGTCTGTTTGTTACAGGCAAGATCAGTGATCTGAAGTCGATACCCGTCTGTTTGTTACGGACAAGATCAGAGATCTGAAGTCGATACCCGTCTGTTTGTTACAGGCAAGATCAGTGATCTGAAGTCGATACCCGTCTGTTTGTTACGGACAAGATCAGTGATCTGAAGTCGATACCCGTCTGTTTGTTACGGACAAGATCAGAGATCTGAAGTCGATACCCGTCTGTTTGTTACGGGCAAGATCAGTGATCTGAAGTCGATACCCGTCTGTTTGTTACGGGCAAGATCAGAGATCTGTAGTCGATACCCGTCTGTTTGTTACGGGCAAGATCAGTGATCTGTAGTCGATACCCGTCTGTTTGTTACAGGCAAGATCAGTGATCTGTAGTCGATACCCGTCTGTTTGTTACAGGCAAGATCAGTGATCTGAAGTCGATACCCGTCTGTTTGTTACGGGCAAGATCAGTCATCTGTAGAGGCAGCAGGCTCCCGGGATCCCCGCTAACAAAAAAGAATTGACGCATATCGTTTACTATCGGGGGTCTCATCGTGCATCCATATTCTGTAATAAATTTGTCTCTTAGACCAATTAATTAGAGTCAATTTTGTTCGGCACCTGCTAGGAACATGTTTCTTGGTAGTATGTTTAGCAGCCTACACAGAGACCTTGACATTATGAACAGCCCCTGTTGAGTTAACGTTGAAATGTTGAATAATGTTACTCAATCAAATCACTCGGGTCATATTATTCATACTGATGTCAATTGCAGTAAGCTAAACGTTCGCAAGTTGAGTAGAAATGTTGTATAAACTGTTATATCAAGCTGTGCCAACTTGTATGTGAGGCACCGAACGTGGGAGAGATCAAAGATACGTACTGTGAAACCATGACGATTGGGATTGTGCAGGCATACCAAAGGTCGTATTTGGAACGAATAAACATTTCATACCACGACCAGCTTCACAAGATACCGAACACAGTTATTATGCAAATGTAGTACATTTAAGATGCGTAAGAACATGCGTATCGTGGAGACCAGACGATGTGACAGAGCGGTGACGTATTTGAGTACACTGTGAATTGGCATTTAGTTTGGTTCAGAAGAGAGACTCTTATCCTGTTTTACGTAATTACACGATATTGAGTTGATAAGTATACTGGTTTGAAGAGTATAATTACAATAATTAACAATCATGTATAGTTTTGGTTGTCAAATGAGTCGCATAAACTAAACTAGATATTTGTCCCACATTTTCCTTGAAACACTTAAATCGTTTCTTTTGCACATACAATTCCCAATCGTTTTTATGTATTTCCAGATTAATATTATGGCGTTTAATTTTTAATACTTGATATGTCGATACATATGTTTCCAGCAATCTCGATATTATTTAGTAATTTTGAGCTAGCAGTAACAAGGGACTTTTGAAATATTATGTACCTTTTGAAGTATTCTAGAAATCAACTTTTCAAGGTGTGGCATAAGCCTTTAACATGTTCCAATGCAAGATCGGCATAAATCTGCGATTCAGATTCCTCTCCACAAATCAGTGTTGAGTTCAGTAGGCTCTCTGTTTAACAATATTTGTCGATAAGATCTGGGTCGGTGTTTACCTAACGGTTCAACCCTAGGGTTTCCAATAGTATTTTCCCAGTCTTGGGAGTTTATAAAGTGTTGGTAATAATTCCTCCATATCAAAAATATATTAAATAAGAGTTTTCTTATGGTAACGATGAATATGAAAACCAGGACTCTGCGTATGTTGGACGACAACTCGTGACCCCTTTTGAATTATTCCGAACCCCTGACCGCTGGCTGAATTGTGAACAACCCCTGACCCCTGGCTGAATAGTGAACAACCCTTGGCTCAAAAGTGAACAACTCCGACCCCTGGCTGAATTGTGAACAACCCCTGACCCATGTCTGAATTGTGAACAACCGTGGCACCAAGCTAAATTGTGTTAACAACCGCCGGCTGAATTGTGAACAACCCATTTCCCTGGCTGAATTGTGAAAAAACCCTGACCCCTAGCTGAATTTTAAACAACCGTGACCCCTGCTTCAACTTTGAACAACCGTGACATCTTGCTGAATAGTGAACTACCCGTGACCCCAAGCTGAATTGTTTACAACTCCTGAATTGTGAACAACCCGTAACATTGGCTGAATAGTGAACAACACGTGACCTCTGGCTACATATTGAGCAAACCCTGACCCCTGGCCGAATTGTGAACAATCCATGACCATGGCTAAATAGTAAGCAACCCCTGACCCCTGGCTGTAAAGTGAACAGCCCGTGACCCCTGGCTGAATAGTGAACAACCCCTGCTGCCTGGCTAAATTGTGAACAACCCCTTACCCTGGCGAAATAGTAAACAACCTCTAACCCCTGGCTGAATAGTGAACAGCCCGTGACCCCTGTCCAAATTGTGAACAACACGTTACCCTGGCTAAATAGTGAAGAAAGCCTGATCCCTGGCTGAATTGTGAACAACCCCTGACACCAAGCTGAATTGTGAACAACCGTGACTCCTGCCTAAATTGTGAACAACCCGTTACCCTGGCTGAATTGTGTGAACAACCCCTGACTACATTGAGAACAACCCGTGACCCCTAGCTGAATTGTTAGCAACTCCTTACTCTGGCTAAATTGTGAACAACCCGTTACCCTGGCTGAATAGTAAACAACCTCTAACCCCTGGCTGAATAGTTAACAGCCCTTGGCCCCTGTCCAAATTGTGAACAACACGTTACCCTGGCTAAATAGTGAAGAAAGCCTGACCCCTGGCTGAATTATGAACAACCCGTTACCCTGGCTGAATTGTGTGAACAACCTCTGCCGCCTGGCTGAATTGTGTGAACAACCTCTGCCGCCTGGCTGAATTGTGTAAACAACCCCTGCCACCTGACTGAATTGTGTGAACAACCTCTGCCACCTGACTGAATTGTGTGAACAACCTCTGCCGCCTGATTGACCGCTGGCTGAATTCTGAACAAGCCGTTTCCCTGGCTCAATAGTGATCATCCCCGACCCCTGGCTGAATTGTGAATACCCCGTGGCCCCTGACTGAATTGTGAACAACCCCTGCCACCTGGCTGAATTGTGTGAACAACCTCTGCCGCCTGATTGAATAGTGAATAATCCCTGACTACATTGAGAACAACCCGTTACCCTGGCTGAATTGTGTGAACAACCTCTGCCGCCTGATTGAATAGTGAACAATCCCTGACTACATTGAAAACAACCCGTTACCCTGGCTGAATTGTGTGAACAACCTCTGCCGCCTGATTGAATAGTGAATAATCCCTGACTACATTGAGAACAACCCGTTACCCTGGCTGAATTGTGTGAACAACCTCTGCCGCCTGATTGAATAGTGAACAATCCCTGACTACATTGAGAACAACCCGTTACCCTGCCTGAATTGTGTGAACAACTTCTGCCGCCTGATTGAATAGTGAACAATCCCTGACTAGATTGAGAAGAACCCGTTACCCTGGCTAAATTGTTTGAACAACCTATGCCGCCTGATTTAATAGTGAACAATCCCTGACTACATTGAGAACAACCCGTTACCCTGCCTGAATTTTGTGAACAACCTCTGCCGCCTGGCTGAATTGTGTGAACAACCTCTGCCGCCTGGCTGAATTGGATGCACAACCCGTGACCGCTGGCTAAATTCTGAGCAAGCCATTTCCCTGGCTCAATAGTGAACATCCCCGACCCCTGGCTGAATTGTGAATACCCCGTGGCCCCTGACTGAATTGTGAACAACTCCTGACCCTGGCTAAATTGTAAACAACCTGTTACCCTGGCTGAATAGAGACAACCCCTGACCCCTGGCTGAACTGTGAACAATCCGTGACCCCAGGCAGAATTGTGAACAACTCCTGACCCCGGCTAAAATGTGAACAAGTCCTTACCATGGCTGATTTCTGAACAACCCGTTTCTCTGGCTGAATTGTAGACAGCCCCAAAACCCCTGGCTGGACTGTGAACAACCCGTGACCCCTGGCTTAATTGTGAACAACCGTGACTTCTGGCTGAATTGTTAACAACCCGTTACCCTGGCTAAATAGTGAACAACCCGTTACCCTGGCTAGACAGTGAACAAACCCTGACCCCTGGCTGAACTGTGAAGAACCTGTTACCCTGGCTAAATAGTGAACAAACCTTGAACCCTGGCTGAACTGTAAACAAACCCGTGACCCCTGGCTAAATTGTGTACAACCCCTGACCCCTGGCTTAATAGTGAACAACCCTTGACAGCTGGCTGAATTGTGAACAACCCGTAACTCTGTCTCAATAGTAGACAACCCCGAACCCCTGACTGAACTGTGAACAATCCTGACCCCTGACTGAACTGTGAATAACCCCTGACCCCTGGCTTAATAGTGAACAACTCGTGACCCCTGGCTGAATTGTGAAAACACGTTACGTACCCTGGCTAAATAGTGAACAACCCGTTACCCTGGATACATAGTGAACAAAGACTGACCCCTGGCTGAACTGTGAGCAACCCTGACCCCTGGCTGAACTGTGAACAACCCCTGACCCCTGGCTTAATAGTGAACAACCCGTGACCCCTGGCGTTTTAGTGAACAACCCCTGACCCCAAGCTGAATTCTGAACAACCTGTTACCCTGGCTAAATTGTGAACAAATCCAGACCCCTGGCTTAATAGTGAAGAACCCTTGACCCTGGCTGAATTGTGAACAACCCGCGACCCCTGGCTGAATTGTGTGAACAACCCGTGACCCCTAGCTGAATTGTGAGCAAGCTGTGACCCTGGCTCCAAGTTGCTTGCAAGTGACATTTGTTTGTCTACGATGCGCCAGGGCCATGTTGTACTACACCAAGGCAAGAAGTTTACCTGCGTTCCAAAATATGTATATCCTTTTCCTTGACAGTGTAGTAAACATTTTGTTGTCGTCAAAAGCGCATATATCCTTGCCTCCTGTGGCAGAATTCGCAGACTATTGTCTGTGTAGCAGCCAACGTACTGGTCTAAAACTGAGAAGAAATGAGTATTTGAATAACAAGACATTGACAGTTTGTAAAACTGGAAATTTATACTTACACATCTTTGTGAAGAAAGCAATTGCTTACATGGAACTCACAAGTTATATCCATACATGAGTTTCTTACATATTGTTCCGATTTAAAGGAGCAGTCTTTGTCCCACATCTGCAATGTATTGACAACCACTGATGAAAACAAACCACATGTTTACATTAAATTCCTCTTGGTCCATCTTTCTGGTAGGTTTCTACCGGATGGAAAAATGGAAGAATATCCTTTTCTCAACTAAGATGCCCATCGCATCCACTAAACACTGAACAGAGAAGATGCACACAGTATTAGAGTTTGTCAAGGATGCAATAAGCAGGTAGAAGAAGAAGAACCACCTTGTCTAATAGTATATGAGCCGTATTGATTATCAAGCACCTTATATGTTCCAGCCACCAAATGTCTCCAAGTGTAAAGACGTGTGACAAAATATGCATTTCATGAAATTAAAATATAAAAAATGTATGTCGAAGGATGACTTATGAATATGTATATTACACTATCCGTGCAAGCTGTACTATAGGCCCGTTAGCATATGTGTAAATAAAGAGGAAACTGGTAGGTGCAATACTTTCAGCAGCTGAAATACCTTCTCTGACCTGCTTCCCTGCTGAAGTGCCTTAACAGACCTATTGTATATCCAAACATATTTTGTGATACAGTCGTGTTCAGTTATTGCAATAAAACCACAAACTAGATATGTATCTAAGATACAATTAAGAGAAGGATATGTCATAGATCAAGTAAATAGTTCCAATACCGAACATGCATGTAAACATGAAAGAGGCTATTGGCGTCAGGCCTGAATGTACAGGGATATCCTACAGACGCCGATCCTTTATTTGACTAGTTCTAGTTTGACAAGTATTTGTAGTGCATTTTAAGCAAATATAACTAAACTGACGTCCAAAAGAAACTTTACCAGAGTTTGAAATCAATCTTGCTCAAAAACAACAAAACATTCATGCATGAAGTGTATTGAGAAGATCGATATATGAAAATGACAATCATACCGCGCTGAGAATGACGTCAGACCCCCCCAAAGGTGGGTGTGGTACAAAACTCGAGCTTTCAGAATCATGGACAATAGGCAGAGTACATATACAATCGCTCACGTTCAATAACAAGTCATTAGTAGCGTGTGTGACCACCAAATGCCTCAATACACGCAAAAACTCTTCGACGCACAGAAAAAGTCAGTCTGATGAGGTCACGTGGGATTTGACTTGGAGGGACAAGATCATTTCTTGCCGGTTGGCTGGAGAGTGTGGTCGTTGTCGAACACGACGATCCATCAAGTCCGGGATCCCAGAGGTGTTCTATGGGGGACATGTCGGGTGAGCGTACAGGCCAATGCAGGACGTGGACGTCGTTGGCTGCGAGGAAGTTAGTGACAATTCTGGCTGTATGGGCTCTAGCGTTAGTCATGCTGATAAATGACACAACGTGGCTGATGTTGGAGAAATGGTAGGACAACTGGAAGAAAAATATTATCCATGTAAGGCTGAGCTGTCAAGTTTCCGTCAACGATGACCAGCGGTGTCCTCTCCTGCCCACAGATCACTCCCCACAACATGACACTCCCTCCATCATATGATACGACCTCCTGCACGCAACACGCCGCCGTTCGTTCACTCCTTCGGCGGTAAACACGTTGTCTTCCATCAGCCCTAAACATACAGAATCGACTTTCGTCAGTGAAGACAACCCTCTGCCGGTCACGTCGTTGCCGACGTCGTACAGTGCGGGCCCATCTCAATCGCAGACGACGATGTTGCGCTGTCAATAGCTGTCCTCTGTATGGTCTAAAAGCCCTGATTCCACGAGCCCTGAGTCTCCTGGCCACTGTCTGTCGACTAACTATGTGACCTAAGGCATTTGTCGCCGATGACGTCACTGTCAGTAAGCGATTTCGGAGGTGCAAGGTACGCAAGTACCGGTCATCATGGGGCGTGGTCACGCCTGGTCTGCCTGTTCTTGGCTTGTCAGCGGTCCGCCCTGTCTGTCTGTAACGTTGCATCAAGTTGGTAACGGCAACACGGGAGCAACCGAAGGTTCGTGCAATATGGACGTGGGTGGCTCCCATCTGTACTATACCAAAGGCTCGTTCACGTTGTTCGACTCTGAGTCGTGGCATTTCTTTTGTGTTTTTTTTATCACTGTGGATGTTTGACTTGCCGTTGCAATCGTTTTATACACTTACCCGAACGTGCATTTGCAGTTGTCCGTGGTGCACGTGTTTTTCACTTTTTCGCGTGTTATCTCGCAAACATGTAACAGACGATTAACATTTTCTGCATACACTATTGTTGTATTTAGATAGATTGTGTTTTAGATAGACTTCATCGAAAAAATAATTATACTTTGTCTGAAATTTATATTTTCAGTTGGTAAAGTTTCTTTTGGACGTCAGTTTATATATCACATGAGGATCAATCGACAATGGCATTTTCCTGAATGGGGCAGCTTTTTTCCTATTATCTCAATAAACTTTTTCAGTTCTCAAGATTTAGTCAATATACCATACGTTCTCTTTTCAAAAGGCAAAATGTGGATTTGCGCATTTAATTCAGCTGTTAATGGTATACTGAATTCACTATTTGGGAAGAACAAATTATAGATTTGACGTTTTCGAAGCATGCCATTCCCCAAAATGGCGAAATATGAACCCTTACCAACTGTGCAGAAACAACACTACATTGTCAACCTGACCTCACCTGTTGTAGCAGCTGCAGGGGCAGTAGTAGTTGTCGTCATTGCAGCAGATGTAGTAGTTGCCTTGGGTGTGAGGGAAGTAGTATCAGCTGAGGGTATAGTAGTGTCAGTGGGTATGTCGACATCGGTGTGTTCGACAGTAGTCGAAGCTGTTGCGACAGAGGGGTCAGTTTCCGGAGTAGTAGAATAATCAACTGGCTGTATTGAAGATGGAGTTGGCGTAGAGGTGAACGTGGGAATGTAACGCGGTGGCGCCGTGAGGCATATGTGAGCTGTGCTAGCGGTCACTGGGACGCAAACTTCTTCAACTGCGCATGGGCGGTCTTCACATGTACGTGTGGAAAATGTCTAAATAATAAACCAGTGTCAAAATTATTAACAGTCTGCAAGACCTACCTAAAATATAACGTTAACAACTGCCAATACTGATAAAAATAGAATATTTGGACTTGTTACAGTACACAACCTGGGTTCGTGTGTTCCTTCATTATAATGTCTCAGGAGAATAGTATCTGCATAGGGGACCATGATATCACTTATGACGTCATGATATCGGTCGGTCAGCTAAAGGTTTTCAGATGCTGGATGATCTCGATAGATTTATTTTATCTTATTACAATTTAACAGATATCGACTTATCCGGACTTTGAGAAAAAGAGATTTTTTAACTTTGCAAACATGGAAATATGTGTACTTTTATTACAATTTAACAGATATCGACTTATCCGGACTTTGAGAAAAAGAGATTTGTTAATTTTGCAAACATGGAAATATGTGTATTACTAATATTATTACAATTTAACAGATATCGACTTATCCGGACTTTGAGAAAAAGGATTTGTTAATTTTGGAAACATGGACATATGCGTAATTTTATTACAATTTAACAGATATCGACTTATCCGGACTTTGAGAAAAGGGGATTTGTTAATTTTGCATACATGGAAATATCATGTGTAATTTTAAACTCGAAATAAATTATTCTTATTTATCCCTTTTTATCTTTCTTCTAATTTATCTCAATCTGTATTGGTCTTCTATTGTAACCTCTTATAATTGTATTTACAATCTCACACTCACCTGGACGTTTTCGTTGATGGAGTGACTAGACCCATCTGTTCTGAAGAAAACATCTGTTGTTTGGTCGCCATGCGGGGTGGAATTCAGGGTACACGCCCCTCTACCCCATCTGTACCCGGTACACCGGGTAAAATAGACACACAGGGCTTTACACTGAATGTGTGATGACGTCGGCATGACAAGAAGCAATTGGCTGGTTGCACATGGAGACGTTAGTATCACCAGTATACAGAGTATGATGAGTGTTGCCATGTCGTTTAGTATAGCAGTGATAGTGGAGGATGTGTGTGTTTTCTGTATCTAGGTGCGTGTTCGTCAAGCATCAGCTGTGCGATGCGGCCTGACCGCATTGGTAAATAATTCATTGTACAATGTTCATTTTATTATAAACTCGCAAGACATGCAACATTGACCACTTTGTCTATTGTCTGTGGACCTAGGGAATTTACTATTGTTCATACATTGAATATGAATATTGAAGTAAGATAATCCTGGAGGCTGGTAGTTCAGATCCACGAAACCATGCTCAAGGCACAATATATCGCCATCTTGTTTATTTGCGACAGTTTCATCCATGACATCATTTACCCTTAGTGGCAATATCTTGCGTGTTTAAAACTTTGGTGAATTCCTCAAACAAAACTTGAACATAATATCTTAGTAGATGTTTCTGTTCAAAATAAACCACAACACAAACTTTTAATATTCGCAAATGTACAACCAACAACACCCCAAATTGATTATCGGAAACTGATTACCACCAATGGTTTAGAAAACAAATACTTTCTTATATAATTCAATTCTATCCTCATCAGTTGAAGTATTATTGATTTCGGCTGTTCAGCACTGGCAACAGCGTTGTGTTTCTATTGTACCTCTAGAGGTCGGTGTTACCTGGAGATTTAACATTTGTTGTAAGCGAGTTAATTTTTGAAATGGAATGCGTTGAGTGAGACGAGTAGGGTGTTCAATAGAATTAATGAATGCAACACAATTGTTTAGTCCCTCTATTAAAGCCAACTTTGACAGATTAGCGCGGATTCTTTTCTATATTCAACTTTTATATCATAAGTAAATATATATTACGGTATAAGTACAGGGATGTATTTGTTCTTATTACAAAGTATTTCAAATAGCAGCCCTTCAGTAAGTGATGACTATATGACAACAATCATATATGGTCGGTATAGGTCTGTAGTGAGTGGGCGAGATTGGCTTTTCACGCCGCTTTGAACAGTATTCCAGTTATATCACGGCGTGTTAGCTTTATGTGGGAGGAAAGGCCGAAGTGATGCAGATCTCAGACCTTTACCACTTCGGTGAAACCCACGATCATAGTTTGTCATGGGACGCAACCCTGCACAGTTAATTGCGGCGCCTTTGACGACTGATAAATCTAGGGCCCCCTATCGTACTGTAATTTGCTGTTACGTCCTTAAACAATTGTGCGGTGTTTCTTATAATCAGCCAGGTCACAAAACCTGACCACCCGTTCGTTGTTTTTTTTGTTTCATATTACGACAGGCAGTATGCACTGGGGATTATTTGTTACCTTTAATGCCCACAGGGATATTACCAAAATAAGTGAGATGTGTTTCCAAACATTTCGTACACCCGAATCCGATCTCGATAAGCGTGACTGTAAAAGAAACTTTGAAAGATCAACATTATACTTCACACGACTGTTATGACGATACAACGTACTACAACTTAGTCCTGTGGGAAAATATTTGTGAATCAGGACTTAGGGATGTCGATTTCTGTTGTTTTCGATTTTAATCAGAGACTTGGTATAGTGATTCTCCGATTTACCAAAGTAGATTGATATCCAAAGTAACAAGATATATATACATAAAATAGTCGATTACTGACCAAGTATTTTAAGAAGGAATGCCTCCATAGTTTACAGTAAATAGAGCGTCTGCCCGGAGATCGGGAGGTCGGTGGTTCTATCACCGGCTGCGTTGTACCGACATACCTTGAGCTTCGCCCTCGGCATTAATGGGATAAAACAAGGACTGGTAGACTCGGGATCAGTATATCATGAGTAGGATATCCGAGTTACACCGCTACATGGTGTCACATGGCAAACACTATAAAGAGTGATTGTATGATCAAAACTTTATGATGACGTTTATCGTTCGCAAAATGAACATTTCTTAAGAAGCGCACTTCGTATGTTTCGGTGGAAATATATTCATATCCATTTGATGTACTGTCACAGCCCTCTTTAACCGTGCATTCTTAATGTCTAACTAATCATGACTCCGTTCACGATTTTGTTTTCATTGACACAATAGTTATTTTCAGGTAGTACTTCAATCAGCATACAATTTTACCTGAAAATATAAAGAAATAAAGGACACCTTGATGCAAGATTTTTACATAAAAAATATTCATAAAATGTCGCTTTTGTGTATTTTGTTCGAAAATAGAACAGGTTCATATTTCAATAAGTATTTTTATTGATAATCACATACCTGAATAAATAACTCACCACGCCAGTTTCAGTAACTGTGTTGTAATATAAAAGGAATTCGCTCAAAGCGTGCGAGAAGGAAAACACGTGTAGCCTGGACGACATGATGATCTGAAATAATTCTTATCACCTGCCCCAGTAGCTCAGTGGGAGAAGTCGAACCTATATTTATGACAGAGTAGAAGGTTTATAAGTTGCAGTAGGTGGTAATATAAGTAGCAGCCGCAGGAGAGGAAGTGTCCATTGTCAGTGACAGCAAATTAATTGATGCGCCGTAAAATATATCCATCTACTACTTAAGTGTTGGTCACTTCACTTCATCGTTCGAGGAGTCCCGCCAGGTTACTGTTTTCTTGCAGGCAATCTGTATCTATATAAGAGCGAGACGAGGACAATTCGCGAGGTATTTTAAGACAGGACTTGCGTCACATGTATCTGCCAGTGCAGATAGCCTACCTATTGGAAAAGACCCACTCCCTGACAGTTTCTGGAATTCAAGAACTGTGCATATGCTACACGTAACAATGAATTAATTCTGGATGATGGTGAGAGTCCTGTTATCTATTGTACATGTTTTAACAATTGTGTTTCCGCATTTGATAGTAAACCTAATCCTTTGTGTTTCAATATGTGTTACTTATTGATTGATAATGAGCCCACCGAAGAACACAAGCATCTTCTTTGATGGCTGTGTCTTCCTGAACAGCAGATATTGAAACAGTTTTAAGCTACTGTCCGTTTGACTCCAAATGAGAACGATGAATTGCAAAATAACTCGAAATCCAGAAAAGTGTATGAAACATCAATACGGTACTTGACCATGAATACCCTGTACTCAACAAAATCTGAATTTTGTTTAATTTAAGACCCATGACAGATGAAGTTCTTTAAGAAATTATCATGTAATATTGTATAGAAATGTGTATATGACACGTAGGGGGACAAACCGTACATGCACTGCACGTTCTGTGGTAGGGGAAATGACGTTAGAGGGGCCGTCTCATGATAATTTCAGTCGTAATCTGACTCACTCATGCCATAGATCTCGTCGTCAGAACTGCTGGTGCCTGAACCGACTGCCAATATTATAGGTTGGACTGTTGCTGGCCGTAGTGACCAATAACGAGGCTCTATCTCGTCAACGACTGTGGCCACACAACGCCTCCATGTTTCTACTGTTACCCGACCAAGGGATTCCTTTACGAGTTGTTCAACGTCTCGTAATTTGAACGTTGTGTTCGATAGTCCAACGTCACCTTTGACGATGCCCCATACCAACTCGATTGGGTTCAGGTCGCAGTGATAAGGTGGCAGTCGTAAGACAGCGTGACCCTGGCCCTTGATGTAACTGTCAACTTTATACACGGGGTCAGGTTTCATAGTTTTGATGATGTCATAGAGCTGTGGTTTCGTCGCTCGAGAAGGAAAGGTAATGTTCCTCCGTTGCAGCCAAGTAACCATGTCTCCTTTACGGTTATAAGAGGTTGGAGTCTTGCTTTCTGGATCCTGCACACTATGATACGGTGCATTGTCCATGACAATGAGAGACTTGGTAGGCAAAGCAGGGACGTATTGATGTTTCATACTCTTTTCTGGATTTCGAGTTATTTTGCAATTCATCGTTCTCATTTGGAGTCAAACGGACTGTACTAGCCGAGTCAGCTAAAACTCCGTGGAGTAAGAGCGATGCTTCCCACACACTGAAACAGGTTATGATTTCTGGGAAGTGTATTTTTCCTACATATGTGTATGCATCATCGTTTTTGTAAATGATAATCACTCTATATAATTTTTTTCGTCCGAAGCAATGGTTGCTAGCAGTATGATATGAGAGTGCGGCTTTAATATATACTCTCAAAAAAATCCCTAACTCATGTTTCAAACTGGAGAAAGGTATCCAGTCTCACCCTGTGATTTGCAGACTTTGGAACAGGTTTCTCCTGAAAATGTAAGAGCCATGAAATGTATATGTTAGAGGAAGATCAGCTTTGAAAAGCTACTGCCAGAGAATAGATTTCTTATGATTACTAAATGGTCATGCCCTCCAATTATGTCTGACGACTAAACAATGTAGTTTGACCATGGTTGACTCCCATCACACACACACACACACACACACACACACACACGCACGCACGCACGCACGCACGCACGCACACACACACACACACACACACACTTGGACACGGCGTTAAATCCCATTTCACCTCACCTCACCATCCGGTTCTCAAACAACATGGCGACTGCCGTACAGACGATGGCAGAATTTGCGTACCGTCAACTGGGCGTCAACATTTTTTCCAAATCTTTTCAAGTTTTTAATCAAGGTGCTCAAGTGTGTTGATGCACTTCACAAGATAGGACCCTGTTATATTACAATAAAGATCAATCGATCAAATCGTTATTAACTTGGCGCCGCCATTTTACGAGAAGCAAATGCAAGTGATAAGAGAGGTTGAATCTGATTGGTCAATGGGAGGAACATAGAAGGGACATAAGCCTGGTTTGGCAAGGCTTTCACTATCAGTAAACTGCCTTGCGTCCGGAAGATACTATTACGTTTTCTAAGCCTAAAACTTCAATAATTTCTCACTGTGTCTGGACATCAAAAGGGGTTTCTTTGCATAGTTATGTTGTTATTTCGGTGTTTCCGACAAGTTTTGTTGTGGTGTTTCGAGAGCTGGTGTATCAACCTGTAATCGCGTCCGGTTATCGGCCGTATTGAACAGTAATTCAGTTGTTTCAGTGGATGTCACGAGATGGAAGAGCAGCGAGACGCATATATCGGTAATGAAAAAACCCTTGGATGATAACTTAGGGCCACTCCTCCGTATAAGGTAGGGGCTGACAGGACTTGAGCCCATAACGTTTTCCATAACTTCCATAACATAGAGTGACCTGGTGTAAACAATATTACAGTAATTTAACGTCGGGGACACCAGAAATGGGCTTTACAAATTGTACTCATTTCCCGAATCGAACCAGACCCTTCTGTGTGACGAGTGAACGCTTTAACCACAACTCCCCAACTCCGTTTCTTCACAAACCAGTAAGTAAATATTAGTAAAAACTTAGTTTCATTCTTTCCATATATAATCGGTTCGTTTGTGACACCTATATAACAGTCCGTTTACACTATGAAGTGGCGTGTTTTATTAACCCAGCAGGTCATTGTGCCCTGTGTATCCAATCAATTTGTTTGAGAAAGAATACGCGAACGTAGAGTGGTTTGTAACCTTAACCAGGCACGCAATCAACACGACAAACAACGTGAGATAATAATATCTCTCATTGCATCATTGCTAGTTTCTGGAACAATAAGAGACAAAAGGGGCATTGATCTTTACCATATCCACGAGGGACAAAGATGGAATGATACTTTTATACCCTTTGTATTGTCCAAGGGATCGTGCATTGAATAAAAACAACGGTTTGAAACGAAACACTATCGATCCATTGTTGTCCTTCGGGGAATAAGTGAAGACACGTTGACTAAAATAAAGGGTTCTTGCCAACAGTGGCATAGTGATAGTGTCTGACAGCTCGGGACTATTTCTGTAGCATCGGTCTTCAGAAGCTCAGGTACCATCTCTCGACCACTGAGGTTGCCTGTGTGGATTCATGACTTTCACCGGTGATATTCGTAAGATCTTTAAGATATTTCACTTGTTTAAGTTACATATACATATTATATTTATTAAATTCAAATAGACATTTATATCTTTTCATATTTATCGTTTGAAGATTCTTGTGTCATATGTTTGGGTGTTCATTATGCCTTCTGGTTGTCATGCACGGGTATTCATTGAGTTGTCTGGTTGTCATGTGTGGGTATTCATAGAGTCGTCTTGTTGTCATGCGCGGGGATTTATTCAAGTTGTCTGGTTGTCATGCACGGGTATTCATTGAGTTGTCTTGTTGTCATGCACGGGTATTTATTCAAGCTGTCTGGTTGTCATTCGCGGGTATTTATTCAAGCTGTCTTGTCATTCGCGGGTAAGTATTCAAGTTGTCTTGTTGTCACGCACGGGTATTCATTGAGTCGACTTGTTGTCATGCACGGGTATTCATTGAGTCGGCTTGTTGTCATGCGTGGTTATACAAAGAGTCGTCTTGTTGTCATGCACGGGTATTTATTCAAGTTGCCTGGTTGTCATGCACGGGTATTTATTGAAGTCGTCTTGTTGTCATGCATGGGTATTCATTGAGTTGTCTTGTTGTCATGCACGGGTATTCATTGAGTTGTCTTGTTGTCATGCATGGGTATTCATTGAGTTGTTTTGTCGTCATGCACAGGTATTCATTGAGTCGTCTTCTCGTCATGCACAGGTATTCATTGAGTTGTCTTGTTGTCATGCACAGGTATTCATTGAGTTGTCTTGTCGTCACGCACGGGTATTCTTCGAGTTATCTTGTTGTCATGCACAGGTATTCATAGAGTCGTCTTGTCATGCACGGGTATTTATTCAAGTTGTCTTGTTGTCATTCGCGGGTATTTTTTTCAAGTTGTCTTGTTGTCATGGAAGGGTATTCATTGATTCGTCTTGTTGTCAAGCACGGGTATTCATTGAGTTGTCTTGTTGTCATGCACAGGTATTCATAGAGTCGTTTTGTTGTCATGCACGGGTATTCATTGAATCGTCTGGTTGTCATGCACGGGTATTTATTCAAATTGTCTTGTTGTCATGCACAGGTATTTATTCAAGTTGTCTTGTTGTCATGCACGGGTATTTATTCAAGTTGTCTTGTTGTCATGCAAGGGTATTCATTGAGTCGTCTTGTTGTCACGCACGAGTATGCATTGAGTCGTCTGGTTGTCATGCACGGGTATTTATTCAAGTTGTCTTGTCATTCGCGGGGATTGATTCAAGTTGTCTGGTTGTCATGCACGGGTATTCATTGAGTCGTCTTGTTGTCACACACGAGTATTCATTGAGTTGTCTTGTTGTCATGCACGGGTATTCACTGAGTTGTCTTGTCGCCATGCACAGGTATTCATTGAGTCGTGTTGTTGTCATGCACGGGTATTCATTGAGTTGTCTTGTCGTCACGCACGGATATTCATTGAGTCGTCTTGTTGTTATGCACGGGTATTCATAGAGTCTTCTTGTTGTCATGGAAGGGTATTCATAGAGTCGTGTTGTTGTCATGCACGGGTATTCATTGAGTTGTCTTGTCGTCACGCACGGATATTCATTGAGTCGTCTTGTTGTTATGCACGGGTATTTATTCAAGTTGTCGTGTTGTCATGGACGGGTATTCATTGAGTGGTCTTGCTGTCACGCACGGGTATTCATTGAATCGTCTGGTTGTCATGCACGGGTATTCATTGAGTTGTCTTGTTGTTATGCACGGGTATTTATTCAAGTTGTCGTGTTGTCATGGACGGGTATTCATTGAGTGGTCTTGCTGTCACGCACGGGTATTCATTGAATCGTCTGGTTGTCATGCACGGGTATTTATTCAGTCTTCTGGTAATTATGTACAGGTATTCATTGAGTCTTCTGGTTGTCACGTACGGATATTTATTGAGTCTTCTGGTAGTTATGTTCGGGTATTCATTGAGTCTTCTGGTAATTATGTTCGGGTATTCATTGAGTCTTCTGGTAATTATGTTCGGGTATTCATTGAATCTTGTTGTTGTTATGTTCGGGTATTCATTCAGTTGTCTGGTTGTTATGTACGAGAATTCTTATAAAAACGAGATACTTCGTTGCCTACGTATGTAGGATCTGTAAAGCTGAAATACTTTCGTTATAAGAAAACGCCACATATGCATAATGCTACCTCGTCATAACACACGTGTACACATTTAAATCTAGTTTCAAAGACACCATACTCATACGGATGACCATTAAAGTGAAACAATATGACAGTAAACTTGCAAATCACATTCAGTTTAATTTATTGAATTCTAATCTAACGTAAATATTGTTTTGTACTTTCAGATAAAATGAATGCTTTTCTCCTCATCGCATGCAGTTTCATCAGTACCAGATCGTTAAATCTGCCCTTGGCCTCTTCGGTGGCCTGGCTCATCGTTCAGTCGGCTAGATTGTGTTCGGCGTCATGCGTGGACTGCATGGTGGTACATATTGACGCATTTGACGATCTAGCGGTGACAAATTACTGCTTATGGACCTGGAATGTGACAAACCAAGGTGTATGTTATCGTTTATGTCACAACGATCCCAAGTGTGTAAGCTTTCAACATGCAACGGGAAGATGTAGAGGATACGCAGTTGCCTTCACGTTGCCCTCCCGGGTACAGAATTCGGCTGAAACCGGAACTAGACTATATTTGATGTGCACCGGTAGGTATCAGAAATTACAAAATTCTATTGATGAGCTATCAGAGGGATCTGGTCATTACGTGTGAGGCTGAGAAAATTGACACAATGTCCGTGTTGCCCTTTACCAAAGCATTTCTTCCATGAAGGTGCTTGTTGTTGTTGTTATTGTTATTATTATTATATCATAAGTAGTAGTAGTAGTAGTAGTAGTAGTAGTAGTAGTAGTAGTGGTAGTAGTGGTTGTAGTAGTAGAAAACGAAGTCGCTGTACATGTAGAAGCAATATTTTTGCTGTTGCTGTTGTTGAAATAATAGCTACAAAGTAGTTGTAGTTCTAGTAGTAGTAGCAGCAGCAGCAGTAGTAGTAGCGGTAGTAGTAGAAGTAGTAGTTGTAGTAGTAGTTTATACGATTTTGTTGTTGTTTTTGCTGTTGTTGAAATAATAGCTACAAAGTAGTAGTAGTAGTAGTAGTAGTAGTAGTACCACTAGTGGTAGTAGTAGTAGTAGTAGTAGTGTATATGATTTTTGTTGTTGTTGTTGCTGTTGTTGACAATCATGGCTCCAAAGACCAGATCCGGGTTAGAGAAATTCATACACATATTTATTCTTGATTTCAGCTGTCAATCACTATGGCGCGGCATGTACTTCCGGTACTGACTGCCACGGGATCAACAGTGACTGTTTGGACGGAATCTGCCAATGTGAATCAGGATCAATGTTCTCGGAAACGTCCTTCCTCTGTACACAATGTAAGTAAATCACAAAAAAAAGCGGAAATAAGGGCTTAGGTATTGTTTTGTATCTGAGACGTACAATTAGATAGAGATTTTAAATGTTATGATTTCCGCGCTTCATATACCCTGAAACACCCGCAAAACTGAAAACATATACTGTTTATTGCCACTGTAATATACAAAGGATTTCAGCAATTTGGAATCTTTTTCTCAAAAGTTGTTTTGATAACTATTGATCAAACGTAATGTGTAAATATGGTTTCCTTTTCGCCAAGCATAATCCCTTTTATCAAATTTTGAATTAAAAAAAACACCAAGAAAAGTTGTCGGAAAGCCGCATTTCCGTGACGTTTATCATTTCGGTGATACACAAGAGAACATGTATATAATAACAAACCAAGGATCATGATCGGGGAGAATATGGGAATTGAAGTTCCGAACTGAGGGAAGTAATTCTGCAGAGCGGTTTGCAGCGCCATCGGCCACTTGAGGAACCTATATTCACGAACACTGTCAGCTTTCGAGTTGTCATCAAAATAACCTACACACTTAGCCGAGTTAAGTGAGTGAGTAAGTTTAAACGTAACGTCACATCGGCAATATTACTGCCATATCGTTACGTGAATAAGTTTTACATTTGTAATAAATACATTTAAAATGAATAAAAAGCTGTCGTCGATGGACAAAACATTTACTAGATTATCACAAATGTTATTTAAAACTAGTTTGAGAACATTTAAAGGAATAAACTATTATTCAGCAACACAATATGATCGCCAGGAACCAAAGTTCGGCCACCATGCTTAGCTTGAGTCAAGTAAAACAACTCTCCGAAAGCTGGATTTATGACACATATTATCATACCGCCAGAGTTGGTTCTTTTAGTAGTAAAGAGATTGAAAATATTAAATACAGAAAGGACTCCACCTTTTGTGTTAGATAGTAAATAGTTAATTGGATCGGTTACAAGTTGTCCAATTTGGAACACCCACTCCCAAATATTAACATCCAATTACAATAAGCACAATAGACATAAAGAAGGGATAGAGAGACAGAATAAATTTATAAGACTGGACGTATGGAAGTTACAACAAAGTATTAAATCTTTTTGTATGGTAACAGAGCATTTGAACAACATAAAATATACAACACCTCCCATTTTAATTCTGGAAACCCATTTGTCCAGGAACTCTCCATGCTGTGGCCAGTCTCTGTCAAAGGTATTTACAAAATTGAACATGCTGTTCTCAACGGTACATAAAAAGGAAGAAAACATGTAAAAAGTATTAATATTTTCGAAAACTGAAAATGTAAATGATGTCGCCGTTGGGCAGGTTTGTCTACATGTATTATTAGAAATTTCGCCCATGGGCGAAAAAGGTTTGGCCCATGGCTGGCCCATGGGCGTCAATATTTTCCTTTGCTCCAAACTCATGTTTGTCTTTGGCAAATACATAGAGGTTTGTCTATTAGCATCATGACACATGATTCAACTCATTTTAACTTAATTCAACTAATTTGTGGCGTAATCAAAATAATTCGCCTATGCTCTGTTCAGTCCCTTTGACGGATTAACTAATTGTGTGCAAAGTATATTGTATCATGTAAAATGTACTTTATAATATTACATTAAATTTCAGTCTATCGGAGATCTGCAGTGAAGGTTGCAAAACTAATTTGATACCTAACAGAAATGAGTCTACAATAACATCGTATATTATTCAAACCTGTTATCAAGTCATTGCGTTGACGAGTTCACAATTTACAATTTGAAAAATACTGATAATACCATAGTAACTCTTTGAACTTTCTGTTAAAATCCACATCTAACTGGCTGGTCATATATCATAGCTTCGTATGAATTATATTTGGTTTTTCTTTGTCAAATGAACAATATTTGGACGCCATCGTATATGGTATTCCCCCTCTCCTGCTGATGGAAATGGCATGACGTCTAAGAATTCGATTATGTTTCGTGTTGAAAAGACCAGGTGTACGCACTGCAGTTTGGAAATATAAGGTGTGTCCAACACGATGTGAAATATGAACTCGAGTATTACATTATTGATGTCCGATAGAAATGATCGACACATGGTTCACATCAACACAAGATCCACTTGGAAATACGAGTGTGTAACGCCTCAACTGCTAAGGATTATTATGAATGATTGATCATTTACGGTTGGCAACAGGGATGAAAGGATCTGAATTTCCAAATGGTTTTTACCTCAAGCCTTATTTCGTGTTTACTCGTACTAAACGCAGACTGTTTCCCCAAACATTCTAAATTTGCAGGATTTACTTATAACACTGTAAAAACGAAACCGCCGGTTTTTCCGTATATAGGCAACAGACAGAAAAAACACCTTCAGATATACAGTATCTTGCAGACATTTATTAAGGCTAACGGTAACCCACTGGCAGAGCGTAGACAATACCGCTGATACACATGTCATTTATTTGAATATTGCTACTAAAAACAAACACATTTCAGTAAGGAAATATGACTTGTACATGATTATAAGTAACATTCAAGTGTGCTCTTTATTTTTAATAATGTTATTTTGACATGTACATAAAGCACTGCCAGGTAACACGTCCTGACAAGTCTGTCATGCAGACTCTAAAACAAAACGATGAAATGAAAACCTGTATGCAATCCTTAAACAGTTGAGCAAGACTATATGTCTTCAGTTAAGTCATACAAAGGCCTTGTTTCTATCATATTTAAAAGATGTTTCCTATATTATTTTTATTTCAGAGATTCATATTAGGTGAACGTCCTGGCGTTTAAGCTATGCCTTGACAACCAGTGTGAGTTTGAACATTTGTCTGACAGCCTGGTGATGAGTAAGCGTTCATTCCTTTTGCGTTTGAGTCGTAACTGTACAGTTAATATATCGGATGCAATATGATTGTCACTTTATGACTCTGTAATATAATCTGGTGTTTTCAGTATTGCATTTGTTGTACAGCAGTATCGTTGACTTCATGTCTTGTAATCTTAAACTTCACTTGAAATACGTCCGACAGTTAGCAGATCACAGTAATATCTTGTTTGTTGTTTAAAGCCACCCTTAGCAATATTCTAGCTATATGACGGTGGTCTGTAAATAATCGAGTCTGGACCAGACAATCCAGTGATTGCAATCATGAGCATCGATCCACGCAATTGGGATCGATGACATGCATCAATCAAGTCAGCGAGCCTGACCACCCGATCCCGTTCGTCGCCTCTTACGAAAAGCATAGTCACCTTTTACGGCAAGAATCTGTTGCTGAAGACCTGTTCTACCCCGGATCTTTACGGGTCCAGTAATATCTTGAACCGCGATAAATCCAGATACACGCCGATATATCGCAGTGTGTATTGACAAACTGCCAATGGATACTACCACAATCATGTTATTACTGTGCAAACTTGCATGTTCATCATCGTTCAAACTCTGTATAATTGTTTCAGGGTGTAGATCTCCTTATTTGCCACTTAAAATATGCTTAATTTCGAACGTGAAAACGGTCATTGTTGTTATATTATTTTTGTTGTTTATCACAAGAATGTATGCGGGCATCTACATGTACGTGTTTACGGCGAATGGGTTTAATACAGGGTCCAAACATTACAGACATCTGAAAAGCTAAAGCGCCGCAATTGACTTGGCACGTCGCTTTATCATTCAATTTATAATTGTGACCTTTTTTCCCCAATCGTTTGATGAGAACACCGACTTTCTAACTGATCATTCACATGCAGTCCTGGGAGAAATGTTTTAAATACAATTGTGTGCAGCACAAATGGAATGCAGTGAATTAGTAAGCTGTAGATGTTATGAAAAATATATACAATCTTCACGTTGGCCCATGTTCAATATTTCGAGGCTGCTAAAATCAAATCATGTTAACCAAGACAGTTGTTAGTCCTGAAGTAATCACATTTCTAAAATGCATAAACGGGGTCACTGTTGGTTCGCCCGACAGGATTCGTGCTTTTATCTAAACATCCACCGCCAAAAATGTGGTACACATTTATTTCATGTCCGGTCATAAATGAGCATACGTAGCGTCCTTAGTTACGAATGTCAACATACTTGAGTAAAAGTAAATACATCTGATCATGGCGTTTGTTTTGAGCCATACAAACTTTCATAAACTGCTCTGTTATTGTCAATAAACTTTCATAAACTGCTCTGTTAGTGTAAATTATGTCGAGAACAACTTTACTTCACAAACGAAACGTTATTCGGCATGTGTTGTCACTCGGTACCGCGGACCAATGAATGCTATGTCAGTGTCGACCAACCGCATCGTATTAAAGTGGCAACAGCTTGTCTACTCTTCTAAATAGACAGCTAGCATAGTCAACAACAAAATAGTTACCTTAACTACGTTTTTCAACCAACCCCCCCCCCCCCCCCCCAACACACACACACACACACGCATGCACGCACACACGCACGCACATACACCTCAATAATAGTTTGGCAAGATTTCTGAATCTAAAATTGAGCAGTGTATCTAGGCTTCTTTGTATGAGATACATCAAGACAATTTCCTTTAATATTTAAAATATTTTCATTTTAAAGGTTACAAAGCAAGATTGTAACGTTGGTTTACGAGATGACAATTAAATTATGTTGACCCGTAACTAAACTCTCCAAGACTAGATTCCTTTTATACGTGACCACGTGACCTACAAGAACAATGTATAGCCTAGGAACTGTCGTCGCACAACATTGCTGCGTATTTCACATGTCTACTCTTATATCATTTATTCGGTACGACAAGTTAGGTGTTTCGGAAATAAAAACCCTCAGTATGATTCGGTGTGACGGTTACGTAAAGGTGAGAGTGGTGATGAAAGTTGTTTGTTTCAGATTATCAAGGATGTTACTTTGACGATGCCTCTCGTATGCTCCCCCATGCAGAGTATAACGTTCCTGGGATGACAACGGAGTTATGTATACAGCACTGTCGAGATGAAAACTACGTTTATGCAGCCACACAGGTATGTGGGACACTGTCGAGATGCACACTGCGTTTATGCAGCCACACAGGTATGTGGGACACTGTCGAGATGAACACTTCGTTTATGTTGCCACACAGGGATGTGGGACACTGTCGAGATGCAGACTACGTTTGTGCAGCACACAGGTATGTGTGGCACTGTCGAGATGCACACTTCGTTTATGCAGCCACACAGATATGCGGGGCACTGTCGAGATGCAGACTACGTTTGTGCAGCACACAGGGATGTGTGGCACTGTCAAGATGCACACTGCGTTTATGCAGCCACACAGGTATGTGGGACACTGTCGAGATGAACACTTCGTTTATGTTGCCACACAGGTATGTGGGACACTGTCGAGATGCAGACTACGTTTGTGAAGCACACAGGGATGTGTGGCACTGTCGAGATGCACACTTCGTTTATGCAGCCACACAGGTATGCGGGACACTGTCGAGATGCACATTTCGTTTGTGCAGCCACACAGGTATGTGGGACACTTTCGAGATGAACACTTCGTTTATGCAGCCACACAGGTATGTGGGACACTGTCGAGATGCACACTTCGTTTATGTTGCCACACAGGTATGTGGGACACTGTCGAGATAAACACTTCGTTTACGTTGCTACAGAGGTATGTGGGACACTGTCGAGATAAAAACTTCGTTTATGCAGCCACACAGGTATGTGGGACACTGTCGAGATGAACACTTCGTTTATGCAGCCACACAGGTATGTGGGACACTGTGTAGAGGAACACTTCGTTTATGCTGCCACACAGGTATGTGGGAAACTGTCGAGATGCACACTACGTTGATGTTGCCACACAGGTATGTGGGACACTGTCGAGATGAACACTTCATTTATGCAGCCACACAGGTATGTGGGGCAATGTGGAGAAGAACACCTCGTTTATGTTGCCACACAGGTATGTGGGACACTGTGTAGAAGAACACTTCGTTTATGCTGCCACACAGGTATGTGAGGCACTGTCGAGATGCAGACTACGTTTATGTAACCACACAGGTATCAACATTGGTTATCTAGGTATGTGAATACTACTCTGTTGAAGTGAAGACAACATTGGTTATCTAGGTATGTGAATACTACTCTGTTGAAGTGAAGACAACATTGCTTATCTAGGTATGTGAATACTACTCTGTTGAAGTGAAGACAACATTGCTTATGTAGGTATGTGAATACTACTCTGTTGAAGTGAAGACAACATTAGTTATCTAGGTATGTGAATACTACTCTGTTGAAGTGAAGACAACATTGGTTATCAAGGTATGTGAATACAACACTCGTGAGGGGAAGACAACATTGGTTATCAAGGTATGTGAATACAACCCCGTTTGAGGTGAAGACAACATTGTTTATCAAGGTATGTGAATACAACACTATTGGGGTGAAGACAACTTTGGTTAGCCAGGTATGTGAGTACAACATTGTTGAGGTGCAGACAGCATTGGTTATCTAGGTATGTGATTCGAACACTGTTGAGGTGGAGACAACCTTGGTTATCTAGGTATGTGAATACAACAGTATTGAGGTGAAGACAACATGGTGCCATCGGGTACCATAGAATGAGCTGACACGCCGTGATACGTATAACCTGTATTTGACTCACACTCTATCGTTGTTATTATTTACTATTTCAGTATGCTGCCTATTGCTACTGTGGAGACGTCCTTCCCGACGGCTACCCCAAGAAGCCGGAGAGTGAGTGCAGCATGCCTTGTGATGGGAACCCGGCACAGATCTGCGGTGGCGGTTGGAGAAATTCCGTTTACCTCACCAACGTGTGATACGTATTGGGTACCTGTGTGGTGTATTAGACGCAGCATAGTAAAACGTGTGACGTACCGTACGCGTACCATTGTGTAGGCGTCCTTGGAGAACGCGTGAAAGCTAATGGAACAGGTGTATTGCGTCACACAACGACACGTGTGATACGTTTCATAGGTACACGTGAGGTACGTTATACACGTAAGTGTTTTGTATGTCACTCATATAAGCACGTGGTGGAAGGTGTAACAAGTAAGTGTAAGGTACGTCATACATGTTCTTACTGAGCTGCTAATCTCTCGGCTGCAGTGTTATTTCAATTTGTCCCATCGATAATGAAATTTGTTAGATATAAATATATTGTTTGAAAGGGTACATTACGAACCGTCAAACCTAAAGTCGTTACGTAAATCAGAAAAAGCTCCACTCCACTTGCATGATGCTATATTGACAGTTATAGTCAAGTAGTCAAATCTGACAGTGAAATAAACCTACCATCACTGACGACAAAAAGTCGAACTGATAGGGTCACTCTCTAGACTGGTGATGACATATAGCGCCACTGGTTAAAGATCAAGGGTACTTGTCATGTCGATGTGGCACTGACTTTCTTTTCAATGACATCCTATGTCAGCATGTCTTCAGTTTTGTTTTATCGAAGTAATATAATTTGTTTCACTTTGTTCTGTTTGTCTATAAAACTGAAACTATTTTCTATTTTGTGAACCTTGATAGAAATGGAATGGTCCAGAACCGGATTCGGTTCAAGCACTTAGTTTAAAAAGTAAAATCAGACAAAATGAGTTTAAATTACATACACCTGGAAACAAACCGTCAATCGCCCCTGAAAAAGTTAATCACTGTCACGCGATTGTTATTGGTAAAATCATTTTGGTCATGACATAAACCATTACATTTTGTACCCGTAGGCAATTTGTGAATGCTCGCTTGTAGTTCTGACACGTAAATCACGTGCACGGGGAACTAGCAGCAAACCACTCCCGACTCCTTAAAACCGCACTATCAGTTATCCCTTAAAACTTTAGTGGCAATTCCAGTTTATCCAAAGGTAGAGTGTGAGTTAGTTGAATTTAACGCCGCTTTTAATCGCGGCGTGTAAGCTTAATGTGGGAGGATTTTACTGCCACTTTATACTTTTTTCGAGGGCATCTGACACACTCAGACATGATGTTCTCCTTCAATCATTACATGTAGCTGAGATCTCTGGCACGTTTCATAACGTTATTGCTTCACTGTGTTCTCATTAAACAGCCAGTGTTAGAACCAAATGTGGACTTTCATCTTTTTTTAACTGTTCTGTTGGTACCCGCCATGACTGCATCCTAAGTCCACAGATTTTTATCATATTTATTTATGAGCTCCATAATAACCGGGATACGAACCCACTATCACTATCAAGAGACGCAACTCTGCACAGCGAATCGCGGCGCCTTAGACGACTGGGTCACCCGTGCCCCTTATCCAAAGGTAGTGAATGATAGGCAGGATTAACACAGTAATGTCCTACAAAGCTGCTGGTCGTCATTCGGTTATAAGCAGATTATCACCGGAAAGGAAAAGTGGTCCATGGTCTGGACGGCCTCCTGTGACGTCAGTACACGACGATTGCTAGCTGTTCCGTCTTGTTTCATAGGCGACAAAGTACAGTGCCAACACAAGACTGAACCAGCAATTTCAGCAGACAGGATGCACCAACAACGTCTGACAACAGCCAGGGAAGACCGACAGATTGTGAGGGCTCATCTACGTGATCAAACACTTCCGGCGTCCAGAACAGCAGTCACCATCGTAGGTCGACGAGGAGTAATCAGCGCCGCTACTGCACGCCGGCGACTTCGCGTCGCTGGTTTACGGGCGGCGGAATTGTGATGGTTTGGGGCGGCATCAGTTTTCGGTCAGTCAAAAACATACATGCGGTGGTGGCAGCAAAAGTCAGTGATACTAATTTATATTCACAGAGCGGCGACAGTGATGAGGGTTGATAGATGGGGAATCGGGGATGATGAGCGAGCGATCTTCCCATGTACCAAAGCGATGAAGAAGCGTGAGACGAAATGCGCGAGAGACCAAATGTGTGAGACATGAGAGAGGCATGCTATTGTCTCCTTGTATACAGTCCAAGTGGCTTCCAGAACACCACAGGATACAGGTCTAGTATCTAAATAGGGTAACTTCCTGACAAATGACTAAATAGTACCATATTCCTGACGACTAATCACGGCCCCAACACAATGCCCTACCGAATCTCAACAGAAACAATGCAACGCAGTTACATTCATTGACAAACAATAAAATACACAAGCGTATGACAATTGATAATAAAATGATTATAAATGGGAACTAATATACATATACTATTTTTTAGATTCTTAAAGTTCATTATTATTAGGATTAGTTTTAGGCTAGTATAGATTCTATAGCGGCTCCTAATATTCTTCACACACAAATGTGTGAAATGGTTTAGTGACGAATATTTTGGCTACTGGAAACTGTCCTAGGACATTCACACAAGCCACTCCCACGCGCTACATTTATTCAATACTGATTCAAAAGCGAATTCACCTTGTGTCGTCACAAGATGTGCCTCCCTTGTTCCTTACAATAATCCACATTATCTTTACAGTGTTCCCTAAAACACTTTTCTGTCACAAAAATGACCCGACGAATTATCAAATACAATGTCAATCATGCGTATCCGCGAGTCTGACGTCTTAAGAATGGAGCCGTCTTCCGTTCGCGCCATATCGGCTCATTCCTCACCACTCGGTATCTTGTAGAATGGGACGAGTGTGCCAAATGGATCGGGATCACTCGTAAGTGCCCGAAGACTAAAGTAACGAGACGCCATGACTGCCCGTAACCTCCATAAGTGTCCGTCACCTATTCGACCAAATTCGTTCAGTCGAACTAACAATCCGAAGGTCGCAAGTTTGCGTCCGACGGAATCTCACAAAAACTGTTTGCTGGTCTTTGAGACACGTGACGGCAGAGATAGTGGTACTGTATTCTAAAGGTGCTCCAATTTCCAATATCCATCTTGAAGTACAGACACTGGAATAGTCTTAGCACTAAGATATATTTCTGCGGCCCTACCCAAGTGTATATTATATAAATTTCAGGTGGGTTTATGTAACGATAAATCGCGTAATTTGCGTTGGTGAAGTTTTGAGTTAATCACTGGAAATGTTAAATAAGGGTTAGACTGGCTGTCCTGCGAGGAACATCCTGTTATTGCGCATGCGTGCGGTAGCCCCCGGAAAGTAGGCCTGCGTCACCCGTTTGCAAACAGTTTTATAGAGATGAGGATGGGGTGGTTGTTTAACAGACAACAATAGACCGGCTGTATCACGGCAAACTGGTGACTGTGAGTCAGTGAACTTTGGCAACAGGTTCATACACTGTTCCAGCTGAAGCCCGACAGATTAATGTCAGCAGCGGAAAGATAAACGGGGCGCAGGTGGCCGAACTGTGACCTTGTTAACCTTGAGAACAAGAGTTGTGATGACTAACCAAGAGCTGCTACGTCAACAGGATCAAAATGTAGAGATTACTACACGAATGTCTGTCAGATACATTTTATCTTACATCGAGTTGTTTCAAAACGTTTTATAATGTAGATACGCTTTGTAACAACGAGTTGTAAGATAAATCATGTATGCCAGGCACGAGTGCTGTAATCTTACACACCACAAAAAACGCACCATTTTAGTATCGATTCGATGCATATGTTATTAGTACATATTCATAACACCAGCATATTGCTTACAACTGATACCTACAAAAGAATTATAAACGATTAAGATTCCTGTCATCCATAATGAAAAAGTTTCATTTCTTGTCTTCGATTTGACGGTTGAAACATGAAGTCCAAACTGCATCTGCTTCTTTAATCGTAAGGTCTTGCCAGGACAAAGTAAAACCTCCTACCCGGGAGGAGGTCTTACTCAACAAAAGTAAAACCTCGTGAGAGGTAACACCAAAAAACCAAACTGACATCCTAATCAATGGTCAATATCTGTGATGAGTTTATAACAGTTCGGCTTAACTCCTGATCACCAAGAACAGGTTTTGTGTTGATTAACATGGGTCGTAGTCGGGGATTGTCTGTTGTTCCAAGTACGGTCAGCGGATCTCTTCACGACGAAGGGAGGCAACTAAGCAAAGCCAGTCACTGTTACCCCGAGTATGTTGGTGCCTTTGTCCACACAGTCACTGATACCCCGGGTATGTTGGTGCCTTTGTCCACACAGCAAATGTTATCCCGAGTGTGTTGGTGCCTGTGTCCACACAGCAAATGTTATCCCGAGTGTGTTGGTGCCTTTGTCCACACAGCAAATGTTATCCCGAGTGTGTTGGTGCCTGTGTCCACACAGCTAATGTTATCCCGAGTGTGTTGGTGCCTTTGTACACAGAGCAAATGTTACCCCGAGTGTGTTGGTGCCTTTGTCCACACAGCAAATATTATCCCGAGTGTGTTGGTGCCTTTGTCCACACAGTTACTGTTACCCCGAGTGTGTTGGTGCCTTTGTCCACACAGTCACTGTCACCCCGAGTGTGTTGGTACCTTTGTCCACACAGCAAATGTTATCCCGAGTGTGTTGGTGCCTTTGTGCACACAGTCACTGTTACCCCGAGTGTGTTGGTGCCTTTGTCCACACAGTCACTATTACCCCGAGTGTGTTGGTGCCTTTGTCCACACAGTCACTATTACCCCGAGTGTGTTGGTACCTTTGTCCACACAGTCACTGTTACCCCGAGTGTGTTGGTGTCTTTGTCCACACAGTCACTGTTACCCCGAGTGTGTTGGTGCCTTTGTCCACACACTCACTGTTACCCCGAGTGTGTTGGTGCCTTTGTCCACACAGTCCCTATTACCCCGAGTGTGTTTGTGCCTTTCTCCACACAGCCACACCCCCTCTAATCTGCCATACACCCTCTCTGATCTGTAACACACCCTCTCTAATCTGTCACACACCATCTCTGTTCTGTCACACACCCTCTCTAATCTGTAACACACCCTCTCTAATCTGTCACACATCCTCTCCTATCTGCCACACCCCCTCTCTAATCTGTCACACACCCTCTCTGATCTGCAGCACACCCTCTCTAATCTGTCACACACCCTCTCTAATCTGTCACACACCCTCTCTGATCTGCAGCACACCCTCTCTAATCTGCCACACCCCCTCTCTAATCTGCCACACACCCTCCCTGACCTGTCACACACCCTTTCTAATCTGTCACACACCCTCTCTGATCTGCAGCACACCCTCTCTAATCTGTCACACACCCTCGCTGATCTGTCACACACCCTCTCCAATCTGTCACACACCCTCTCTAATCTGTAACACATCCTCTCTAATCTGCCACACACCCTCTCTAATCTGCAACATACCCTCCCTGATCTCTCAAACACCCTCCCTGATCTCTCAAACACTCACGGATGACAAGAAGCCTGGAACGTGCATTGCCACAGAAAGCAACCCACACCATGAAACTTCCGCCTCGAAATATGTCAACTTCCTGTACACAGCAAAGGGCGTAACGTTCATGACGGCGCATCCACACCCTCGCCCTACCATCAGCAAATCGAAGATTAAATCGGGATTCATCACTGAAGACGACTTGATTCCAATCGTCCATCGTAAGTGTCGCTGTGCCAAAATTGACGGTGACGTCTGTGTAATTGAGTCAGAATCGGCCCGCAGTATGGCCGTCGTGCTTGAAGGTGAGCAATTCTCAGACGGTTTCGAACAGTTTGCGCACTCAGTCTTCCCCTAAACAGTTCATTTCTGGTTGATGTAGCCGTCAAACATCTGGCGATCCTCTGCATTTGACGTCACACGTGGTCGACCTGGCCGAGGGCGATCAGCGGTGGTACCCGTTTGCTGTAGACGCGTCTGTAAATCATAAACAGTCCGTCGACTACAACCCATCGTCCTTGCGACTTCAGCTACGGACATTCCCGTCTGCAACATGCCGATGGCACGTTCACGTTGCACATTTGAAAGGCGTGGCATGACAAATGGCCGTAAGGCTTTTGTTTTCTTGTGTTTTTCTTTTTTTGTTAATGACTGCTAACAAGTATGGCTGAAAAAACGTGCGGTATTATGGCCACGTGACAAGTTGCACGTGAAAAACCACTTTTGCCGCTATAGTGCTGTGCACATGATTTTGATCGATTCACCTGCACAAAGGTCTGAAGACAATACGTGGCAATTACTGTTTAAATACACAATCAGGGCCCACAATGATAACTGGTCAAAATGCTAAAATTTTAGGATTGTGAAGTTTTTAATTTGGTTCAGTATATTATGAAAACTCTTTAGGTATCTTCTCTTCATTTTGTCGCAGTCTCTAAAGTACATAGAGGTTATCACGCGAGTGTGTTTGGGGATGGTAAATATCCTGCATTAGGAATAAACATTGTATTTAGCGAGCCTTGGCCGAGAAACCTACCCATTATATGATAAAGCTAAATATCCATTTGCAACGCATCTTCATAAACAAGATGTAGGATTCGACTGTACCTGGTACGTAGCTCTGTGTTCATAATGTTACATACTATGGTTGTAACTGAAGCTATACACACAGACTTTGTAATGTGACCACATTCCTTCACATACATGTACGTTCAGGGCGGTCGGGTAGCCTAGTGGTTAAAGCGTTCGCTCGTCATACCAAAGACCCGGGTTCGATTCCCGACATGGGTAAAATGTGTGAAGCCCGTTTCTCGTGTCCCCCGCTGGAATATGGCTAAAGGCGGCGTAAAACCATACTCACCCACTCACATACGTTCTCATCATTTTTGCACATTATCAATTTGTGATAAACTTGCACGTAAAACATCACCAATTTCAACTATTTCTTCTGCTTCTATTTACATTTTTATAAGAGACAATGACACATATGACCCATAAACCCAACTTTTGAACTGGTAACATAATTCGTTTTTTGCGTAAGTACTTATATAAATAGTGTGTCAGATTAAGGAGGGACTCGTGCATCATATCAGCGTCGCTAAGTGTTTAAAGCAATAATTTATCATGGCTGTTATTTTGGGGATTCGTCCAAATGGTTTCGTGCAGAAAGACAAACTTTCAATGCAAGAGCGTTTTTGTTTCTTCAGTTTCTAAAACTGCGCATAAAAGTGGACGTACTTATTTTAATAGTGACAACTTTAACCGCATGTGAAAATTTTCAATTTTCTCTTTATAACATGTAATGAACATTCAGCGTTTGGGTTTGTTTTAACGATTTGGGTCAAATTCTCATTCCTTCAAAAACGTGCTGACAAAGCGATCCAAACAGTAACAGGGCGTCTGATGTTCGTGCTGTAAACGTAATGCCTCTTTGTGTAACACGAGACGGTGGACAAGCGCAGGCGAAATGAAATTGTATGCATACAATGAAATAAATAATGTGTGTATTTATAATGTGCCAAATACACTCCTTAAAGCATGCTCGGTGTCTATGGTCAATGGATCAGTGTCACAACACGGAGTAATAACACAAACCAAATATGGATTAAGAATATATTATTAAATAAAATTAAGAATTATGTTGGCAATGATGTATCAAACGCACTCACACCCATTCAGCTACCTTCCACTATCACACTTCACACACTTCACACTCTTCCCATCCTTCCCATCCTTCACATACTTCACACACTTCACACACTTCACACACTTCACACCCTTCACACCCTTCACACCCTTCACACACTTCACACACTTCACACACTTCACACACTTCACACACTTCACACACTTCACACACTTCACACACTTCACACCCTTCACACCCTTCACACCCTTCACACCCTTCACACCCTTCACACCCTTCACACACTTCACACACTTCACACACTTCACACACTTCACACACTTCACACACTTCACACACTTCACACACTTCACACACTTCACACACTTCACACACTTCACACACTTCACACACTTCACACCCTTCACATCCTTCACACACTTCACACACTTCACACTCTTCCCATCCTTCACATCCTTCACATCCTTCACATACTTCACACACTTCACACACTTCACACACTTCACACCCTTCACATCCTTCACACACTTCACACACTTCACATCCTTCACACACTTCACACACTTCACACACTTCACATCCTTCACACACTTCACACACTTCACATCCTTCACACACTTCACACACTTCACACACTTCACACTCTTCCCATCCTTCACATCCTTCACATCCTTCACACACTTCACACACTTCACACACTTCACACACTTCACACCCTTCACATCCTTCACACACTTCACACACTTCACACTCTTCCCATCCTTCACATCCTTCACATCCTTCACATACTTCACACACTTCACACACTTCACACACTTCACACCCTTCACATCCTTCACACACTTCACACACTTCACATCCTTCACACACTTCACACACTTCACACACTTCACATCCTTCACACACTTCACACACTTCACATCCTTCACACACTTCACACACTTCACACACTTCACACTCTTCCCATCCTTCACATCCTTCACATCCTTCACACACTTCACACACTTCACACACTTCACACACTTCACATCCTTCACACACTTCACACACTTCACACACTTCACACACTTCACATCCTTCACACACTTCACATACTTCACACACACCCTCTGTCCCTCTAACATACACTTTCCCAATAGTTAAGGTTAACCCTACTTACACATACTCTAATTTTGCACTAATAATCTATGTCTAAATCTCTACTTATACATCAGTTTATCATCGCAACAATGACAGAACATCAATACATCAATATCAGAACACATTAATACATCTCAACATCAACACCTCAATACATTAACATCTTTAGGCATTAATTCTTCCAACGCTTCAATACATGCATGTCAACAATTATCTCTCATTATGTACACAATATGTACAAAGTCATTCGCCACACCTCCTTCCACGTCATTGCATTATGCACTGTACATTGTGTCGAGCCTCACACAGGGCTCCTTCTATTCAGATGTAAACATTCCATGTACTTCATGGCCATCTGTCGCCCTGGGGTCAGGCTTCATATAATGAATGTCCCTGCCTCCTCATCCTCCGTACGGGTGCCCCTCTGGGTCCCCGGACACTATACAACAAACGTTCATACGTAAGTTTAATTACAAGTGACCATTCACCTTACATAGAGTATTAAATACTCAGAATGGTACACACATAGTTATTCACCATACAAATGAACATGGGAGCATGCTCAGAATAACTATACACGGTTATTCAACATACATCAAGCCTGTACAATACTCAGAATAACTAAAAACGCATAGAGTTATTCAACATACATTGAGCAAGTACAACTTAGAGTAACCAATGTCAATATCAAAAGTAAATACACATGATAATATTACTATGGTGGTTGTTTTCAACACAACGACGACTGCCAAATCAAGACTGTGTGAGATCTCAAAATATGTATTGACGTAATTCATGATGAAAAGACATGTTCCTACATCCGTTAACTTTTATATCATTACATAATATATATATATATATATCATTACATAATATATATATATATATATATATATATATATATATATATATATATATATATATATATATATATATAATACATACATTATCAAACTACAAATATATAAGCATAAACAATATTCAAATAAAATGTAACTTACGCCACAAGATTGGAACAACACACCAAAACCAAAACCGTCTAACCAAGGTTAGAATTCTCCTTGACTGCCCTGAATTTCAGTTTACAGTCTTTTTAAATACCCACTCAATCACACCGATCATACAACAAAAGACGTTCACGCCTGACCCAAGCAATCTTACATAACACCTCTAAAGCTCACAGCTTACATACAGTCCAACCACTCTCTAACACATACAATCAAACCAACTTCAGAGAAATATATACATTGTGATCTTGACAATCAGTGTGCACTTGATTTTCACTCTCACTGTGGAGTATACAATAGATGACTTATTACTTGTCCTGGCCAAAGGGTAACCTCCATTGTGTTTGTTTAAACTAAAGGGACATCTAAAAAAAGGGGGTCCGGTGGATGGTTGTTACGCCAAAATAACGATTCACGACAAAAAATACACGTTTTCCCCTTCACATCTCAATTGTATTGTGTTGTGTTGTGTTGTTGTTTTACGCCGCAATATTCCTTCTACGAGGGGCGATTGATAAGTTATGAGCCTACCTCTGAAGGAGTGTGGTACGGATGAATGACATAGACGACCGACGACCGACGAGTGACACAGCGACAGATATCCAACTTAGTGGACATCTCTCAGGAACGAGTGCATTTCATTCTGACAGATATTCTAGGAATGCACAAGGTTTCTGCTCGATGGGTACCCAAACTGTTGACAGCTGATCAGAAACGGCAAAGAGAGAATCTCTCAAGGGAGAACCTCAAGCTTTTTGGAGGTGATCCAGATAACTTTCTCAAATGATTTGTTACAATGGACGAAACATGGGTCCACCACTTTGAACCTGAATCAAAACAACAGTCTAAACAGTGGAGACATGTCACATCTCCTACCCCAAAGAAAGCAAAGTCTGTGCCTTCAGCTGGGAAAGTCATGGCATCCGTGTTTTGGGATTCTGAAGGTGTGATCATGGTTGGCTGGCTTCCTAAAGGCCGTACTATTACATAGGCTTACTATGTGGAACTTTTGAGATAGTTAAGAGAGAAAATCAAAGTAACGCGACGTGGAAAGTTGACGAAAGGTGTGCTTTATCATCACGACAATGCTCCAGCACACACATCACTGATAGCAATGACCAAAATCCATAAGTGTTGCTTTGAACTTCTCCAACATCCACCTTATTCACCTGATTTGGCTCCGTCGGACTATCATCTGTTCCCACAGTTGAAATGGCATTTAGCTGGAACTCATTTCCAGTCAGATGATGACGTCATTACAGCGGTCAACCACTATTTGAGTGACCAAGAAGTTGACTTCTACAAAAGTTGCATAATGGCATTGCAACATCGCTGGCAGAAGTGTGTTGACCTTAAAGGGGACTATGTCGAAAAATAAAAAGCTTTGGTATCAAACTGACTTTGTTTTCTTTGTTAGGCTTAGAACTTATCAATCGCCCCTCGTATATGACGTCGGTCTGTAAATAGGCGAGCCTTAACCATCGATCTACGCAATTGGGATATGATGACATGCATCAAGTCAGCGAGCCTGACCACCCGATACTTCCAGTTGCCTCTAACGGCAAGCATGGGTTGCTGAAGGCCTATTCTAACCCAGATCAAATACAGGGGAAAGAAACATTGAGGTGTGACTTTTATTATGACGCCAAAACGCATCGGGACTGATTCCAACTGTCGTGGTATATATTTCGTTTGTTGTGTTAGAAGATTAATCAATCTGTCAATACAGTTCATATCATCATAATCATAATCAATTCCAAGTTTTCAAAAAATGTATTAAATGATCACAGTCACTTTTGTTTCTTTATGAATCCTTGATGAATTCTTTGAATACAGCAGTTGTCTTTTAGATTTGTTTGTTCTAATTCATAATGTACACGGTAGGAATGCCCGGTGGTTTTATTGTAATGGAATATTTTGAATTTACGATGAATATTCTTTATATTTGACGAAAAATTATATTACTGCGAGTTTCATACATTTAACAAATGATTGAATTATGAATTTTAAATGCAGAGTTATCACCCATTACTGCTAGTATATCTATGAATTATCATTCTTTCAATAATTAAGACATATTACATCTATTATTATCATCAGAAAGAATTAAATGTCAGGGTGTAGATGGGAAACTCGTTCATCACATAACCTTACGCAAGACAGTGATGAATGATAACTCAGTGGCATAAATGTTCCTGGTTCGTGGAAACAAGCCCCACACACGTCCACCCTCGACCCAGTTGAAGACTTGACGAAATATCATCATGACGCTGTTGGTGTTACTTTTTGCTGGGCTGGTACCAGCATCGCTTTGCAGCATCTGTTGCCCCCCTGAACAGTGGGAGGCGTACCAGTTCATCAGCCGCGTCGACTCCAACGGCGGATACGAGGTATGTTGTTCTGCAGACACACAGTAGTGAAGCGCGTTAAATCAATGGGTATTGGGCAGCACGTCCGTCTGAGGCGCTAGAGGTGAGGTGAAATTGGGTTTAACGTCGCGTCCAAGATTATTTTCACTTATATAGCGACGTGTATGCACGTGTGTGTGTGTGTGTGTGTGTGTGTGTGTGGCTGCTTGTACTAGTCCGTACTGATGCCGAATTATAGCGCTAGCTCACTGAGATACCATGCCGCAGTTGCAATACCCCGCTCAGACACAGTATACTGACTCCGAGCCGACCAGTCCTTGTTTTAGCCCCTTAATGCCGAACGCCAGACAGGGTAACATTTTCTAACGTCTTTTTGGTATGACGCGGGCGGGGATCGAACCCCGGACCTTCCGCTCTCCGAGCGGACGCTCTACCACAAGACCAGGGAGGCGGTCAGAGGCGCTAGAAGTATGTCAATGGTCATGTCAGAATCGGCTACTGGATAAAATTTGTTGAATGTGAAGTCTTTCGTTGAAAGCTTCGACGTTGATACAGTTTGTCCATCACTCTATGAAGGTTCATACTCCAACGAACTCACACAAAATGAAAGACAATTCTTAAATAAACAGCAATCTTGGGGTGGGTTAAACGTTAAAAAAATACTTCGTCCCAGAACAGACGGGAAAAATGATTTTGCAAAACATTCAAATTGATCGTTTGACTAGATGGATATCATCAGAAATATGTTGAAAGAAAGAGAAAATTAGTGCATTCCGCTTTTCTAGTTTGAAGCAGTGACCAATTTGATCTTCATCTCCAACAAAAATGCCACAGGCCAATAACGTGAAATAACAGTACGATGTGGCCATATTATGGCGATTTTTAAAATAAGTTTTTGTAAGATATATGTTAGTGAGGGAATCGAAGTTGCTATACCCCTCAGCTAGCAACACCAAGTGTTTTACGCCGGTCACTAGTCAAGGTGACAGCTTATGGTAAAAACGTATAAAATAGCTTGTAAATATAGGTAAGCTTCTTCTTGACTTGACCGTCTTCGATCCCCGGCAGCGTCATTACAAAAGACGTTAAAAAATGGTACTTGTTGTTACCCTGTGTGGCGCTCGGCATTGAGAGGCTACAACAAGAACTGGTCGGCTCGGAGTGGGACATTCATGTCAAACTACAAGCAAGCACACACACACACACACACGCACACACACACACACACGCACGCACGCACGCACGCACGCACGCACGCACGCACGCACGCACACACACACACATTTAACCCCCACACTGTTCAATATTGCATTCATGTTTGTGTATATATCTTTGATATATACAACCATAACTAAATACCTTTTGAATTATATAATATTACTGTCGTATATTGATACATTAAAAAAAATAGAGAAATATTTTAATAGAGAAATACATGCCATTCATCCGTGCCGACGTGAGCACGGAGCGATATGCAACATTGAGTCAGTACTAATCATGGCATATATAATATCCAATTGTTTGCAGCTACGGCTATGTTACTATGCAACTTCTGAGAACGTTTTAGAAATAAAAGTTTTTGAATATAATTTTATCACAACCTGTTTCGAGAAAACACTTATGGCACATATACATGTGAGTATCTTATCTTCCAAGCGTTTCATACGAATCGGTTTGGGTTTTAGTTAAATTGGACAATCCAATTAAAATGTATTTAATCTACTTTCAAGGGCCTGCAGGCTGTGTCCTATGACGCTGTAAGCAGAAGGTACGCAGTCTTCGGCAACTACACCGAGGGTCAGTACGCCGACTTCAAAGTCATCTACGACTACGCGGCGGTAAGGGATGAAGTTTATATACACTTTTCAAAAATAAGAAACGCACAGGTAGACTTTTAGTAAATTTATTGTACCTAATGAAGTCGATATATTTCATTTAATACCATAGATACAAATATGAAATTTTGGAGCTCGATTGTCACATGTTGTCGTTGTACAAAGGCATTGAAAACTGTTCATTGTCATGTCACATAAGGCCACAAGGTTGCGCTGAACTCGTGTGACCGCCCCTGGCAGAAATCACGGCTCTGCATCTCGGCACTGACTGGATAAGTGTAGGAATTCTGTCCTGCGGAATTCTGCGACATTCTGCCAGTTGTGGGAGTGTTTGCGGTGTGTTCTGACGTTGAAACACACGTCGATCGAGTTCATCCCAGAGGTGTTCGATTGGGTTGAGATCTGGAGATCTCGACAGGAGAAAACGTTGATGTTGGCATTATGAAGGTAGTCTAGCATGAAACGAGCTGTGTGCGGTGTGGTGTTGTCATTTTGAAACAGCCCCCTCTAGCGGTCCATGATTGGACGAAGGTGAGGTTGAAGAATTTAATTCATGTAGCGATTTGCTGTCAAATTTCCCTGAACTACATCCAAGTCAGATCTGGTAGTGTAGGATATGCCCCCCCCCCCCCCCCCCCCCACACACACACACACACATACACACACCCCTCTCACACACACACACACACACACACACACACACACACACACACACACACACACACACACACACACACACACACACACACACACACACACACACACACACTCCAAACACACACAATGACACTACCGCCACCGAATTTGTCGAATTCACGTGCACAATGTGGGGCTAAACGATCATTTCGACGACGATAAATACGTTGTCTTCCATCTCGCCGGTGAAGAAGAAATCGTGATTCATCACTAAACCACAGTCGTCTCCAGTTTCTCAAACTCCAAGGCTGTGTGGTATGGCACCAACGCAAGCGTCGCTGTCGATGGATCTGTTGCAAAACAGAGACGATAACTGGTCCTCTGGGTCGGATTCCAGCCTCGCGAAGATGGTTCCTGACAGTCTGGTCCGATATCTTCCTCAAACTAGGGATGCGCCCTGCAGTCTCCGTAGCTGTGGCATTACGATGACGTAGGTGGAACAGTCAAATGTAGCGATCCTGTGCAGGGGTAGTAACTCTTGGTCGGCCGGTTCTCGGGTTGTCTGCAGTGGAATTGGACTGTGTGTATCGGTCACAAAGGCGGCAAATGCTGTTGTGGACGTTGAAGTGGCGTGAAACAGAAGACTGCGATTCCTCTCTTTAGATACGTCCTATGGCGATGTTCCGATCGGCAGCGCTGAGCCTCGGCATTTTCGAACTTGAAAAATGATGATCATTGAATGACAAAATATTGACTTATGCCTGCCTTTTTCATTACCACTACCACGAGTTACAAATGCCATGCATTTTGTTGTTTACCCCCATGACATTTTTTTAACAAGTGTGAAAACAATGCCGTTTAAGAAATTGCAAATCGACAAAGGCTGCGTTTTGACGCACCGTTTGTCGAATATCAGGCCACCAACGTTTTCCAATAACATATATCCAATTTATATACCGGATATATACTACTACTACAACCACTACTACTGCTTCTACTACTACTACTACTACTACTACTACTACTACTGCTACAACTACTACTTCTGCTGCTACTACTACAACTGCTTCTGCTACTGCTACTACTGCTGCTACTGCTACTACTGACACTACTACTACTGCTTCTACTACTGATACTGATACTACTACTGCTACTACTACTACTACTGATACTACTTCTGCTACTACTTCCACTGTTACTACCCTGATACTTTTACTGCTACTACTGCTATTACAAACACGACCACACCTACCACAACCACCTCTTTTATCATCGCCATCAAAGCCTCTACTACTAATACTACTGCTTCAATGTATACAATTACTATCCTGAAATAACTCTAGTAGATGGATATGGATAATCTTACAGATCAAACACGTTAGATAATAGTTCCTGGTTTAAAGGAACAGGAGACGTCACAGTTTCCTATTCCTATTCCTATCGGACAGATCAAGCTGTCTACCTATGACTAGATCACGCTGAAGACCATACCATGACTTGTCAAATTGGATGAAAACACTGTTATCTTGATATTTAGATTTCTTTCTTTACAAAAACTAATATGTCACCTGGAAGTCGGCGCGAATCTTCACTGTGGTTTATCACATGCTTTATGGTCACTGAACAGCTGTTTTAAGTCAAAGTTGTTAATGCAACTTTCAGTAATTCCAATAATATCCAAACTATATTATAATATAATTAATAAAGTTTAAATTTATGAGTTATGCTAGATGTTCCAGAATAAAAAGTTTATGAAGTTTTCTTCATGATCACAAGAGTAATTCAATCATAGAATAATCATCTTGATGCGTCGTAAAATCCCGACCCCGGCCACACCCCAATCTGGACCGTCTCCCAGCCGAGGGGCGGGGGGTGAGTGTGTAAGAGGTTGACGTAGTGTGGTGTTCTGATGTGTGTCTCGTTCTAATCCTGTGGCATCATTCTTCCTTAAAGACTGAAATGGAGTTTTGACTTCTTACCTTCTCCCGTCCTTCCCCCCTATCTCCTCAAGCTTACTTCCTTTATCTTCTATCAGGGTTATCTGCTCGGAGTCGCTGTAAATCCTGCCTCTGGTTGGTAGTTAGGCAACTGGCTATACCACCCCACCCCACCCCACCCACACCCCACACACCCACACACCCACCTCTACCTGTCTCTCTCTCTCTCTCTCTCTCTCTCTCTCTCTCTCTCTCTCTTTCAGTATCCGTCTCATACTAATAACCTGCATCTTAACCTCCAAGTGAGATATCCTAGCAATAAGATGCCTTGCTTGCTAATAGACGGAGATTGTGTGTTCTCTTTCAAAGTATTTTCAAACAAGCGTGCGTGCGTATGTATTCTTAATCTTTACATGGTCTGCAGTATTCATTCGGACCTTCGGGGGCCCACACAGCACGGTATTATTTCGTCTGTTTCGACTGTCTTGACGTCCGAGTCATGAAGCAGGTTTCCGTCATCATCTTTCAACATCTTTTCTGAACTCACGCGCATCACATTGGATAGACCTCTTTTCGTCTCTTTTGCATTAATTGCTTTATACAGAATGAGTCTTTCTTCTGAATCCATCTTTTAGGAATCAAATCGGTAGGCCCTTGGATTGATTCTGTATCTCCCGAATTTGCAATACGTAGTGTGACAAAAGGGCCACTATATCCACTTATGGACATGTAAACGAACCCGTCTGTCCAAGGGAAAAATCACAGATTTGTCAGTGTGACAGAAAAATGCTGCATGAAACGTGATGAACACTTCCTAGATTTAACATACCGCATTTCTGTTTTTTTTCTTGGACACGTCTATTACCCGAGGAAGATAATGTTAGACATGACACCAGGATTCATTTTTCAGGGAGTTGAATACCGCATTACCCCCGGGAGTAGATCGTGCGAGACTTTCGCCATAACGGAAAAGTTCAAGGATACATGTGTCCCAGGTACGTCGAGGATTTCAATGACGATACGTATGACACATGTGCGTCCCATGTACGTCTTGGCATGGACTGACATGAAGGGTGACCTCAGTGTCGACCAGATACGTCCAGGTATCTAATGACAGGATGGATGACCTCAATGTGTCCCGAGAACATCTGACAACAGGCATGTAGTTCCAGGACGGGTGACCTCAATGTGTCCCGAGAACGTCTAACAACAGACATGTAACGACAGGACGGGTGACCTCAATGTGTCCTGAGAACGTCTGAAAACAGACGTGTAATAATAGGACGGGTGACCTCAGCGTGTCCCGAGAACGTCTAACAACAAATATGCAAGAACAGGACGGGTGACGTCAGTGTGTCCCGAGAACGTCTAACATCAGACATGTGATGACAGGACGGGTGACCTCAATGTGTACCGAGAACGTCTAACAACAAATATGTAATGACAGGACGGGTGACGTCAGTTTGTCCCGAGAAAGTCTAACAAACAGACATATAATGACAGGACGGGTGACATCAATGTGTCCCGAGAACGTCAAACAAGAGACATGTAATAATAGGACAGTTGACCTCAATGTGTCCCGAGAACGTCTAACAACAAACTTGTAATGACAGGACGGGTGACCTCAGTGTGTCCCGAGAACGTCCAACAAGAGACATGTAATAACTGGAAGGGTTACCATGACTTCAGTGTGTCCCGAGAACGTCTAACAACAAACATGTAATGGCAGGACGGGTGACCTCAATGTGTCCCGAGAACGTCTAACAACAAACTTGTAATGATAGGACGGGTGACCTCAATGTGTCCCGAAAACGTCTAACAACAAACGTGTAATGGCAGGACGGGTGACCTCAATGTGTCCCGAAAACGTCTTACAACAGATTTGTTATGACAGGACGGGTGATCTCAATGTGTCCCGAGAACGTCTAACAACAAACATGTTATGACAGGACGGTAACGGCAGTTTGTTGAGTACTGGACAAAGATTGTGTTTGGGCAGATAATCATTCACTTAGGGAGACTGACATGTTAAGGACTGTGTGACACTATTGATATTGATATCGAACTAATCCATTGTCCGGCTTTAAACCACATTTTCTAAGATAACCATAAGTTCAAAACAGGCACGTGTCTTAAGATAGCTCTTTAATCGAGCTCTATTGTTATATCGGCATCGTACGTATTTCGCAGATGGTGCCGCTCAGATGGGACCATTCACCTTCGGCTTAGGTACGACGACCCTTGACACCCGGGGATACAGCTACTCCACCAAAAACAAAGGCGTCACCACCCACGTCACCATGGTCGTACAACATGATAGATGTGTACCCGTCATCATAAACACAATCACCGCTTCCAGTACTGGTAGGTACACTCACACAACGAACTCATGTTTCAAGTTAAGGATATCAAGTAATTTGTTTTGGTACAGTGTGTTGTTCGTTTGTTGTTTAGCGCCGCACTGGGCAGTATTCCAGCTTTATGATGGCGACCAGTAAATAATCAGCTGTGGACCTGACATGCCAGTGATTTATGATGTGAGCAACGATCCCCTCCGCACACATTAAGTCCCCCAGGATGACCACCCGATTTTACGATCAGCATAGGATGCTGGGGACCTATTCTTACCCGGAATCCCCAAGGGTGTTTTTGCATTATGGGTAATAACTCTCTTTGAAGGAAACTGTGGGTATATTTCAGGTGACTCCTTAGTGTCTATCGGCTATAATAACATGAACCCCGGCATCAGGGACGTCACTGTCTTCTCCCCTCCGGCATACTGTGGGAAGGTAAGGACAGATCTAACGACATCATCCAGGTGAAAGCTCCGTTTTATCTCTATTAGTATATACTAATAGTATGTGTACTTATATTATGCATACCACCATACACAAGATGTATGCTCAAACATTATTAACCCGGTCAACGGATCAGTGTGCGCTTGATATTCATTGTCAGCTTCCTGGGGATTATGTCAATAAGAAACTGGAGTTCGCATGTTTGGTAATTTGTCTATCCTAGGAATGTCGGTGATAGAATAAGTATACATTGTAGATTAAGTCTATACACACGCTGATTATATGCTATATAATTGTGAGATAAAGATTACTATAACAAAAGTAAATAATGTATGAAATATATATATATATATATTTCACCATGTGAATTAATCATTGGGAATAAAGATGCCCAAATGTAACAGTCTATGTTGGTGTTGGTAATCACTCACTTAAGTCTCAAGAACTACATGTAACCCAAATTCCCTTATCTTCCAGGGAGGAAAGAACACCTTTCAGAAACCTCAACAGAGATTCAACGTTGTTCACTTTTAAGTCAACCTCATATATTTGACTTTCTGGTGTCCCCCGCCGTGATACTGCTGGAATAATGTTTTAAGCGGCGTAAAACCATACTCACTCACTCATATATTTGACAAGAGCCGATTCCTCTTTTGTGTTGGTCAATTTATGTGCGAATATATTTCAGTGGTTTTGTATCCCTTTCTGTGAATTTATAAAGTTAAACGGTTTCTTTTCTACTTAACAAATTAAGGATGAAGTAAATCTTCAAGTCAAACGAAATGTGTGAACTTCTGTATTTAGTCTAACTTCTGTGTCATAACGGTGCACGCCATCAAATAAAAACATTCATTCAATGTCATGCTGTTTTTGGTGTTGGTGTTGCCATCTCACGGAGAAGGTAATACAGCCTATAGTCAGTTGTATCGCCATCGTTTGCCAAACGCCAAGGTTTTGGTTCGGTTTGGTTTGTTGTTTTACGCCGCACTCAGCACTATTCCAGTTATATGACGGCGGTCAGTAAATAATCGAGTCTGGACCAGACAATCCAGTGATTAACATCATGAACATCGATCCACGCAATTGGGATCGATGGCATGCATCAATCAAGTCAGCGAGCCTGACCACCCGATCCCGTTAGTCGCCTCTTACGACAAGCATAGTCGCCTATTACGGCAAGCATGGGTTGCCGAAGACCTATTCTACCCCGGATCTTCATGGGTCGCCAAACGCCAAGGACAAACCCTCATTTTACCTCAATGAGGTTATCGGCATGGTGTCGTCCAAACCGATACTGTTTCATTAGAGACAATAGAGTAAAGACGGATGATAGAGTTCCAGGGCAAGACCTAAAAGCATGGATTCATACAAGAAAGACCATTCGTAGTTCACAGTAGCCTCGAGCCATCCAACCATAGTATTTAGATAGGATTATGTATTGTCTCATTCACAGATGTTATTAAATGTTCGATGATGCTATGCCTTGTATGAAATATGTCAAAGTACACGAGTTCTGTATATAATTCTTATTATAAAAAAGATGTATTACTTTGGGCTTGAAACCCATGATAATTTGATAAAATCTGTAAATTCTTTCCAGGGAAGTAGGTCTATTTAACGAGGTTTCCCACTTCACATAATACTTAACAATCATATATTGTCTAATACCTTGTTGTTTTAATGTTATCAATATCATAACCAGTTCCACATGCACACCACATTTGAGAATATATCCCGAAGGACACACGTACACCCTGCTGTGCAAAACCAACCCGAGGAGTCGTACCCCTGATGTGGTACGTGGGGTACAGTGGTACTTGAGGAGTGGAGCTGTGTTTGTTGTTGTTGTTGCTGCTGCTGCTGCTGCTGCTGCTGCTGCTGTTGTTTTACGTGTTTAAGAAAGCGCTTCTGCCTCAGCAATTTCGGCTGACCTGTCCATCCGTGTCAGTAGGGTACACTCATCCGTTGCGAGTTTTGGTGTTCATGGAATTTCTGTTTTGTATTGATATGATTTTCTATATCTATTTTCGTATATTGATATGATTACATTTTCATATCCGGTTGCTCTTTTTATATTCGTTCGAGTAGCTGTCCATCTCTCATTAATAGAGTTTGTTTGGCCTTCGGTACGGCATCTATAGGCTTTAGGAGATCTTCGACATCATGCATAGGGCCACACAGGAATCGAAGAGCGACTTCATAACATTTTAAGGTGTACTGATGAGTTCCTCCCCCAAGATAGGGGCGGTCGGGTAGCCTAGTGGTTAAAGCGTTCGCTCATCACGCCGAAGACCCGGGTTCGATTCCCGAAATGGGTACAATGTGTGAAGCCCATTTCTGGTTTCCCCCGCCGTGATATTGCTGGAATATTGCTAAAAGCGGCGTAAAACTATACTCACTCACTCCCCCAAGATAATCCCTGATGCTGTCGTAATTCTGCGAGTTAAAGATAATAAGGGACGTCCATGACATTGCTTCTGACAAACTGTCCGATTTACGCTGCTTTGTGGCGCTTAAAGTAGTTAACCGGGTAATGTAAAGGAACTTATTAGTACACGTGGAAGTAGTGTGGATTCTTAGTGGCAGCAAATTGACTGATGCGCCCTTGAAATATATCAATCTTCGACCAAAGTGCCGTTTCTGGACGGCTGGCTCTACCTACATATCTACGACCTGACTTGCGTCTCATCATCTTGACGGTACCTAACTGAAAAGATCGACTTTCTGCCAGCTTCGAACACTGTTTCCGGGATTCAAGAACTGTGCACGTGCCGCATGTAACAGTGAATTAATTTTGGATGTTCGTGACTATGCTTACATTTGTTAAAGATCCTGTTATTTAGTTCACATATTTAAACCATTGTGTTGCTATTTTTTATTGCAAGCCTAATCCTGTGTGTGGCAATATACTTTGTAAATTATTGATTGATCTTTTTTGGTTATCTGCTGACTTGACTATGTAGTTCTGTACGTACGTACCGATATATCGGTTAATCTTCGCGTTTCAGTTTGGAAATTAACTCGCAACACAGGTAACAAGAAGTCTGCGTTTTGCTGGAAATATCTTCATGATATGTCAATGCCCACGTACGATAGTGGCGATAATGGTTCTCCATTATGGGTTGTATACTTGCTACTTAATCCTCCTCAGCATTGCGGTTGTTACGATTGCCGTTTTCATCTCGAACCAGGGTTCTCGACATATCCGAAGTTATCTTCCCATAGCTCGTAGGTTTTTTGTGCGCGGCGTTGTACTGTATAAAGAGGAAGTGGTTCACTTCAGGTTGCGTCAAAGTAAGGATCCTTTGGACTCATGTGGCTGTAACAGGAGTGAGTGAGTGAGTGCGTGCGTGCGTGCGTGCGTGCGTGCGTGCGTGAGTGAGTGCGTGAGTGCGTGCGTGCGTGCGTGCGTAGTTACATCGGCAATATTTCAGTTATATCGTGACTAAATCAAGTTATATATGAACGATACACAAAACTGTAAAACCTGTCGACGAAAGACAGTAAAATAACTAGATTATCACAAACGTAGATATAAAATTAGCATGTCACCATAATATTTTAACTATTCATAACAATACAAAATATAAATGGGCTATAGATCACCAACAACCAAAGGTAGGCCACCATACCAGGTGACATGGGGACTTACGGTACTTCTGCTACCTACATGGTACCCTAGTAGGATTTACACCATCCCTCTTGAGGAGCTGACAGGACTTGGGTCCATAACGTTTTCTAGAGTGAGCCGGTGTTAACATTATTACAGTAACATAACGTTGGGGACACCAGAAATTGGATTCATCCATTGTACCCACCTCGAAAAACGAACCCAGCCCGTCTGCGTGAGGGGCGAATGCTACTTGAAATAAAATCACGAAACATCGTTATGATTAAGGAAGAGAATATGTGGATGTCAAGTTCTTTATTATGAGGAACACAACGTTTCGGAGTATATGGTTTAAACATATTTTTATTTCAAAAGAAATCTGGATCGGTAAACAAGCAAAACTTGCTTATGTAAATACCTTTCCAGGTAATAACTTTACAAAAGCTGGTTATATATCAGATTATATGTAAGATAGTGCTAAACATAAACATACTAAATGCACAAATGAAATATATGAAGCCAATACAAGTGGTGTCTGAGAAATAAGATATAGTAGTATTCCACTACATGCATAAAATTAAGCTACTCGAATCTTTTACTTTTGACAATGAAATCGTGAACTGATTTAAGAATAGCCATGTTTCTAGAACTGCTGACTGAACTACTGCCATGTCATATCGTTTTTAAATCATACCCATGTGTGTAGAAGTACATAGTGTTTCTGATATTATGGTATTTTTGACAGGTATAGAAAAAGTGAATTGCGTCTTCAAAGTGATACCCACAAGTGCAGTCTGATATGTCTGATACATGTCGTCTAAACTTATCAGCATTTAGGTCACTGCAGCCGAGAAATGATTTAGCATAGGTCTGGGTTCTACATTTGATTGTTTGTATGTTAGATCTATTTCTAAGGTTATGATTGCTATTATCAGAGACTGGACTTGGAATGAGATCGTTGAGATATACAGGTGAAATACCGTTTTTTTATTTTGTAAAATGTAATCAATTTGAAGCGGTGTCGTCGTTCTTTTAAGGACTGAAAGTTTGTTTCGTTATAAATTTTAACATGACTGGTACCCCGAAGCGCCCCCAAAATAGTTCTCAATGCGTCCAAATGTAAATTCTCGAGTAACAATGATTGTTCGTTTGTACAGTCCCAAATATGACAGCAGTAGTCGGAGTTTGGTAGGATAAAAGATGTGTAGATAGTTTCAAGCGTATGTCTTGTTAGTCTGTATTTAAAGCTCCTTAGGCAGTTGATCATTGGACTGATTTTTCTAATAATTTCGTTAATATGTATTTTCCATGAACAATCAGATTGAAGTGTAATTCCTAAATGTTTATGACATTGTACTTCTTCAATAACAGTACTCTCCATGTATAAATTTGGTCTAAAACCAGAATTGACTTTTCGGAGTATTTGCTTACTCCTTCATCAGGTGAATGAATGCCTTACTTACTTACTTACTTACTTACTTACTTACTTACTTACTTACTTACTTACTTACTTACTTACTTACTTACTTACTTACTTACTTACTTACTTACTTACTTACTTACTTACTTACTTACTTACTTACTTACTTACTTACTTACTTACTTACTTACTTACTTACTTACTTACTTACTTACTTACTTTTTGTCATCACTGTAAGTAATATTCCTTATCGGCGAAATGACTTACTTACTTTGGAGATTTAACGTGCGCTTTCCGACTGATGCGTATTTCGCACACGGGCCCGGCCAGGCCATTTAATGTGTTTTCGAAAGGGGCGAAAGTGGTGTGTGCAACCCAAGAGGGGGCTTTAGGGGTTGCTTATATAGAATTTGGGAATTTTGAGATTTGGAATAGATGCCGATGGGGTTGGGGAGGAGAACTAAGGGAGCTGGGTATGGTGGATGTTTGTTTGTTTATGTGATTTTGATTTGGTAGGTTATTGTGTTTTTAGATGCGGAAAGAATGCAATGAGACAGAGGCCATATGTATGTACATGTTAGGACAACAAAATGAATAAGATAACAAAGGTGGAAAATAACAAAGGGTAGAAACTAACAAGGGAAGCCAACATGCGATTGGCGCTGATAGGTGATTAACAACAGACAATGGAAGCCAACACTTTACAGTAATTAGCGCTGATGGTATGGAAGCCAGTACGCAAGTATCATAGATAAGTAATAGGTAATGGACACTGGACAAACGGGAAGCTGGGGGTAATTAGCACAGATAGGGGAAAGAACGGACAGAATGGACATAGCAAAGGGCAAACTGAAGCCAGCTATATATTCTCTTCCTTGTATGTATCACTTCTAAATACCGTTCAAATACCTAATGATTAATTAACGAAGAGAACTGCATGTATACTTATAAAGTCAAACAAGTCATTTCACCAAATCTCAAAATTCCCAAATTCTATATAAGCGACCCCTAAAGCCCCCTCTTGGGTTGCACACACCACTTTCGCCCCTTTCGGAAACACATTAAATGGCCTGGCCGGGCCCGTGTGCAAAATACGCATCAGTCGGAAAGCGCACGTTAAATCTCCAAAGTAAGTAAGTAAGTAAGTAATTTCGCCAATAAGGAATATTACTTACAGTGATGACAAAAAGCCCAAAGGGAGTTTTCTTGAAGTGTCAAGTTTCTTAGCGATAAACATCATCATTGAGTCTTGATCATGCGGTTACAATCCGATTTAGAATAGACAGTCGGGTGCATGCGAGAGGTTGTGTTCAGTCGTGTCAAAATTGCTTGATCAATAGCACTTACCTTGGCCAATAGCGCTAAAAAAACAACAGCATCTGCACGTATTTTTCTTTTCAGTTCGTGCTGGTTGTGTATGTTCGATGCATGTCCTGTATTATATAGTCGCTCGCTGTCACCTGACTCACGATCCTCAGTCGGATTGTGACCCATCGCCGTTCCTCTGAATATCAGTAAGTATTGGTGAATTATTTTTATTCTTCCTAATTATGATCATTTCGTTTGAGATTATTTTAAATGCCAATGCCTTTCCATTATGAAGTAGCGTGCTTTTGTAACCCTTGTAAGTCATCGATCGTGTCCAACCTATCCAATCAATTTATTGAAAACAATACGCGGGAAAAGAAATTATACATTTGTGAAGCCCCAACCAGGTTCACAACCCACACGACTTAAAACGTCCGACAGTCATATATGTCCTATTATAGCTTCCCGTGATTTAAGTATCACAAAGAAAGGGCACTGATCTTCACAAGAGATGACATTTGACGGTATTGATCAGATATGGACCATGACTATTGTTTGAATCGGAACAGTACCACTCCGTCGTTGTCCGACAATGAATTGTGTGCAGAGACGTGGACTAACGGCACAGAGAGATGAAAGGCTATACACAATGTTGAAAGATATGAAGTTGTCCTTGGCTGTCGAGGCATATTGAGTCCTTGGGAGGACAGATAGACCTTTTCTGAAGCAGCCGTCTTCAGGAGCTCATGTTCCAAACTGTGCAACGGAGGTTACCTGCGTGGATCCAGAGTCTTCACCGGCGATATCAGTAAGAGCTGCAAGATATGTAAACCGTGTTTACATGCACATGCACAGTTACATGCACATGCTATGTTTATTAAAGATATATATTCATGTCTAAGTATATATATTTTCATACAGATCGTTTGAGTATTTATATGTCACATGTACGTGTATTCCTTGATTTATCGGGCGAAGTGGTACGGGATTTCATTGAGTCGTCTGACGGGTGTTCATTTGGTCGTGTGGCTGTCATGTACGGTTGAACGGTTGTTCATTGAGTCGCCTTGTTGTCATGTACGGGTATTTCTTGAGTCGAGTGGTTGTCATGTACGGGCGTTAATTGAGTCGTCTTGTTGTCATGTTCTGTTGTTTATTGAGTCGTCTTGTTGCCATGTTCTGTTGTTCATTGAGTCGTCTTGTTGTCATGTTCTGTGTTCATTGGGTCGTCTTGTTGTCATGTTCTGTGTCTATTAAGTCGTCTTGTTGTCAAGTTATGTTGTTCATTGAGTCGTCTTGTTGTCAAGTTATGTTGTTCATTGAGTCGTCTAGTTCTCATGTTCTGTGTTATGTTGTTCATTGAGTCGTCTTGTTGTCATGTTCTGTGTTTATTGAGTCGTCTTGTTCTCATGTTCTGTGTTTATTGAGTCGTCTTGTTGTCAAGTTGTGTGTTTATTGAGTCGTCTTGTTGTCAAGTTATGTTGTCTATTAAGTCGTCTTGTTGTCAAGTTATGTTGTTCATTGAGTCGTCTTGTTGTCAAGTTATGTTGTTCATTGAGTCGTCTAGTTCTCATGTTCTGTGTTTATTGAGTCGTCTTGTTGTCATGTTCTGTTGTTCATTAAGTCGTCTTGTTGTCATGTTCTGTGTTCATTGAGTCGTCTTGTTGTCATGTACGGTTGTTCATTGAGTCGTCTTGTTGTCATGTTCTGTTGTTCATTGAGTCGTCTTGTTGTCATGTTCTGTGTTCATTGGGTCGTCTTGTTGTCATGTTCTGTGTCTATTAAGTCGTCTTGTTGTCAAGTTATGTTGTTCATTGAGTCGTCTTGTTGTCAAGTTATGTTGTTCATTGAGTCGTCTAGTTCTCATGTTCTGTGTTATGTTGTTCATTGAGTCGTCTTGTTGTCATGTTCTGTGTTTATTGAGTCGTCTTGTTCTCATGTTCTGTGTTTATTGAGTCGTCTTGTTGTCAAGTTGTGTGTTTATTGAGTCGTCTTGTTGTCAAGTTATGTTGTCTATTAAGTCGTCTTGTTGTCAAGTTATGTTGTTCATTGAGTCGTCTTGTTGTCAAGTTATGTTGTTCATTGAGTCGTCTAGTTCTCATGTTCTGTGTTTATTGAGTCGTCTTGTTGTCATGTTCTGTTGTTCATTAAGTCGTCTTGTTGTCATGTTCTGTGTTCATTGAGTCGTCTTGTTGTCATGTACGGTTGTTCATTGAGTCGTCTTGTTGTCATGTTCTGTTGTTCATTGAGTCGTCTTGTTGTCATGTTCTGTTGTTCATTGAGTCGTCTTGTTCTCATGTTGTGTGTTTATTAAGTCGTCTTGTTGTCAAGTTATGTTGTCTATTAAGTCGTCTTGTTGTCAAGTTATGTTGTCTATTAAGTCGTCTTGTTGTCAAGTTCTGTTGTTCATTAAGTCGTCTTGTTGTCAAGTTATGTTGTTCATTGAGTCGTCTTGTTGTCATGTACGGTTGTTCATTGAGTCGTCTTGTTGTCATGTTCTGTTGTTCATTGAGTCGTCTTGTTCTCATGTTGTGTGTTTATTGAGTCGTCTTGTTGTCAAGTTATGTTGTCTATTAAGTCGTCTTGTTGTCAAGTTATGTTGTTCATTGAGTCGTCTTGTTGTCATGTACGGTTGTTCATTGAGTCGTCTTGTTGTCATGTTCTGTTGTTCATTAAGTCGTCTTGCTGTCAAGTTATGTTGTTCATTGAGTCGTCTTGTTGTCATGTACGGTTGTTCATTGAGTCGTCTTGTTGTCATGTTCTGTTGTTCATTGAGTCGTCTTGTTCTCATGTTGTGTGTTTATTGAGTCGTCTTGTTGTCAAGTTATGTTGTCTATTAAGTCGTCTTGTTGTCAAGTTATGTTGTTCATTGAGTCGTCTTGTTGTCATGTACGGTTGTTCATTGAGTCGTCTTGTTGTCATGTTCTGTTGTTCATTAAGTCGTCTTGCTGTCAAGTTATGTTGTTCATTGAGTCGTCTTGTTGTCATGTACGGTTGTTCATTGAGTCGTCTTGTTGTCATGTTCTGTGTTCATTGAGTCGTCTTGTTGTCATGTTCTGTGTTCATTGAGTCGTCTTGTTGTCATGTACGGTTTTTCATTGAGTCGTCTTGTTGTCAAGTTCTGTTTTTCATTGAGTCGTCTTGTTGTCATGTTCTGTTGTTTATTGAATCGTCTTGTTGTCATGTACGGGTATTCATTGAGTCGTCTTGTTGTCATGTTCTGTGTTCATTGAGTCGTCTTGTTGTCATGTACGGTTTTTCATTGAGTCGTCTTGTTGTCATGTTCTGTTGTTTATTGAATCGTCTTGTTGTCATGTACGGGTATTCATTTGTTCGTGCGGCTGTCGTGTACGGTTATTTATTGAGTCGTCTTGTCATGTTCTGTTGTTCATTGAGTCGTCTTGTTGTCATGTTCTGTTGTTCATTAAGTCGTCTTGTTCTCATGCTCTGTGTTTATTGAGTCGTCTTGTTGTCAAGTTATGTTGTTCATTGAGTCGTCTTGTTGTCATGTACGGTTGTTCATTGAGTCGTCTTGTTCTCATGTTCTGTGTTTATTGAGTCGTCTTGTTGTCAAGTTATGTTGTTCATTGAGTCGTCTTGTTCTCATGTTCTGTGTTTATTGAGTCGTCTTGTTCTCATGTTCTGTGTTTATTGAGTCGTCTTGTTCTCATGTTCTGTGTTTATTGAGTCGTCTTGTTGTCATGTTCTGTTGTTCAGTAAGTCGTCTTGTTCTCATGTTCTGTGTTCATTGAGTCGTCTTGTTGTCATGTACGGTTGTTCATTGAGTCGTCTTGTTGTCATGTTCTGTTTTTCATTGAGTCGTCTTGTTCTCATGTTCTGTTTTTCATTGAGTCGTCTTGTTGTCAAGTTATGTTGTTCATTGAGTCGTCTTGTTGTCATGTTCTGTTGTTTATTGAGTCGTCTTGTTGTCATGTTCTGTTTTTCATTGAGTCGTCTTATTGTCATGTACTGTTGTTCATTGAGTAGTCTTGTTGTCATGTATTGAGTCGTCTTGTTGTCATGTACGGGTATTCATTTGTTCGTGCGGCTGTCATGTACGGTTATTTATTGAGTCGTCTTGTCATGTTCTGTTGTTTATTGAGTCATGGGTCATCACTGAGTCGTGTAGTTGCCACGCACAAGTATTCTTACAGAAACTCTAATATGACATAACTAGTTTGTTGTCATTTCAGACAAACTGCAGTCAACTGGTGGAAAACTCCACAAGGCTCTTTTCCTAATCGCATGCATTAATTTTCCACCATCATTCCCACATCTACAATGGCGCTAAATCTGCCCTTGGCCTCTTCGGTGGCCTGGCTCATCGTTCAGTCGGCTAGATTGTGCTCGGCGTCATGCTTGGACTGCATGGTGGTACATCTTGACGCATTTGACGATCTAGCGGTGACAAATTACAGCTTATGGACCTGGAATGTGACAAACCAAGGTGTATGTTACCGTTTATGTCACAACGATCCCAAGTGTGTAAGCTTTCAACATGCAACGGGAAGATGTAGAGGATACGCGGTGGCCTTCACGTTGCCCTCCCGGGTACAGAATTCGGCTGAAACCGGAACTAAACTATATTTGATGTGCAACGGTAGGTATCAGAAATTCGAAACATTTACAGATAAGGTACACATGTAGTATGAATACTTTTTTCAGTTGTTGAAGCCATTGGTACAAGAACCAGATCCGGCTTCTGGATGCATAGTAGTAGTAGTAGTAGTAGTAGTAGTAGTAGTAGTAGTAGTAGTAGTAGTAGTAGTAGTGTATATGATTATTTTTGTTGTTACTGTCGTTGACAATCATGGCTCCAAAGACCAGATCCGGGTTATAGATATTCATACACATATTTATTCTTGATTTTAGCTGTCAATCACTATGGCGCGGCATGTACTTCCGGTACTGACTGTCACGGCATCAACAGTGACTGTTTGGACGGAATCTGCCAATGTGATTCAGGATCATTTTTCTCGGAAACGTCCTTCCTCTGTACACCATGTAAGTACGATCACCCCAATACGGTATGTCACTTAATAGAGATTTTAAGTGTTAAGAATTCCGCGCTTCATACACTCAGAGTGAGTGAGTTGGGTTTAACGCCGCTTTTAACAGCATTCCATTTGCACAACGGCGTGTCAGCTCGATGTTGGTGGAAAGCGCGAAGTGATGCAGGTCTCGGACGTTTACCACTGAGTACTGGTTTGGTGTATACACTCAGGAACACCCGCAAATCTGTAAACAACCACAGTTGGACCACCATTCCAACCATGAGTCAAGTATGTTTTTAAACATCTCTTAAAACACCTTACTTTTATTACACATACTATCATACCGCCAGACTTGGTTCTTTTATTTATTTTGTTGTTGTTGTTGTTGTTTAACGCCACACACAGCAATATTCCAGCAGACAGCGGTCTGAAAAAAATCGAGTCTGGACCAGTCAATCCAGAGATTGATAGCATGAGCATCGATCCACACCATTAACATTGGGATACGATGACAAGTCAGCGAGCCTGACCACCCGATCCCGTTAGTCGTCTCTTACGGCAAACATGGGTTCCTGAAGACCTATTCTAACCCGGATCTCCATAGGTCGGTTCTTGTGTCAGGCTAAAGCCTGAAAATATCAAATGCAAAAAAAGACAATGAACACATTAAATTATCAGACTGCCCCCTATGTGTTAGTTAGATAGATAAATTACAAGTTACAAGAGGTCCTCCTAGAACACCTTCTACATATTATCATAAACACCCCATTTCAATATACACAATAGGCAGAATAAAGCAGAATAGTATTATGGTTCTCTGTCTGATGTTCTCAAAACCTTCCAAATGGCGTGCTCGTTTTCTTAATCAGCAAAAAGCCGGAATCACGAGAGACTAATGACAATTTCATTTACAAGAAAAATGAACAATATCTTAAATGTAGCTGAGGGTGCCACAGAGAGTCGGTACAACCGTCTGGGGTGTGGGTGAGAGGTCTGCTTGTTAAGAGCGTCAAACATCTTACTTCTCTATGTATTTAACTAGAATTTAAAACAATAAAATGAATTTTATTGGTTGTTGATACACAATGGGGTGTGCCCTACGGATAATGAATGGCTAGACAGAGGGGAATACTTATCCCTGTTGGACTGGCACTAATCTTGATGGCATATTTACCGGATGCTTGGAAAGAGATTATGGTATCAAAATAGACGAGCTTGTTTGGGGCTAATCCTCAATGAGTCTAAATTGCAGTATTTGCTCAATGCTATTCTGATATAGGTGATGATAGGTTTGTGTAAATTAATTAGTTCAAGGCAAACTATAAAACTATGTAGACATAACTTTTGTCTTGTTGAATAATATGTCTGGAGATGGGTTCTCGTTACCTTAGGCTATCTATCTAAAAACTATAACTGAAACTACAAATATTTTGTATCTGCATGTTTCCTGATACCTATTACCTGCTTTTCTATAATTATATGCAAATTTGTGTAAATTGTAACGTCATGATAACTTATAAAAGCCCTTCCTGTGGATCTAGTCACTATATGCAAATTTAGCATAAATATTACACTATGGTATCTTATAAAATCACTTGCTTGCTGTGGATATAATCATTATATGAAAACTTGGTATAAATACCACGATCATAGAAAGTGTTTTACTCGAAGTAAGTTTTAACAAAGAATTTCACATGTTTTTACTGTTTTACATGTTCTACACTTATTTATATGATTAAAACAATGAGCCTGAATACTTTTAAACAAAACACACATTGAAACAAATTTGTGTGTGTGTCAGACAACCTGATGTTATTAATCAACAGTCTGAAGCATCATTATATTTTTCAATCATTTTCAGGGCATTTTTTTCAATAAATTCAAAATTCGCGATATTTGCCCTGAAGATCATCAAAGAAAGCAAGCGGTTATGTGATCAATATCTCGTTGTCAGAACTATAGATGTGTATTCGACATGAAAATACAGACTTGCCGACCTAATTGATCCAGATCGACGTTGTTCTGTTTACACCCTCCAACACAAGATCGAAAACGACAGGCGAGTGTATAACTCTGTCCACTAATAATGATTACTGACAATATCGATATAATTTTATGAGAACATATTTTGTTTGCTGTTGGCGACATAGATAAAAGATCTTTATTTCAAATAGATTTACTACAAACCTTATTGATTTGTACTGTACTGGACAAGGACGGTTTCCCAAATAATCCTTGATGAAAGCGGACATTTCTATGCCATACATTCGAATCAATATTCAAGATATTCTTATATAAAACTGCAAACACGAATACTGGCATAGGAGAGAAAAAAGCAAGATGCCTCAAGAAACAGATTTACTCACTTGACAACATCGTTGATACAAGTGTCATTGATTGGAATGTTAATACTAAAGACAATCACATCTACATGTTCAATTTTAATCATCACAGTAACGAAAAATCACTAATACATCGAATGTTAATAACATTCATCAAGTGTGCTCTTTGTTATAATAACCTTGTCTTGACATATATACTCACACGCAAAAGAAACGCAAGTTGTTTTTAGCAAATAGGTAACAAACACGGGACCATAAATTGAGTTTTAGCATGTAGTGAAGCCTGATGGTTTTATCAATATTTTTGGTTGCATTTTGGAAGCCCCGAGTAAAAACGCAACATCAAAAAGAATAGCCCAAACGCACCATTTCAATGATATAAAGCTGTGGCCGATTTTTGGACCTACCACTCCTTGGTCAACAATGCCACGCCTAATTCAAATTCAGAGAAACCAGCCCATCGGACGTTTGGAAGCTGGAGAGTCTGTTCAACGTTAACATAACCACAATTTACCGTCTCCTGCATCGATACAATGCTACAAAGACCACAGATGACCTTCCTCGGAGCGGTCGTCCTAGGGTCACCACACCTCGACAAGATCGGCAGATATCCCGTCAATACCAGCGACATCCGTTCCTAACTGCAAGTGAAAGTGCTCCACAGACCATAGGAACACATAATCGACACATTAGCCGGGACACTGTGATCCGACGTCTCCGTTCCAACAACCTCAGATGTCGCCAACCACGACATCGACAAGTACGACTTTAGTGGGCACAGGGTCATCACAATTGGCGTCATCGTGAGTGGAGGCGTGTCCTCTTCTCTGATGAAAGTCTCCCATGAAGACGGAAGAGTCAGAATTTGGCGGCGTCGAGATGATCGTTTCGCTGACAGAAACGCCGTGGAAAGGGATCCATGGGGTGGACCTAGCGTCATGATATGGGCAGGGATTGGACTTAATGCGAGACTTCTCCCCATGTTGCCAGAGCTACCATGGCCTTTCTGCAACAACACAACATCCGTGTTCTACCGTGGCCAGCCCTCAGCCTGATCTGAACCCCATCGAACACTTGTGGGATGAGGTTCAAAGGCGTCTGCACAATGTGCGCCCAGTCCCTACAACTGCCGATGAACTACGCACAGCTGCTCTGGATGTGTGCAGAAGGATCCCTAGGGCCTTCACAAATCGTCTGATCCACTCAATGTACAGGAGATGTGTAGCAATGATCAATGCTAATGGTGGTCCCACCAGGTATTGTCTGACATTTTGGGTATTGACCCGAAACTCTGTTAGCCCTTAACATTTGAAAAAAACAAAAAACAATTATGTCATCTGCCTTTTAATCCATTAAACTGTCTTCAGTCATTTTTTTTGTCAATCTTGCCCTATTAGTATTTCTTGTCTTTACTGTTGAAAATAAATTCCATGTATACTGCATACACGACTTGCGATTCTTTTGCGCGTGAGTATATGTATACACATAGCACTACCCGGTAACCCGTCCTGATGCTATAAGCAACAATGCATGCCGCCGGGGTAAGCTGACAAGCTACATTTGGTTACTGTACAATCAGTGCATCGACTGCTGTATTGTATTGTGAGTGAATATGGTTTTACGCCGATTTAAGCAATATTCCAGCAATATCACGGCGGGGGACACCAGAAATGGGCTTCACACATTGTACCAATGTCGGGAATCGAACCAGGGTCTTTGGCGTCTACGAAGACTCAATGGACAACTACGTTATGACCCTACCGCCCAAGATGTGGACGTTCATGGGCGTACAGTATATGGCATAGTACAGAAGTGTCCGTCCAATGCCCACACACGGCAAAGTCCGTCGTCTCGTCTTCGTAGAGAAATATCCTGATCAGATCCTTTGCCATCCTATAAATAATTGTATCCTATTATTTTTTCCAAATCGTTATGAGTAGGATGAAGACTTTCTATATAATCATTCAAATGTCCTCCTGGGAGAAATGTTCTTAATAAGGTTAAAGGTTAAAGGTGTTGATGAATACATAATAACATAATAATAATAATAATATAGTTTATTACAGTGTCATGTGTTACAAAGCAATACAACATTTAACACATACTTAAAATACAAACATCAGGCCTCAGAGGGCCGAAATGACACCTTAAGATATTACAAATATTAAAATACAATTAGATATAAAAAGTAATCATGCACATTCTTAATATCTACATATACATATGTTCACTAACACAATCACATAAGGCATGCATGCATACACACATATATACATAAACACTCACGCACTCACGAACGCATGCACACAATCAATCATTCTAATATTCAAACATCAACCAGTCAGTTTTGTCAGTATTCACCTAGACGGAAAATCCTAGAGAGATTGAATAGATTGAATTGATGTAGTTTATGCCACAACATATTTCTCTGTATAGAATCAAAGGCTTTACGCATGTCAACAAAACATACATAAGTAGATAGTTTTGACATCTTCCTATTATATATTATTTTAGTGAGAGTTTCTAGGTGATCCTGACATGATCTACCCTTGCGGAAACCATTTTGGTAAGGTGTAAGCAGATGATTAGTCTCCAGCCAGGTGCTGATTCTGTTGTTGAGGACTTTGGCATAAGATTTATGAGTCACACAGAGAAGAGTGATGCCTCTATAATTAGTTGGTAATCTTGGGTCACCTGTCCCAGATTTGGGGATTGGATTAATGACTCCCTTCTTCCAAATATTGGGGACCAGACCTGATTTAAAGATCACATTGTAAAATCGCGTTAAAATGTCTATAGATGGCTGATTCTTTATCACCTCAGCTGGAAGGCAGTCCGTACCAGAAGCTTTATTTGATTTCATTGAGATTACAGCAGGACTGACTTCAAACCTGCTAATTGGTTGATTCAAAACATCACACTTGACTACACTGTCACTGATATTACTGTCATTTGTCACACTGAGTTCACACTGCTTACTAATACAATTGTCATGCCCCCAATATTTGAAGGCTGAAAAAATGATATTGAGAAACATGTGGTTAGCCCTGAAGAAATCTTCTTTCTAAAATGCTAAAACCTGCTCGTCGGCAAGATTGGTGCTATTTATATATTTTTTACACATAAATATCTTATCCGGCCAAATAAGCGCATGCAAAGCATCCTTAGTGTAAACACACTTGAAATATTGGCTAATCCTCTGACGTTTCCTCTAATCATATACTGCTCTGTTGATGTTAATGTTTTTGTGAACATCATTAATTTACAAACAAAGGAATAAACACACGTTGTCTGCCAACGATCAATGAACGCTATGTTCAGTGTCGACCAATCGCAGTGTATAAGAAATCGACAACAGCCTATCTACTCGTCTAAATAATCAACGAAATCCTTGAATTACTTTTGTCAACCGATGTTTTCCCTTCACACACTTACACGTGTTCGAGTGGAAGGAAAGTCAAACTGCTGAATTCTGTAGCATGCCGCACACCCGCTCACTTCTATAATAGTTTGACAAGATGACTTTAATATCTGCAATTAAATAGATTATCTAGGCCCCGAATGCAAAACATTATAACCTTAATTTGACCCTTGTTTTGAACATTGTTTTAAGAGAAGACAATTAACTTATGTTGACGATAAAAGAGACGTGTAACTAATCCATCCTCAAGCTGCGCACTTGATTCCTTACATTCATGACCACATGATTTAAACGATCAGTTTCAGACTGGGAACTGTCTTTTCACAACACTGCTGCGTATGTCACATGATCACTCTTTATCAGATACCATTTACAATCAACTAGTGTTTTCCTAGAACATTCAGTATGATTTGGCGTGAAGGCTACGGAAAGGGGGAAGTGGTGATGAATGTTATTTGTTTCTTCAGATTATCAAGGATGTTACCAAGACTATGGTTCTCGTATGCTGCCCCATGCCACGTTTTCCGTTTCTGGGATGACAACAGAGTTATGTATCCAGCACTGTCGAGATGCAGACTATGTTTATGCAGCCACACAGGTATGTGGGACACTGTCGAGATGCACACTTCGTTTATGCAGCCACACAGGTATGTGGGACACTGTCGAGATGCACACTTCGTTTATGCAGCCACACAGGTATGTGGGGCACTGTCGTGATGCAGACTATGTTTACGCAGCCACACAGGTATGTGAGGCACTGTCGAGATGCAGACTACGTTTGTGCAGCCACACAGGTATGTTGGGCACTGTCGATATGCAGACTACGTTTACACAACTCCACAGGTATGTTGGGCACTGTTGAGATCTATACAACGTTTACGCAACCACACAGGTATGCTGGGCACTGTTGAGATGACCACTACGTTTACGCAACCACACAGGTATGTGTGGCATTGTCGAGATACAAACTTTGTTTATGCAGCCACACAGGTATGTATGTGGAGCACTGTCGAGGTACACACAACGTTTATGCAGCTACACGGGTATTAGGGGAAAGGCATAAGAGATTAAGGTCCCTTCTATATGGTTATGTGAGTACAACACTGATAAAGATTCCGCTGCTATCCATAAAACTTTTAAAAACTTTTGTGATAAAAGCTACCTTGTGTATAAACACTGATGATATGAAGGCTTCCTTGGTTATCAAGGTATGTGAGTGGAATACTGTCGAGATGGAGACTACCTTGTGAATAAACACTGATGATAGGGAGGCTTCCTTGGTTATCAATGTATGTGAGTAGAATACTGTCGAGATGGAGACTACCTTGTGAATAAACACTGATGATATGAAGGCTTCCTTGGTTATCAAGGTATGTGAGTAGAATGCTGTCGAGATGGAGACTACCTTGGTCATCCAGTTTGGGATCAATCATCAAAACCAAGCCATCATCATCATTAGTTCTTGCACAGGGTGTCACGACCCACCTCCCAGATTACCTCTGATAATGATCTTTGGTCTTTCGGGGAAGCTGTCTTTGCTGGAGCCATCGTTTACCGTAGAACGAGCCGAGATATAACCTGTGTGCGGTGTTCTGATCGTACTCACACACTCCTTTTCTTTTACGCAATTTCAGTATACTACCCATTGCTTCTGTGGAGACGTTCTCCCCGACGGCTACCCCAAGAAGCCGGAGAGTGAGTGCAACATGCCTTGTGGTGGGAACTCGGCACAGATCTGCGGCGCCAATATGAGAAATTCCGTTTACCTTACCAACGTGTGATATATACGTGACGCAGATAATCGGTGTCTGTGGGGTGTCTCAGGCGTGATGAGTACAACCTATTTAATTGTGTGTCGTACCGCATGCGTAGCTAAGTGTATCTGTACGCGTGTGGTAGGCCACAGATGTCACAGTTACACGCGTGGAACGTCTACAAATTGCGAGTGTTGTACTGAGCTGGAATCTCTCAGCCGCAGTGTTATATCAATTTGCCATTTTGATTTTAATAGTTGTTACATATGAATCTCTTGTTTTAAAAGGTATACGAAGAACCAATGTCACTACGAAAATACCACGTGACAAACCGTCCAATCTATTTATTACGTAAATGACAAAAAAAACTCCACTCCATTTGCATGATGCTATTTTGGCAGTAATAGTCAAGTGGTCAAATTTAACAGAGAAATAAACGCCCTATCGCTGCTGCCAGCTGTTGTCGTCAGTCTCGAGACTGATAGATATATAACGCCACGGGTCAAAGGTCAAGAGCACTTTGACATGGTTCCAAGTGAAAGTGGTACTGACACATGATGTATTGCCGAAATGACACTGACACAAACTGGGGTGTTAAAATGACCGTCGATTGATATATGGGTAGGTTTGGCCTGTTCATAATATTGTATTTTACTGCCTGTTCAGTTCCTTCCCTATTGGTGACACAAACTGAATGCTTACAATGGGCTGACCGTGCTCTAATTTCCATATATATATCTCTCCACGCTATCGACCGTTCGTTGTGTGTGAATTTGTTTTTTTCAGCATTTTTCACCATTTTCTGTCTTTAAAGTTTAATCCATTTTCTATTTCTGAACCATGATAGAATTCGGATTCTGTTTGACCACATTATTTGACATGTAAAATCAAACGAAATCAGCTTATGTTGTCCAGGAGGAAGACGTTAAATATTAAGATGTCGATGTCGCGCGACCGTGAATGTAATTTGTAAAATGTTGATGGTAATGAAACGAACATCCATTGATGATCTGTGTTCTGAAACGTAAAGCACCTGCTCATGAAACATACATCAAACGCACTTGCGCTTCCTGCTGTGTCTGATTTAATAGACGACACATATTTGCTACAAGCCCCTTTCTAAAGGAGAACTGGGTGTCCCACAAACAATTGTCGTCATGATCACCCACTTTGAATCGCCTGAAACCAGCAGGTTTGAGATCAAGGAAAGGTGAGGTGAGGTGAAATGGGGTTTAACGTCGCGTCCAAGATTATTGCACTTATATAGCGACGTGCATGCACGTGTGTGTGTGGCTGCTTGTACTAGTCCGGACTGATGCCAATTTATAGTGCTAGCCCACTGAGATACCATGCCGCAGTTTAACATGAATACCCCACTCAGACACAGTATACTGACTCCGAGCCGACCAATCCTTGTTTTACCCCCTTAATGCCGAGCGCCAGACAGGGTAACAACAAGTACCATCTGTTAACATCTTTTGGTATGACGCGGCCGGGGATCGAACCCCGGATCTTCCGCTCTCCGGGCGGACGCTCTACCACTAGACCACGGAGGCGGTGGAGATCAAGGAAAGTGATCAAGCGCCAAATACGGTCAAATCACCGGAACCGCTTGGCATGGTCGCGAGACGTGGTTGGAACCTGAGGACATGGCGGTAGATCATGTCGTCGCATGAGAGCATGTTCTTGTCGCTTGTCAAAGAAACATGTCATTTACGTCGAACAGTCATGAGGTGGGGTTGCCTGTTCCATGATTGGGCTGGACATCGTCAGGGTGGCGGGTGACACGGACAGTCTTCATATCATGGATCCGATCGTTGTACATTATAATGATCACCCTGTGGATACCAGACCATGGACTCGCAAGATTTAACGTTCTCGACAGATAACAGACAAGCTCCCAACAGAAAGCAACCGCCTCCGTGGTCTAGTGGTAGAACGTCCTCCCGGAGAGCGTAAGGTCCGGGGTTCGATCCCCGGCCGCGTCACACCAAAAGACGTTTAAAGATGGCACTTGTTGTTACCCTGTATGGCGCTCGGCATTAAGGGTTAGCTCCTTAATGCCAAGCGTCATACAGGGTAACAAGGACTGGTCGGCTCGGAGTCAGTAAACTGAGTGGGGTATTCATGTAAAACTGCGGCATAGTATCTCAGTGAGCTAGCACTATTAATCGGCATCAGTCCGGACTAGTACAGGCAGCCACACACACACACGCACGTGCATGCACGTCGCTACATAAGTGCGATAATCTTGGACGCGACGTTTAACCCAATTTCACCTCACCTCATTCAACAGAAAGGCATCAAGACCGTCCCGTGGCTCTCCGTGAGTCCCGATCTCCCGCTCGAACATATCTGGGACATCCTGGGGCGCCAGGTACAGAAGCTTGATCCACCAGTACCCAATGTACAGGAAGTGGAACAAGTAGCTATAGTGCACCGAGAATGGAATAATCTACTCCAGGAACGTCTCTGACATCTCACTGTAGGCATGAAGAGAAGGGTTTGAGGGCACTTTGCAGCTAAATGCAATGTTGACAGCCTCGTCACAAAAAGGCGCAACTACATGTATCTAGGGCACTTTCTAAAATGTCGTCAATGTTGTCCTTATTGACTGACAAAGTATTAATCTTTTATACCTCATAGCCAACATAAGAGGGGGGGGGGGGATTTAACTTTTTTCCAGGTGTCATGATAAATAACGATCGTTGTAAAATACCATTACAAGTCACCTATTTTTTAAACAAAACATTGCCTCCATGGCGTACAAAACACCGTCTGTTATAAAAGAAATCCCACATCATAATCACCCAACCACGTCGTCACAAAAAAGTTTCATGTTAACGTTTTAATGTTTGATGTATATTGACGTTCTTTTTATAATCGTTCTCAAATGAGGTTTTCTGAGGAATTGTAAAGTTAACTCTTCGGATATTAAATATGATGTATAAAATGTTTTTGTCCTAGTGTTGTATTCTTAATGGTCACTGCACTGTGGGAACACATATGGCCCATCACTCTCTTTCACTGGAAGTGGCGTGTCAGGATCCGATGTCTGTTTCGAAACCAACATTAGCCCTGGTTGTGATCTTTGATTTGTTAACACCAACCTTGTCTCCAACCTTATATCAGGCACACATTCACAACCAATGCTTTGTTTCGGGGGTGTCGTCACCTTCTCCATCTTTCATATCAATGTGCTGCCTGAAACAACTAAAGATTTATTCAAAGCGTCCTAGAACCTGTTTCACTCACTCACTACCAATACACAATGTGAGTAAGCGTTCGAGTCTGGACCACAGAGACCAGACGTAATCAGCTCTGTCAGACCTACTGTTATACTGTATATAAGAGCACAACTTAAAGGTTGGCTGGTTGGTTGGTTGGTTGGCTGGTTGGTTGGTTGTTTAACGCCGCACTCAGCAATTTCCAAGCTATATGACGGCGGTCTGTAAATAATCGAGTCTGGACCAGACAATCCAGTGATTAGTATCATAAGCATCAGTCCACGCAATTGGGATTGATGACATGCATCAACCAAGTCAGCGAGCCTGACCGTCCGATCCCGTTAGTCGCCTTTTACGGCAAGCATGAGTTGCTGAAGACCGATCCTACACCGGAATCTTCACGGGTCTCAACTTAATGGTAATGCTACTCTTCAGCATCATTTGCACAATCCGGAGGCCTGCCATCAATTGCTTGACGAAGGACTTGCATTAAAAGGCGACTATGCTTCTCGTAAAAGGCGACTTACGGGATCGGGTGGTCTCGCTGACTTGGTAGATGCATGTCATCAATCCCATGTGAGTCACATTTGATCAACAATATCTAAAAGTGACATGATTCTGGGATTTGCCTCATGATCAAGACCTGGTAGTGTATATTATCGGCTCCTGTTGCTGTATCGTGACCACTGTATAGCGCAATATTGTTTTCAGAATGTGCCGCGTTCAAGTGAGTGAGTGAGTTAATATTTAACGTCACACCAGCAATATTTCAGCCATATCGTGACGAGAAGTACATTACAGTAATTAATAATACATATATTTAGACTGAATAAAAAGCTGTCAACGATGGACAGAACAATAACTAGAATATCACAGTCTGTTTAAAACTAGTTGAGAATATATAAAAGTCATAAGTATTAGTGAACAACACAATGTAAAAATGGGGCTAGAGATTGTCAGTAACATAAGGGAGAACAGCATACTAGGAACCATGTCGACTTACTGTCGCGTTCAAGATTATTGCACTTATGTAGACACGTGTGTGTGTGTGTGTGTGTGTGTGTGTGTGTGTGTGTGTGCGTGCGTGTGCGTATGTGTGCATAATACTGTTATCTGTTAAACATAATTCTGCCTTGTGTAAACATATCATCATGTATATATTTTTCCATATTGTTTCAAATGCTAATGATATACCTCTCTCGACATCTTCACAGTCAGTTGAACAAGCCTAACATCAAATACAAACTGTTTTAACTGCTATTCAAAATTGGTCTTCCAGTTTGGGATTACAACTTCATACCCCTAAAACATTTGCCTTCTATCACAAAAACCATACTTTTCAAAATATACACACAATTTGCAAACTTCAACTAAACAATGAAAAAAAAGACTTGATAGAGGTGTTAGGCGTTCCCAGTACTTATATGCTATCTCACTGATTACTTGTTAACTCGTCGCGGCAAGTGCCTTAATTATTTAGATTTCAGTGAACTGAGTTTATTCACATGTTAGCTTTATTCACATGTTAGGTTGTGATGGATACTTGTAAAATCCTCAGTTGAGTTTACTCACTAACTACTGTGAGCGGTTTTTGTATGACTTCTGTGCTTGTATAAACACAGTAACTGTTAATCCTCTGCAGTGTGATGGCAAAGTGGGGATAAACCTCGGTGTCGAATCCTTGTTTGTCTGTGACATCTCCCAACTGGTGACCTTTTCATAAACTTGGCAAGTGATGACGAATTTTGATATTCATATTATTATAGTTTATCAAATTATCAAATTGTGAATAAAACTTTGGTAACATTCTGCTACACTCTCGCGAAGAATATATTGCCTGTGAGTAAGTTTAAATGTGAGGAAATAAAATTACCTGACAAACCTAGAAACCTATTCGTGGCGAACCGTGATTCGAACCCACGATCATAGGTTTCTGGCGTGCCCAAGGGACGCAACTCTGCACAGCGAATCGCGGCGCCTTAGACGACTGTGCCACCCGTGCCCCTATAGGGTATAAGAAGTGTGTCACAGATTTGGTGAGTGCTGTCTTAGCAGCAGCATCAGCCATTGTGTTACAAACGATCCCAGCATGGCTGGGTAACCATGTAAATACGATGTCGTTTGGGCCAGTACCAAGATTATTATGTATTTCAATGATGTTAAGTAAAATTGGATGTTGACACGATGTATTTTTTAAGGCCTGAAGACAGGATAAGGAGTCTGAAAAAAATGAATGCTTTATGTTTAGAGTGGTTATTTATATATTCTTAAGCAGTTAATATGGCCTTTGATACAACTGTAAAAACTGAAGAGTTATCTGGTTATCTAGTTGATATATTTCTGGATCCAAGGATGGTGACGCTGGCAACAGCACCTCCATCCTTGGATCCGTCTGTAAATATTGATTTGTAATTGTTATATTCACTTCTTAACTGATTATATTCTTGTTGATATTGTAGTTGATTAGTGTCGGATTTCTTTATTTTAGATAAAGTATACCACCCTTGGCTTTATCAATTGCCAAGGATGAGAAGAAAGCAGGCGAAAAGGAAACATATTTCCGAGATCAATATTTGCAGCAGAACTAAAAGTTTTAATTCTTATTACAAGAGGCGGAATATGAGTACCATACAGATCCTCATAAAGAGGATGAAATACACAATTGTATGCAGGGTTAGACTGATTAGAATATAACTTTGTGATGTTCTGTGAAGATAGTTTAATTCGGCTTTGTTTAAGTGATGGCTCACCTGCCTCAACATACAGAGTGTCAATAGGAGAAGTTCTGAAAGATCCAAGGCAAAGACTTAGTTCTTGATGGTGTATTGAATCGAATAGGTTAAGGTTACTTTTACAAGCTCCACCATAGATGAAGGAGCCATAATCGAGTTTAGAACGAACTAGAGACCTATAAAAGTGAAGGAGGGTCGTTTGAAACCGGCAGAGAAGCAGAAACAGCAGTAGAATAAGTCGGACCTGATTGTTCCTGAGTGAGAACAACTTTTTTCCATAAGAAAAGAGATGTTCTGTTCATACTTTACCTTTGAAATTTTGGATTGTAGTTTCCAGGTAGGACATTCTTTTGAAGAAGATGGATGGTTGCAAGAGCAATGAACACAGCGACGCGGTTTGTCACAAAGATTACTGTTTTTGCATATTCCAGCACATCTGTGACATGCAGCTGGATCATGGCAGGACTTCGAGCCATGGCCATAATTTTGGATGAGTAACACCTCAAGGGATTTGGAATAAATGTATCTAACCTTAAGCTGCAATAGTCAGCTTTAACTGATTCTGGGCGCACCTGAAGACGAAATGTGAACAGATAAGTATTGGTGTTGGTGATTTCATTGTTTCTTTTTGCTGTTAAACGTTTGACAGCAGTAACTCCTTGAGAGTTTAACTCTGTCACTTTCATTCATGTCTCCATGTCTTCCGATATCACGAACAATGTCACTACAATAAAGTGTCCTGAGAGGGGTAACCTGAACAGGAACAGTAGCTAGTGATATGGTGGAAAGGAGAATCTGAGACTGGATTTGTCTTTTGCATTGGATCAGTAGAGAACCAGATGGTAACTTTTTCTCTTCCTTCACTTCACAAACTAAACCTTCAATAAAGCAAGTAGATTCAGTTTTAGTGGATCTCCATTAGGAGCAGACATAATGGGGAAACGAGACCAAGCATCAGGATTGATGAAAAGTTGTGGAGAATCTTCATCCTCAGAGGATAACGCATCATAAGATTCGTGTGAGCTCTTTTTGTGAAGGGGTGCCATGGTAGTATTAAATATGATTCGCCCTCCTAGCTCCCCACCCACCTTGGAGTGTCTACATGGATATGATGTCTAAATCAATATTAGCAGCGGCAATATGAGGTTTGATTCAAATCCAAAGTGGTGGGATAAGCTTGGGCTTGTTATCAAACAGTTCCTCATTAAGTGGATTAAAGACGCAATTATCAGCCGGATTTGATGGGTTTGAACGTAATTTAGTGATATATTGAAGAGATAATTTCAAGCTACGTTGTGCAAGCGAAGGTTCATCCGCTTCCACACACAAACTATCGACAGGAGAAGCTTTAAATGCTCCAAGGCAGAGCCTCAATCCTTGATGGTGTATACTATCTAATTTCTCTGAATTACTTTTAGCAGCTCCGCCATATACAGTTGAACCATAATCTAATTTAGATCGAATAAGGGATCTATATAGGTGAAGTAAGGTTGTCTGATCCCCACCCCATTTAGTATTTGCAACCGCTTTCAGTAGGTCCAGAGCCTTCAAGCACTTAGTTTTGAGATATTTTATATGCGGTAAAAAAGTCAAGTGGCGGTCAAAAATAAGACCCAAGAACTTTGTCTCCTCTACAACCTTGATGGGAGTACCATTTAATACTAGTTCTGAGGTCTTTATACGGTCAATAACTTCTACAAAAATGTATACAATTTGTTTTTGCTTTGGAAAATTTAAAACCATTCTCAAGCGACCATTCTTGAATTTTATTGAGGCAAAGCTGCAGTTGCCTTTCTATTGTGTTCATACTTTTGTCACAACAAGATATATTAAAGTCTAAAAACAGGGACCCATCAATTGAGTCATTCAATACGTTGGACAGACTGTATATTTTAATGCTGAATAATGTGACAGACAAAATACTGTCTTGTGGGACACCCTGATCCTGATGATACTGATCAGACAGGGTTTGAAACCACGCGGACTTGAAATTGTCTGTCAGTTAAAAATTCGGATATAAACTGGGGTAAACGGCCTCTCGATACGAAATCATGAAAATCATATAAAATGTCATGCTTCGAAGTTGTATCATAAGCTTTTTCTAAATAGAAAAAGATGGATACAGCATGGTGTTTATATACACTGGAATTTTTTTAGGAATGATTCAAAACGCACAACATGATCAATGGTACTTCTATTTTCACGGAAACCACACTGGATATCTGTAATGAGATGATTGGTTTCCAAATACCAAACTAAGGAATTATTCACCATACGCTCCATAGTTTTGCAAACGCAGCTATCAAGTTAGATAGGACAGTAATTTGATGGATCTGTACGATCCCGACCAGGTTTTGGTATCGAGATTACAATTGCATCATGCCACGAAGGAGGAAAAGTACCCGATGTCCAAATATCATCAAACATATTTAAAAGCGTCTGGAGACATGATTCGGGCAAGTGTTTTAAAAGCAGATAAGGCATATTATCAGCTCCTGTTGCATTTCATGAGCTTGCCCAAGGGCAGTACTGAGCTCATGCATTGAAAATACTTCATTATAATCTTCACCATTTTCAGTATGAAAATTAATCTTTTTCTTTTCCTGTTGTTGCTGAAATTTCCGAAATTTGGGATCATAACTGATGGAAGAAGAATGCTTGGCTAAAGTTTCGCCTAATTTATTTGCGATGTCAGATTTCTCTGTTAGTATATCATTACCATCTTTGAGATATTTAAGGCTGGATTTTGAACCCTTGCCTTTAATTCTTTGAATCATATTCCACACCTTTGATATAGGTGTACGTGAATTGATTTTGGACACATAAGTTCTCCAAGACTGACGTTTATACAGACGTAAGTTGGCTAATAGCGTTTCGTTTAAAACGATTCATTCCTTCAACGAAAGGTGTGTTATGGTACTTCAACATTGTGGAGTCGCTTTTTCGTTACCTCTGACATAATTCATATACAAATTGCCATCGGCCATGAGACGATAATGATGATAATTCCCTTATCTAGATAGGTTATTCTTGCCCGTAATATCTCATATTGTAATGGCTTTGTTTTAACCATTTTACGGACCAGTTTTTTGTGATTGTTATAAACGCTTGCATTTGTCAGTAGGGTACAGTGAGCATATCAGACTATAAAATGGTTACGAATTTGAAATATTTTATCATATTAGTTATCCCCCTTTACAGATGCCGAATTACAAGGAGAAAGTTTATTTCTACGTATTACATCTCATTATTGTGACAATATTGAATAAATTACTTTTCTGTAGAGACATATGATGGTCATCTGATGGTCACTTGGTGACATTACATTGCATTATTCTACTATTGTGTATCTTCTATATTACTTGCTACGTTCAATTACTATCGGTGTTTCAATGTGTGCTCTCAGTCCATCCCATAATTATTATATATGTTGTTCGTTCTGGTGTTATCAACTACAAAGCATTTGCTGAATGTTGTTAGTTAGAATTTTATAATATTTTATCCGATTGAACTGTTGAAGCAGTCCATGAGTTTTTTGCGATTTGTTCTTGCTTATTAATGTCTTTTTATCATTATAATGGTCTCCGCCAGTGAACCTGTAATGAATAGACCCGAAATTCGATTCGTGCCGTTACGATCCTTATATGGAGATATGCATATGCCAGAAGGCTATTATTGTTTATATAGTCTTATTTTTACAAGCAGAAGTCTGAGCTGCAGATGTCACATCTTTATATGTATTATATTTCTATAGTTGGTATGGTACTATTCACTTTTTGATCGTAAATTTCCAATATTTTTAAGTGTTGTAGATGATGTCCGTACCCCATTCTTTAGGGCGGAGAGTCAAGCACTTCGCCCGTTTTCGTCTGGTCCACGCCCATTAATCGGGCTTTTGACGACACACTTGCTGTCAACGGGTGCTCTGTCCTCGCACCTCTGCCGCTGAACCGGGGGTTATCCATATCTGTCAGCACTCCCGACCTCTATATCTACAGATGCTCACAACCACCGCATACAAGCTGCGACTCTACCGGCATACCACATCTATACATCTTTAGACAGCGACCAGTCAACACTCAAGCAGTGTCAAGAAAAGTCTACCTCTCTCTTTGTCACCCAGCCGAGGTCAAGATTGTGTGAACAGGCCGTGTGTTCAGCCATTAACTTTACGGTTAAGGTGAGTGAGTGAGTGAGTTTGGTTTAACGCCGCTTTTAACAGTATTCCAGTTATATCACGGCGTGTCAGCTTAATGTGGGAGGAAAGCCCGAAGTGATGCAGGTCTCAGACGTTTACCACTTCGGTGAAACCCACGAGCACGGGTATGGTGCTGACAAACCTAGAAACATAATCGGGGCGAACCGGGATTCGAACCCACAATCACAGGTTTCTGGCGTGCCCAAGGGACGCAACTCTGCACAGCGAATCGCGGCGCCTTAGACGACTGGGCCACCCGTGCCCCCCTTACGGTTAAGGATTCAAGAACGTTGAACAGCGTTCCACCAATTGACTTTTCGAAACAAGCAAGGAGCCAGTGAATTCAATTGGGACCAGCGACAAATGAACTTTCATGAATGGTGGTGCCATATTTTGGCCATGTGCAGTGACATTTGACATTTATGCATCGCTATCAATTAATTCTACATTGTATTCGAATAATATTTCGTGGTGATTATGCTTTGTGGTTATACAAAGTAACATAGGATCATTTCTCTTATTCGGTACCATGTAAATACATTTCGACTTTCAAGAGTATTCGCTGTTTTCCGGATCTTTACAAAAAAATGAAATTGGTTACATATATGGAATGATCGATCCTGTTTTACTTCTATTGTGTTTATTGTGATTGTATTTTACATCTCAGACCTGAACTCATGCTTATGTCTTCAGAGCTGTGGGCAGCTCTTGTCCACAGATGGAGGATGTTATAACATTAAAAATGCTTCTAAAAAACATTAGAAAAGGGTAACAAATAAAACCTTTATAGCTGCAATGAGGTGTTGCATTAGATATAGTTTGTGAGAGAGAACTCTTATTTCGAAAGAAATTTTTCTTGACATTTCATATTTATCATTGGATTGGTTCCATATTATCGTCCATAAGTTATTGAAACAAGCAGAGAGATTCAAGATAAATTTCATTTGAAGCATCCGGAGCGAGTCACAAAATCAATAGAGAGATGAGCAATCTGGCAAGTAGGCTTCTGTATTTTTCCGATTACGACACACATGAGTTCATGGTCAGATCTAACTTTTAACGAATGAAAATGAGGTATTGTGACATGTGACAAAGACAGACCAGGCCCGAACACTATAAAATGATACCTTCAACATTAGAAGAGGAGAGGGCGGTTTGTATTCGATGGAGTCGAATCCCGATCGTTCTAAGTTGTTCCCAGTTAGTGACGAGTCTGGTCGGTCTGATCCTGTCCTGTATTGATAGATGAGCTGAAAGTAAGTAAAACTATGTGAGTATAAAGCTGGAGTTGCGTTTCTGTATTATGCGAGTATCAATGCTGATAGAGACAACATGGAGTAAGCGTCGTTAGACCAATCACTCCTTGACGGAGCCGAACCGCTGCGGACAAGGCGAGGGGCAAAGTCATAGCGTAATTGACTATGATGACAAGGAACGGCAATACTTTCAGTAACTGTAGTAGGGTCGCCCGAAAGCAGTAACGACACGTGTATTATCATACCCGTGTCCATATTTGCCACCGCTTTCAGACACACACTCACATTTTTCCTTCTGTCTATATAGAAATCATTGATTGTTTTTGTTTCTTCTCAATCATTCTGAAACATATTTGATGTAAGTATCTGTTTGTTTGTTTGTTGTTTAACGCCGCACTCAGCAATATTCCAGCTATATGACGGCGGTCTGAAAAATAATCGAGTCTGGCCCAGACAATCCAGTGATTGACATCACGAGCATCGAACCACGCAATTGGGATCTGTTGACATGTGCCAACCAAGTGAGCGAGCCTGACCACCCGATCCCGTTAGTCGCCTCATACGACAAGCATAGTCGCCGGTTTTGGCAAGCATTGGTTGCTGAAGTCCTATTCTAGTCATAAATGATTTTGACATTAATGAATCCTAAATAATTCATATAGCCATGTATTGCATGTTTTTCACTTTGATAATGTTTGCAGATGATATTTCTAATGTTGGAGATTCTGTTAGAAGGTTACAGCACCAGATAGATTGTCTAGCGGTATTTTGTCAGTCAGTATGGGATGAGGGTTAATTTGGAGAAAACGAAAGTCATGGTATTCCGAAGAGGTGGTATAGTAACAAAAAAGGAAAAGTGGTATTATGATGGTATTCCTCTGGAAGCAGTATCCGCTTATAAGTATCTTGGTGTGTTTTTCACTCCTAAGCTCTCATGGAGTTTGGCAAGAAGTACCCTGGACACAACAAGGAGAAAAAGCTCTGTATATTTTGTTTGGATTCTTGAAAAAGTCTAAGCTTAACATTAAAGAGTCCTTGTTTCTATTTGATAGGATGGTTTCTCCAGTCTTATGTTATGCATCATGTGTTTGGGGATTTGAAAGTGTTCAAGTTATAGAAAATGTGCACTGCAAATTTCTTAGAAAAGTTCTCCATGTTAATTCAAACACTCCAGCAGCAGTCTTGTATGGGGAGTTAGGACGGTATCCATTACATGTAACAACCATGTTCAATTCAATTAAGTATTGGCTGAAAATATTAAACATGTCCACAAATAGGTATCCAAAGGCTTGCTATCTGATGTTATATCAGTTAGATGGGGCTGGTAGAGCCACATGGGCAACTAGAATAAAATATCTGTTGAACATACTTGGATTTGGTCTAGTTTGGTTTGAACAGGGTGTTGGTGACATAACCCATTTCCTTAGAGTTTGTAGGGAAAGGTTGCAGGATTGTTGGAAACAAACATGGGCACTATCTATAAGTGAAACAAGTAAGCTTGATAATTATTCCATTATCAAATCAGTGTTGGAGCCTGAAAGGTATTTGCACAATATGAAGAGTAAAAATTTAAGAATTGCTCTTAGTCGATTCAGATGTGGTAACCACAAACTGGCTGTTGAAATTAGGCAGTGGGGAGGAGTTGCTAGAGAGGATAGAGTATGTAAATATTGTTTTGATAATCTGAGTGTATCAATTGTGGAGGATGAAGTTCATTTTATTACATCGTGTTACTTGTATAACAAATACTGTAATATGCTTTTGCCAAGTATTTGCACTAGTAATCTTTGTACTCTCGACAAATTTGAGAAAGTTATGACAGAGTATTATTATGTTATGAGTATTGCATGTTTTAACTGTAGAAGTAAGTCGCCATGGCCCCTGGTATATTGGCCTAACTTTGGTTGCTGGTGATCTATAGCCCATTATGAAAATGTTTTATGTATAGTAGTAGTATAGTAATATGGTTATATACTAGTTTTAGAAACAAATGTGTGATAGTCTAGTTATTGTACTGTCCTTTAATGACAGGGTTTTCTTGCCTAAATTTAATTTCATTAAAGTACAAATTGTTATACTCACCATATGCAGTCACAATACTGAAATACTGCCCATGTGATTTTACTCATTAACCCAATTACTTTAAGGAGCAACGTTACGCATTAATACAAATTCTACCATGACAAGGTGAAAATACTGCAAGTTGATTCGACAATCAGACATAATCATTTTGGATTAAAAAAATGTGTCGTGTTTGTATGACCACTTCACTGCGCATTTATACAACACTGTCGCACTACTTCTGTTTGACCACCAACATGGCTTATATTAATAGACGTGACAGATTTCGGATATTTTTCAATCGGGAACTTTCTCGATATATACTGAGTCAAATCAAAAACTTCACATTTTTAAAAGTAATCCCATATATGACATACAACGGACAAATGTATCAGAGAAGGTAATTTCAATCATTAATGTCCAAAAAAGGATTTTAATTAACGGTGGTAACCATAATTTGTTCCAAGCACCTACGGTATTCGGTAATAACATCAACAGTTTTAATCATAAGTCCCAAGCACGAGAATCAGTTCAGTAGCGTGTATGGCCACCATGTGCGTTGACAACTGCCACACAACGCCTCCGCATGGACCTTGTGATGCTTGTGAACACATGATTGGGAAGACGACGCCATTGTTGCTGCAAAATGGTGCCAAGATCTTGCAAATTCTGTGGTTGGTTCTGGAGAGTGCGCAGACTTCTGCCAAGAGCATCCCAGACGTGTTCGATGGGATTGAGGTCGGGAGATCTTGACGGCCAGTCCATGCCGTTGACTCCCGCATACCTGAAGGAAATTCTTGTCAAAATTGCTGTGTGGGGTCTGGTATTGTCGTGTTGGAAGATCAAACCGGGTCCATGTGCTGCCATAAAAGGCAGAAGTTCTGGTGCCAGTACCTGGTCGCGGTAAGCAGCAGCGTTGAGGTTGCCACGGATGACAAGAAGCCTGGAACGTGCATTGCTACAGAAAGCACCCCACACCATGACACTTCCGCCTCGAAATCTGTCAACTTCCTGTACACAACACTGGGCGTAACGTTCACGACGGCGCCTCCACACCCTCGCCCTACCAACAGCAAATCGAAGATTAAATCGGGATTCATCACTGAAGACGACTTGATTCTAATTCCTCTGAGTTCATCGTAAGTGTCGCTGTGCCCACAATTGACGGTGACGTTTCTGTAATTGAGTCAGAATCGGCCCGCAGTATGGCCGTCGTGCTTGAAGGTGAGCAGTTCTCAGACGGTTTCGAACAGTTTGCGCACTCAGTCTACCCCTAAACAGTTCATTTCTGGTTGATGTAGCCGTCAAAAATCGGTTACGGAGGTGACGTAAGACAATCTGACGATCCTCTGAATGTGACGTCATACGTGGTCGACCTGGCCGAGGGCGATCAGCGGTGGTACCCGTTTGCTGTAGACGCGTCTGTAAATCATAAACAGTCCGTCGACTACAACCCATCGTCCTTGCGACTTCAGCTAAGGACGTTCCCGTCTGCAACAAGCCGATGGCACGTTCACGTTGCACATTTGAAAGGCGTGGCATGACAAATGGCCGTAAAGACCGTATGGCTGAAAACATGTACACGTGCGGTATTTAGGCAACGTGACCAGCTGCACGTGAAAAAACACTTTTGCCACTATAGTGCTGTGCACATGATTTTGATCGATTCACCTGCACAAAAACGGGTGTTACCTGAAGACAATACGTGGCCATTACTGTTTACATACACAATAAGGGCCCACAATGATAACTGGTCAAAATGTTAAAATTTTAGGATTGTGAAGTTTTTAATTTGGTTCAGTATATATGGTCCAGACTTGGTAGAATTCAGTGATGATGAGGTGAACTCCATCCTCGCTAGCCTATACTGTTCGGGTTAATTTAAGCCCAGAAACTTCAGCAAAATTTAACAATGTGAAAATAAACAAAAGGCCCCTAGGGCCTGTATCGCACATCTGGATATTTACGCAATCATGACAAGATATACATTTGCATTGTGCATGTATATAATACTGCACATATTTCGTAATGTTGACTCTGTCAGAAGTTAAAAGGGGTGGATGGCAAATATGACAGCATGAACGTGTAGTTCTCTGGATACAAATGTAGCATACAGATCTGAACCATTTCCATGTTATAATCCAGGATCTAAGTTTCAGTTTGCATGTGATGGTCAAGGTTCTTACTCCCTTGGGGGTGCCGGAAAGGACCAGTCCTGGATGCATATATGAATTCTTCTCATTATACTCAGCAATTTGTTATACTGTGGGGGTCTTAACTGTGTCCAAGTCGTAAACACTTTTTTTTTTGGCCCCGCCCCTCCATTTGTACAATTGTGAACTCCCATCTCCTGAGAATACTTCCAGCCAAATATGATTGATGTCTATCTCTGAGTTCAAGAGAAAAAGTCGTTTAAAGCAATAACGCCAAATTACCCCTATTAGGCCCGCCCCGCCCCACAGCCCCTTGGGGGAGGATCAGCCCTTCCATTTGTACAATTTTGAATTCTCACCACCGGAGAATGCTTCCAACCATATATGGTTGATATCTATCTCTTAGTTACAGTGAAGAAGTCGCTTAGGATAATGTCAAAGTGAGGGAATTATTAAATAGTAAAACATTAAACACAAGTTTTATCTCGAAAATACAATTATAAGAATTTCTCCTTAACATTTATCGGAAAAACTCACTATAATATTGCCTACCATTTTTTAGAATACTCAAACTTACCATAAACTAACCATAAACAAACACTATTTGGCTTATGAGATTAGATAAGATATTCTTGTAAAAATACATCCCTATTTATAACTAATAAACAGATAAAATTAAGATAGCATTTGCCCACTTGGCTAAAGGTATGTTTGCTTCCGTTTAGAATGGCTGACAAAACATGATATATCCAATTAGTTTGAAACACTTCCTAAAAAAGAAGTGCTGTCATATTTCCTATATAGGAAATGCTGTCACATACTATCTTGAAATTCAAATACTAAGTTGGAATTTCGAGATAGTATCTTGTTATTTACTGTCTGATTTAATTGTTAATGGGTGAGGTTTTGCACAAAACCTCAACCATTAAATCAGACAGTAAATCAGCTATCTCGGACAATATCAGCAACTGTCCTAATCACATCAACTTGGACAACGTCCAAATCCTCTCCAACAACCTCCACAATTTCACTAAAAGAAAATTAACAGAATCAGTCCGCATTCACCGACACAAGCCATCAATCAACAGAGATCAAGCCTAAATAAAATTAGAAGAAATAAGCATCAACATACCAATATCAAAAAACGAAATTAAAAGTATCACAAAGGAGAAAACCTTCCCAAAGTGGCAACATATCTATCAGAAATCTGATTGCAAACTGCTACACCTGCTACAAAAGCCACTCAGAAAACCAAAATTCCATCATAAAACCAAACAAATTGACAGAGTAAGAACTAAACTACAAACAGGCCACACTAAGTTAAACTCCCACCTACACCAAAAAACACCAAACCGGTAAATGCCCCCCACTGCAACTTAAAAGAAACGCCCGAACACGTGATACTATATTGCACACATTACCAGCAACACAGAACAGCACTCCAATCAAAACTAAATTGCGACAGTCAAATGACACTAGCAACGGTACTAAACCCCTTGAATCACTTACAAATTTTTAAAGCACTAGGCATATATCTAATCAAAACCGGCCTACGTGGCCGCATTTAATAATACAAGTATAACAAACAATCTGCCAATAAACCCTAAACCTATTAAACACAAAAAATCCCCATTCCGCATTTGGCGGACAGAGCACATTAAATTCCTTTTTTAAGTAAGTAAGTACCGTCATTCAGTTCTGCTTGACAACGGTATAAGGATCTACACCGAAACGTGTCTTTTTACAGTACTAAAGAAGTTGTTATTCATATAAATTGTGTCTACCTTGTCACTTGTCTTGAAATTTCAACAGTACATCTTGAATTTCATGTTAGTATCTTGAAATTTAAAGAAAAAAAAACAACAAACAAATGGCCCTAGAAGGCTTCCGTACCTTTGACACTGTATGTTGAACTTCGCAATGCCGACGGCCAGGTTTTCTTTTGACGGCATCCGATCGGCGATCCAGGGCACCTGAGATCTCCACCATCTTAGAGAAATATTAATATTTTGCAGGACATTGAGTTCCATAGCGTCAATAATATTTTCCTGGGCATGCTTAGGAAAATATTAAAAACACTTTGATATTAACAATGCGCAACACCACAGCCCATTTCGCAGGCAGAACTGTCTGAAATAAGAAATAATCCGTCAGTTGACACACAAGTACATTTGCAAAGAAACGTCTGCTTGATTCAACTTTGGGCACTGGTCGTAGAGGAGATGAGGTGAAATTGGGTTTAACGTCGCGCCCAAGATTATTGCACTTATATATAGCGACGTGCATGCACGTGTGTGTGTGTGTGTGTGTGTGTGTGGCTGCTTGTACTAGTCCGGACTGATGCCGATTTATAGTGCTAGCTCAATGAGATACCATGCCGCAGTTTAACGTGAATACCCAAATCAGACACAAATACTGACTCCGAGCCGACCAGTCCCCTTAATGCCGAGCGCCAGACAGGGTAACAACAAGTACCATCTTTTAACGTCTTTTTGTATCACGCGGGCGGGGATCGAACCCCGGACCTTCCGCTCTCCGAACTTTCGTCCTCCGAACTTCCATACAGTCATCCAGTACATGTAGATGAGAGTATAAATATAGTGCAAGCCCCAATATAGCGCTAGTGCAAAGCCATAAAACACTGTCCACTGAGACTATATATACACTTCTGAACGACAGTACCGCACTGGTTGTCAAAATTATTTTAAAGGTAAAGAAAAGAACACATACGGTCGGTACGAACGGTCCTGTCAGTCAGGAACCGGTAAACTTACAGGAATGACAAATAACCCATGATATTATTCCGAAATAAGTCAACTTTTACGACTGTCAACAGCGGTGACAACCAAGCGTGGTAGTATACCTGATCCCGTCTAGCAGAGTAAGCGTTAGCGGTCGCGCATTTGGAAAGCAGAACTAGTTTATGAGTGTAGGTATGTCACCGGAAATGCTGGTATCGGAAGTAGCGCTTCGCGAGACTTACGGGCCCTATTATTTAACCCGTTTGACCTTGCATACTCCCGTGACCCGGAAACGGTATACGATGAATTAACATGCCACATGCAAGTATTTCGGTATCTTTTATTTCAACTTTTGTTGCTATTTAAGAATCACCATTCGATGTTACGTTGAACATAAATGGATACGATTCATGTCTCTGCGATGAACAAACCTATAATTTTGTTTTCACGCAATATGTCTATGGATATCGTCGATCGGCAATGCTCACCCTACACAACAGGTGCTACGAGATGGGCGTGACCAAACGTGTTTCAAAATAACATTCATGCGTTATGATAGGATATACGCAATAAACTTCTACATACAGTCAAGTCTCGTTAAATCCGACAATCTACTTTATCCGACACAAATGATGGGAACCGATTGAATCAGTGCTATTTAGACCCGTTAATCCGACAGTCTCGCACTCCGACTCCGACACACCTAATTTGCTACGAATTACCGAAACCTCTCAATAATCAGTCTCGTTATGATTAATCCGACACAGTGATCACCGTACTCCGTGGTCATCTGCTGCATATTAATTACAATGGCTGCAGAGATAAACTTGCTTAACAATAAAAATATTAATGCTTAAATATACAAAACAGGATAAATCACATGGTTAGATTACCTATATCTCATCAAAACATATTTTCAGTGTTAGTTTCACATTAAATTAGGGATAGTTTTCCTTTTATAATACATTCTTAGATTCAAACATGATTTGAGAACAATTTCACCGAGCACTTTTGAGTTTATAGCATAAATATGAAGACCGCCATTATTGTGTATTGATGATAGATTTGTTGTTGTTTAATTATTTACAGCTGTTCACAGCTTTTACAATTTTATGTTGTATTCTTATATAAGTTATTTTTTCCACCTTTGATTATGTGTATGGACATAAAATATTGGTCAGTGCATCGGCACCATGTAGTAGATCAAACTTCAAATATTATGTTTAGTTTAAACATATTTTATTCAATATTTATATTTCACCTGAACATCAATAATGTCAATAATGAGTTAAAATTTAACTTCGCATCGGCATTATTTCAGCCATATTGCGGCGAGACCACGTTAATATGTTTACAATTGAGTCATTTATGCAAAGTTATATTTAAAAATACTTAATGAAACATATTTGAGCATAACAGTATATCATGTATACATTTTTAAAACAGTGGCAAAAGGCCACCAGTAACCATAGCTAGACCACCTTGCTGGGGATCATGGGGGCTTACAATACCTCAGCTTCCTGCATGATACCCCAGCAGGATTTACGTCATCACTTTAGCTACTGGTGTGTTGTGCATAATGCTACTACAATATAAAAAATACTCAGCAGTGGGTTGGCTTAAAAGCTCTGGTTCCATAGTTTCATCGATTATGATAGGATAACGTTCGTGTTAACCTGGACAGAGCCTTCAATAAAGTCAGTTGATAACAGCATCACACCAAATATAAAAACAAGCATTTAATTATTCATATACATATTTAACATTTATTATACAGAGCAATTTCTTTCAAGTAATTTATGATCAGATGCCCGCTGGCACGGGAAAAGAGATCTTTCATATTATTCGCTTTGATGATGTGAATCCCTTGCGATTGCAAAGTCCACACAGTCAAGCAATATATGCTTGATGGTGAACATGTTACCACAAGGGATACACTCAGAAGGTTCGACCTCATCTGTCTTAAGCAGATATTCGTGGGTAAACCGACTGTGGCCAATACGACATCGTCGTAAAACGACCTCGTCATATCTCGACTGACAAACGAGGTAGTTATGACCGATTGTTCGTTTTAATTCGTGAAGTTTATTGCTTCCCACCTAGGTGTCCAACCTCTTTTGCACGAGAGAGTGAGTATTGTTTTACGCCGCTTTTAGCAATATTCCAGCAGTATCTCGGCGGGGAACACCAGGAATGGGCTTCACACATTGTACCCATGTCGGGAATCGAACCCGGGTCTTCGGCGTGACGAGCTCTTAGGCATGATATACCGAGTATAACGCTTGATCTTGATCAGTAGTTGAGATAACGGTTTGTCAAGAGCTGCTTTAGCTGCAGCATCGGCTTTTGAGTTCCCTGTTATGCCTACATGACTTGGTAACCATCAAGAGACGATGTCACATTGGCCAGTAGAAAGATCATTGAAAGGTTCTAAAATGTCAAGGATTATAGGATGATTTGAGGAGATACTTTTAAGTGTCTGAAGGCATGACAATGAATCAGTGAAGATGATGAAACTTTTTAGATTGGTTTTGTTGTTTAATATAGGTCAAAGCTATAGCTTTGGCCTCAGCAGTAAAATTGAACTAGTATTGGCATTCGTGAGGAGACAGTTCTGGGTCCAGTAACGGTGGCACCTGTGAGAATTATATTAAGTTCGCAATTGGTTGTACGCTTGTTGATAAACCAAAGGATTTGTTTCGGATTTTGTGAGTTGGATTAGAGTGAGGTCTAGCTCTGGCTTCACCATCCGCCAGGGAGGAGAAGCCAGAAGACGGTCAGGTGATGTTATATATAGATCAATTTTAGCTGCGGCGATGTGTGGTTGAATTCTGATTCCAAGTGGAGGAATCAGGTTTCATAGATTTTGAAACAGCTTATCATACTGAGGGTGGAATACACAATTGTATTCTGGATTTGAATCAACCACTAACATACATTCTTGTATCCTCCCCCTCACACACCACGTATACACATTCTCGTATCCTCTCCGCTCACACACCACTAACATACATTCTTGTATCCTCCACCTCACACACCACTTATACACATTCTCGTATCCTCCCCCTCACACACCACTAACATACATTCTTGTATCCTCCCCCTCACACACCACTAACATACATTCTTGTATCCTCCCCCTCACACACCACTAACATACATTCTTGTATCCTCCCCCTCACACACCACTAACATACATTCTTGTATCCTCCCCCTCACACACCACTAACATACATTCTTGTATCCTCCCCCTCACACACCACCAACATACATTCTTGTATCCTCCCCCTCACACACCACTAACATACATTCTTGTATCCTCCCCCTCACACACCACTAACATACATTCTTGTATCCTCCCCCTCACACACCACTTATACACATTCTCGTATCCTCTCCGCTCACACACCACTAACATACATTCTCGTATCCTCTCCGCTCACACACCACTAACAGGGGGCACGGGTGGCCCAGTCGTCTAAGGCGCCGCGATTCGCTGTGCAGAGTTGCGTCCCTTCGGCACGCCAGAAACCTATGATTGTGGGTTCGAATCCCGGTTCGCCCCAATTATGTTTCTAGGTTTGTCAGCACCATACCCGTGCTCGTGGGTTTCACCAAAGTGGTAAACGTCTGAGACCTGCATCACTTCGGGCTTTCCTCCCACATTAAGCTGACACGCCGCGATATAACTGGAATACTGTTAAAAGCGGCGTTAAACCCAACTCAGTCAGTCAGTCACACCACTAACATACATTCTTGTATCCTCCCCCTCACACACCACTTATACACATTCTTGTATCCTCCCCCTCACACACCACTAACATACATTCTTGTATCCTCCCCCTCACACACCACTTACATACATTCTTGTATCCTCCCCCTCACACACCACTAACATACATTCTTGTATCCTCCCCCTCACACACCACTAACATACATTCTTGTATCCTCCCCCTCACACACCACAAACATACATTCTTGTATCCTCCCCCTCACACACCACTAACATACATTCTTGTATCCTCCCCCTCACACACCACTTATACACATTCTTGTATCCTCCCCCTCACACACCACTAACATACATTCTTGTATCCTCCCCCTCACACACCACTAACATACATTCTTGTATCCTCCCCCTCACACACCACTAACATACATTCTTGTATCCCCCCCCTTACACACCACAAACAGACATTCTTGTATCCTCCCCCTCACACACCACTTATACACATTCTTGTATCCTCCCCCTCACACACCACTAACATACATTCTTGTATCCTCCCCCTCACACACCACTAACATACATTCTTGTATCCTCCCCCTCACACACCACTAACATACATTCTTGTATCCTCCCCCTCACACACCACTAACATACATTCTTGTATCCTCCCCCTCACACACCACAAACAGACATTCTTGTATCCTCCCCCTCACACACCACTAACATACATTCTTGTATCCTCCCCCTCACACACCACTTATACACATTCTTGTATCCTCCCCCTCACACACCACTAACATACATTCTTGTATCCTCCCCCTCACACACCACTAACATACATTCTTGTATCCTCCCCCTCACACACCACTAACATACATTCTTGTATCCTCCCCCTCACACACCACTAACATACATTCTTGTATCCTCCCCCTCACACACCACTTATACACATTCTCGTATCCTCTCCGCTCACACACCACTAACATACATTCTTGTATCCTCCCCCTCACACACCACTTATACACATTCTTGTATCCTCCCCCTCACACACCACTAACATACATTCTTGTATCCTCCCCCTCACACACCACTAACATACATTCTTGTATCCTCCCCCTCACACACCACTAACATACATTCTTGTATCCTCCCCCTCACACACCACTTACATACATTCTTGTATCCTCCCCCTCACACACCACTAACATACATTCTTGTATCCTCCCCCTCACACACCACTAACATACATTCTTGTATCCTCCCCCTCACACACCACAAACATACATTCTTGTATCCTCCCCCTCACACACCACTAACATACATTCTTGTATCCTCCCCCTCACACACCACTTATACACATTCTTGTATCCTCCCCCTCACACACCACTAACATACATTCTTGTATCCTCCCCCTCACACACCACTAACATACATTCTTGTATCCTCCCCCTCACACACCACTAACATACATTCTTGTATCCCCCCCCTTACACACCACAAACAGACATTCTTGTATCCTCCCCCTCACACACCACTTATACACATTCTTGTATCCTCCCCCTCACACACCACTAACATACATTCTTGTATCCTCCCCCTCACACACCACTAACATACATTCTTGTATCCTCCCCCTCACACACCACTAACATACATTCTTGTATCCTCCCCCTCACACACCACTAACATACATTCTTGTATCCTCCCCCTCACACACCACAAACAGACATTCTTGTATCCTCCCCCTCACACACCACTAACATACATTCTTGTATCCTCCCCCTCACACACCACTTATACACATTCTTGTATCCTCCCCCTCACACACCACTAACATACATTCTTGTATCCTCCCCCTCACACACCACTAACATACATTCTTGTATCCTCCCCCTCACACACCACTAACATACATTCTTGTATCCTCCCCCTCACACACCACTAACATACATTCTTGTATCCTCCCCCTCACACACCACTTATACACATTCTCGTATCCTCTCCGCTCACACACCACTAACATACATTCTTGTATCCTCCCCCTCACACACCACTAACATACATTCTTGTATCCTCCCCCTCACACACCACTAACATACATTCTTGTATCCTCCCCCTCACACACCACTAACATACATTCTTGTATCCTCCCCCTCACACACCACTAACATACATTCTTGTATCCTCCCCCTCACACACCACTAACATACATTCTTGTATCCTCCCCCTCACACACCACTAACATACATTCTTGTATCCTCCCCCTCACACACCACTAACATACATTCTTGTATCCTCCCCCTCACACACCACTTATACACATTCTTGTATCCTCCCCCTCACACACCACTAACATACATTCTTGTATCCTCCCCCTCACACACCACTAACATACATTCTTGTATCCTCCCCCTCACACACCACAACATACATTCTTGTATCCTCCCCCTCACACACCACAAACAGACATTCTTGTATCCTCCCCCTCACACACCACTTATACACATTCTCGTATCCTCTCCGCTCGTACCCCACTAATAAACATTCTCCTATCCTCCCTTATAATCTGTATGTAATATAACCTACGTTTGCATTTATTAACAATAAAAATTACTCATAGCTAATTTGGTATTCTCCAAATAATTTACAGGATTTCGAATGTTTGATAAAAGCAAAATCATTGTATTAGCACACGCGTGGAACAATGAAATATGTGTAAACGCAAATGTCCGTAACATCACCTACACATGGAAAGCGCAGCGTCTGGAACATCTACTTGCTTTTTGTGTCAAGCCCGGCAATCCGCCAGGGCAGGGCAGGGCAGGGCAGGGCAGGACAGGGCTTAGATAGATTAACTTGGCATATGAGATACAAACGTATTACAAATACAAACAACATGATGGCGGAAAGAGGGTTTGCATGAACATTTAACATACTAGTATTTCATGATACTATTTACAACATCTGCTAACTATTTTTCATGATTCCGAGTTTTATACATTGAAAGAGAGATTGAAAAACTAACATATTCGGTGTAGCTGAAAAAACATTTAGGTAGATATATCTTACTTTCTCAAATAAAATGTGGACACTCAAAACTGTAATAATATTCATCTCAAATATCGGATAGATGACCGAGAGTAGATTGTGCTTTGGTATGGGTAATTCATTCCATCTCCTGACTTTAATTGGTAAGTGGTGGCAGAAGTCCTAATAAAGAGAAAGTGTAAAGTCAAATGTAGAGGGAGTTTAGTGAGAAAGGTCCCACGTTTGTGTTAGTTTTTGAGTATCCGGTACGGAGCACCTTTTGAGGAATTCAAAATATCCGCCTCCCAATGTTGCCGATTCATGTCATGTACATATGTGGATTTCTAGATAAGACAGTTTTAAACCAGAGGTAAGAAATAAAGTTCTGCGTTCGTCATACATAAGATAATCGGATATTATTTAAAATTGTCTGTATACATAATAATCATTTAAATGTGTTAGAACTAACCTTTGTATCTTTGTAGAAAACAGACAACAGGGGACAATTTTGTGATTTTGCCTACAATTAACTTGTCCCAAGAAGAGGCGACTAACGGGATCGGGTGGTCAGACTCGCTGACGTGGTTGATGCATGTCATCGATCCCAACTGCGTGGATCGATGCTCATGATATTAATCACTGGATTTTCTGGTCCAGGCTCGATTATTTACAGGCCGTCATATAGCTGGAATATTGGTGAGTGCGGCGTTAAGCAACAAACCAACCAACCATCCATGCGCTGGGATTTCGGCAATTTTACGGAATTGAGTATGTGTTGCAGATGTGAAGCAATCGTCTTCCAAAAGACTTCTTGTTGACTCCCTTGTCTATATTGGAGCGCGGAGAAGGAAAGTCTTCACTGTCATAGCAGTCAGGGTATTTAACTGGGTAATCATCAGTAAAGAACAGTCAACTTCCTCTTCAGTTCCACTGTTAAAATCCCCAGCTAGTATCACCTGAGCATCATATTTCAGCTGATCTCACACGGATCATCATATATCACCTGAGCATCATCTAGCTGGTCAAGGCTGTCCTTGTTCTGGTCATGGTAATACACTGACTGTGGGAAAATATACACAAATCCTAGTATCATTCCTGTTTCTAAGCTGAAAAAGACTGTATGAAGCTTTAAATACACTGCGTCCTTATAATGAGTAATATTCTCTTGACACCACTATTCACAGAATTATGAACAAACACACAAATGTGAGCAAGTCTGAACAGTCATTGTTAGATTACAACCTTGAGATTTAGTTCAATGAAAGTGAATCAAGATAATAATGTTTTCAATTGATTGTCAGAGGAGACTTTTTTCATAAACTGACAGTTCCAAGAGAAAATCTGTAAGTGCTGCATCAGGTGTGATGTAGTAGGCTGTGAAGCTCTTGTAACGAACCTTTTCAACAATCAGACACCGGGACTTATACTTTAACTATCTTTGGATATATGTATTAGGTCCTGCATGGCCAAAGGAAAACTGTGTTGCTCGGCCACTGAGACATTATTTTCAGATAACTTCAAATGGTTTAAATAAATATGTCATTTTTCTCATTTTATATTAAGTGTTTCTGGCATCGTTCACCAACACAATATATTGTGACAAACCCTGAGATAATCACATTTTGACTTAAGTATCTTAGGAACACAATACAATTCACAAGCTTCAACTCATATTTATTACAGAGATAACCACGCTAGGAGCATTGTTATGATACTGGGATTGAGGGACATGATTTGGGTTACTAACCACGCTAGGAGCATTGTTATGATACTAGGATTGAGGGACATGATTCGGGTTACTAACCATGCTAGGAGCATTGTTATGATACTGGGATTGAGGGACATGATTTGGGTTACTAACCACGCTAGGAGCATTGTTATGATACTGGGATTGAGGGACATGATTTGGGTTACTAACCACGCTAGGAGCATTGTTATGATACTGGGATTGAGGGACATGATTTGGGTTACTAACCACGCTAGGAGCATTGTTATGATACTGGGATTGAGGGACATGATTTGGGTTACTAACCACGCTAGGAGCATTGTTATGATACTGGGATTGAGGGACATGATTTGGGTTACTAACCATGCTAGGTGCATTGTTATGATACTGGGATTGAGGGATGTTTCTTCTAACGTAAGTGTTTCCGCCATTTAAAAAAACGTGTTACCGGTGTGGTTGTGTGGATGAAAAGAGAATGTCTCAACTAAATTCAGCTGCAACATGGGTTACTTCCCTTTGTTTAGAGCATGTGAAGAACAATTCCTGAATTATGCACTGATAAGGTGCCTTACCCTATTAAACCATGAAGAGTAGCTTCCCTTGCAATATTAAACCACAAGCTCCTCACAGCGATAGTACGTTCACGGAGCTCTCTAACTATCGCTGCAACCAGTCAAAACTCCCCACTGTGAATATGTGGCCACAACCATGCTTGGAGTTGAACTCGCAACCGAATGACCGTTATGTTTACAAACAAGTGACGACTGTCGTGACGCCAAATACACTTATCGCTGCTAAATTACTTTCTTCGTTTGTCAATTTGAATTTCTGTTTCATTAAAACATTCTTGTTGTTGATATAGTAAGAATGTAAGGGAGAAGTTGGTTGATTTTCCGTTAGTCTGCAATCTCGAACCAATCTGATTATTAAAACAACAAAGTAAATTCATCTGGAAAATATGGTCAGTCGTAAACCTTTTCAAAATGAAATATGATGGCATCCCCAAAGACATAAACAAAAGTATCAAGGTTACTGCTTTTTTTGGATTAGAGGGCAAATTTCAAGATTCTTGTAATGGCCGCGCCCACACTGGTGGCAGCGATGTTACCGGGAGTGTAACGAAGGTATCACGCACTGGGAAGGAGCTTGATTAAACCAGGAAGAGTAGCTTCCCTTTGAACGTGGAACAAATGCAGGGGGAGAACGCCCATTGCAATGGAATAATATAAGATTACCAAAATAATGCACTTTATTAATTAATAATAAAATTAAATAATTGCAGCTTTTAGATACAATGCATGATAAATAGAAAGTAGACAGGTATGCCGACCAGTTTTTGAAATAATGTTTTTAAAACATTGCGAACTAATGAGAGAAATATGAGATATCTTTGTACAGTCCGCACACATGGCACTTTTGACTGAAGTGCGTTTTTGTCAAACGCCTCCATGACACACTGTACAATAGAATGCCAGCACCCATAAGGCCCCTTTTCTCCTGGTGGGTCACGAATGTCAACACCTTGAAGCAGTTGCAAATTGCAAATATTGCGTCCTCCATATGTTTCCATACAAAATGAGAATATATACACACTCAAAGAATTCTACATTGCCAGTCCGGATTACGGTGGGATACAAAATAAGAATAGCCTTCTGAATGAATGAGTTTATCAACATTGTGTTTTGCATGTTACATATAACTGACATTTCCATGTTGGTGTCAGTGGTGGAATTTCGTCAATCAAATGTCCCTCTGTGGTCGGTTTCAGGCTCCTGACATTGCAATGATTAATGAGATCCTTGAAAATCAAGTGGAGATTGAAACTGGTCAACGTCATTGGAGCCCAGTGTTTATACCTTGTAACCCACACATTTATTACTGAGAGTCAGAAATGGACAGATTTACGTAAAACTTATGTTGGATTTTCCTCATTACATATATGGGCAATGTGAGCGTTCTACACCTCGCCAGCAAATGTGGAATCTGTCTGCCTCAAAAGAGTAAACTTGATCGGCGGGAAATGTCGATTTTTTTTACTTTGTGAAAATTTACATGCATGTTGAAACACGCTGCAAATGACAAACTGGCGATAAAAGTATTACAGCGGAGCGTAAAACCCATTGTTAATTTAATTTATACAACCGTATACCTAATCAACGATTGCAATCAACAACATAATGAACACAATACATATGCGCATTTTTATCAGGAATTATTGGCAAGGAAGTGCGAGTTTGTTTCGATTCAATTGATGTCTGATATAACATTCACCTGTATTAAAATTACCTTTATGTGCTAAATCATTTTCCTCGTTGCTGTCTGATTGATTATGAATACGTTGCGTGACGTAGGACAGGTTTCTGATACATCTACTGCAGTCTGGCGATGAGTTTTCACCCGTATGGCACGACAATCACAAAGGTAGGTACGTGTGCTCAGCTGTATAGTCCTAATGATATACTTGGTATTGAATTGAAAATGCATCTTGCATAACCATAGCGATTACATCTCACCGAGGCGGATTATATAAGTTAAAATCATAGCGTTATTATTGAAAGATGGATGATTGTCCACAGAACAGAACAGAATCTTTATTCTAAAAAATCACGCATAGTGACACAGAGAACATACACAATTACAACATATATAACCACATACTATATACAAGTCAACACAAACACCATGACGTGAATGTTGCTCCCCAATCAATCGCTGGCTTACCTGGTTTAGGTTCGACACCTGTGCATGCCGTGTCATAGAGGTCCGCGATGTTACCGGTTTACCGGTATACCATGGTAGGAGGTGAGATGAGATGAAATGGGGTTTAACGTCGCGTCGAAGATTATTGCACTTATATAGCGACGTGCATGCACGTGTGTGTGTGTGTGTGTGTGTGTGTGGCTGCTTATACTAGACCGGACTGATGCCTATTTATGGTGCTAGCTCACTGAGATACAATGTCGCAGTTAAACATGAATACCCCACTCAGACACAGTAAACTGACTCCGAGCCGACAAGTCCTTGTTTTAGCCCCTTAATGCCGAGCGCCAGACAGGGTAACTACAAGTACCATCTTTTAACGTCTTTTTGTATGACGCGGCCGGGGATCTAACTCCGGACCTTCCGCTCTCCGGGCGGACGCTTTACCACTAGACCACGGAGGCGGTCTTACCACGATAGGAAATACCAATGAATACGTACCACAATACATTTGGAAAATACAGGTATATGGCGTTTTTCAAAATCATGAGTATCATCTTGTTGGACGATTTTACACTTATGTCAACCCAAATGGAAATTCAGAAATTAGCAACTTTTCCTGGGGTCGAAACAGTGAAACTATTTGTTTCTTGTATATGATGTGTCTGTTACGCATGCTTTGTGACAACATCCAACAAAATACGAAGTTGTCAAAAACACGCAGGAGGAGTCTTTTTGTTCATGTTCATAACAAATTACAAATGAAAGAACTCAGGCAATATATTGTAGTACGTATCGCAAAACATGAATTTTGGTTACAATACATTGCAATACGAAAGTCAGGCCAATAGCCATCACTGCTGTGTCATAAAGAGTAGCAATCTAACCCAACCAGTCTGTGGGGATTGTGGGGTAAGAGAGTCCCAGTGTTTGATGTCGTCAGAGGCGACACTAGGACAGTGAAATATCTGTATTGTGTGTCAATACAATGAGTAATGAAGGAGCCGTGTTCAAACAGGGTCATAGTTGGCGAGGGGACACTGGTGCTTCAGTCGTGTAAGGCGGTATGATCGTTGGTTCGACTCATAGATTATGTTTCCAAAGTTGTCAGCACAATACCCGTTCTCGTGGTTTTCGACACTGTGGTAAATGTACATCACTTCAGGTTTCGCTCACACGTTAAGTTGACACGCCGCGGTGTGACTGATAGGCTGTTCAAAGCAGTGTTAAACCCAATTCCCTTTCTGACAAATTAGTTTGTTCTAAGGTCAAAATTTTGTTTTCCAGTGATAATGGAGGACACGACACTATTGGCTAAGGTTGTTATAGTCATAATCGGACTTTTTCGAGGTGAGTATTAATTTCTGTACTGATTCATTTAATACCCAAAACCGAAATAAGTGATTGCATTAAGAGAAACGAGCTTACGAATAATGTAGCACTGTCAAACATCCATACATAGTGAACACAATCTGTGAAGATCCGGGGTAGAATAGATCTTCAGCAACCCATTCTTGCCGTAAAAGGCGACTATGCTTGTCGTAAGAAGCGATTAACGGGATCGGGTGGTCAGGCTTGGTTGATGCATGTCATCGATCCCAATTGCGTGGATCGATGCTCATGATATCAATCACTGGATTGTCTGGTCTAGATTCGATTATTTACATACCGCCGCCATATAGCTGGAATATTGCTGAGTGTGGCGTTACACATCAAACCAACCAACCATAGTGAACACAATCTGTGAAACGTGAGACAGGTTTTATGCATTGTACACACCGGATCTGTGTATAAACAGGCGTTTACATATCGAAACTTCCTTCCATATTTTTTATAACAGGTACGACTTCATTTCAGGTACAAACCTCGTGTACATCGTGGCCGGCCTTGAGTGCGGTGTTCTCGTCATCACCATCATTGTCATCGTCCTGTACTACAGAAGGAAATGTGAGAGCGTGGGTGAATGTGCCCTGCTTTTAACAAAAATCCAGTTATCTTTAAGCGTCGGAGACCAGAATGATTTCATTCATTGTACCTTTGTAGGGAAACGATCCCTGATCTTCTATGTGACGAGCGAACGCTTCAACCAATAGGCTACCTATCACCGATACAAACTAGCAGTAGCATGTCATGAGTGAGTGAGTATGGTTTTACGTCGCTTTTAGCAATATTCCTGAAATATTACAGCGGTGGACACCAGAAATAGACTTCACACAATGTACCCATGTGAGGAATGGAACCCGGGTTTCTGGTGTGACGACGCCGTGATATAACTGGAATACTGTTAAAGGCGGCGTTAAACCCAACTCACTCACTTTGGCGTGACGAGCGAAAGATTTAACCACTAGGCTAGACCACTGCAGCTAAGTAACATGTAACAGAAGGCAGTGAAACGTAAAAGTGAAATGTGTAATACCATATTAAATAAAAAGAGTTTTCAGGTATGGCGATTATATCGAAGTATGTGAGAGTGGTTATCGTTTAACATTCCTGTAACTCAATTGGGAAAGACAATTTACAACATACCCATATTGAGAATGGAACCAGGTCCTCATCGTGAGGAACGAACGAACAAACGCTTAAACCTCTATGCTACCCTGCTTTCCTGGACATGAAATCTTAACCTAGTTATATGATTATTTCGTTAATTGAACTGAACATACGTGTCAGGGGTAAATACCTGGGTACTTGCCATCATGAAACTCTAAGAATGAGTAATTATTGAATTTCACTGGCATTTAGTTCATGTTCTGTTTCAATGATACAAATATAAACATTAGAGTTCTGAACCCTATCACACTACAATACATTAATGACGATGTCATTACATAAATAAGTATTATGATTGAAATGTTGATGTAATTATTTAAACATTCGTGCGTAAGAAGTGAACCACTGGTCAGTTTCACATTTGGCTGAAAGCGTGTCAAAGTACCCCGAAGGCGGTTGATCAACATTTCAATCACTGGATTGTCTGATATTCGGATAGTTCAGGCGCCGTCATATCGCTGCAACATTGCTGAGTGCAACAACACACCCTTTTGTTACAATGAGCCAATACTAAACTGTACCATATATTCCTTTACAGGCATGTCACTATTGGCTAACGGGGGTTCTCTCCGCAACCAAGAATCCCTATCAGGAAATGTGCACACCGAGACGGAAACTTCCAACCTACCCGTGCAACGGACCGGCAGGAAAATATCCGACCTCTACACTACAGTATTACCGCGTGCCATGAGGACGAAGGGTGGAATCCAGACGAATGCAAACAGAGGGTCCTCTCTGCCCACCGACGCCACTGGGTACATCGACATGACGTCAAACAACGTCACCACCTCCGTTGACGCCACCACTCACCACCTCTATTCTGACGTCGTTAGAGAGACACCGGCGGTTAAGAACGATGGGCGCATACTTCCTCCTGTGTATGAGAACATAGCTGCGGAAAAGCGCCAATGAGGCGTTTGGGGAGAAGGACCAAATGGTGGGCTTACGGGCAAATGGGAAGCAGCGAGTGGTGATGATTGTGAGTGTGTCTCTCGCGGCACACCGATTACCTCTTAACAATACTCGATTTCAATATTTTGCCCCAAGCTGCTATTATATTTTACTTCCACGGCGGCCTTTATACATTTTGATATGATATAACGTTAATATTCTTCTTGTAAGATATCATTGTGTCCTCACATTTTATTATTATTTTAAGTCCCACTTATTACTTTTTATGACACATTTTATGTATTATATTTACACATGTGCATCTGGTGATACTAAAGTACATAATTTGTCTGAATGTTTGTCACAGTTTTATGGATGGTGTATCAGATATAGAGAGGTAACAATATTAGGAACGTGAATCAAATTCTCTTCTACACGACTGATATAAAATGACCAAAATGAGTCACGTGTTTAACCAGAGTGCCTACAATGTAAACTGCTATCTGATCTGATGAATAAAAGATATTGCTAACTGATATGGATATCATGGTCATGATAAGATAGTTATATATTCTGAAACGCACTGAAAACGCACCAGAGGTAAAAAGTGAAATTGACGCTAAACCAAATTGCATATGGTGTTGGCTGGGTACTACAATTATGCTCAGATAACTAAGTTCCACATTAGTACTGCCAAGTGGCATGTGAAAGTATATACTTTTAATGTTGGGGAAATGGAAGGGGTCCAAAGACAAAGTCAGTACCGGGTATGATCATCCCTGGTTGCGATGCATGCCACACAACGCCATCTCATGGACACTATCAGTTTCTGGGTAACAGCTTGTGCTATCCTACGCCACACACATTGCGAGGTCTCTTATTTTGGCGATTTGACGTCGACATGCAATGCGCTATCCCAGGTAGTCCGAGAAGTGCTCGATGGACGATATACCGGGAGATAATGCAGGTCATGACATGACATGACAGGTAGGTTATTCTGTGCGAGGAAGTCCATAGAAGCACGTGTTGTACGTGATCTGGTGTTGTCCTGTTGGAAAGTATGCAGCTCTTGGTGTTGACAGAAACATGTGTGTGAGTAGGGTATTGTTGCTATTGCTATTAGTTTTCTTTAGTACTGATAACATTTTAAATTTCTGTTTTTGCTTTGATGATATATCTATTTTCGTATTAATACGATTTGAGAGGGTTTTTTAGAACTTATTATCGGCTGCTCTGTTTATACACGTTCGAGTAGTTGACCATCTCATGTAGTGGCCATATCATGCCTCAGACTAAGTCCCAAAAAGCACCACGACAAGGTATGCACATGTTGCAATCAGACGGAATCCACCGCGCACTTGTTACTGGAATGTTAAGACCATGGCCCAGCTGGGCCTCAGTGAAAACACAGATTGCATATATATATATACTCACACGCAAAAGAAACGCAAGTCGGGTATGCAGTACATGTGTTATTTAGTTTCAACAATAAATACAAGAAATACTGATAGGAACAGATTGACAAAAAATTGACTGAAGACAGTTTCATGGATTAAAAGGCAGATGGCATAATTGTTTTTTTTTTCAAATGTTAAGGGCTTACAGAGTTTCGGGTCAATACCCAAAATGTCAGTCAATACCTGGTGTGACCACCAATAGCATTGATCACTGCCACACATCTCCTGTACATTGAGTGGATCAGACGATTTGTGAAGGCCTTAGGGATCCTCCTGCACAAACCCAGAGCAGCTGTGCGTAGTTCATCGGCAGTTGTAGGGACTGGGCGCACATTGTGCAGACGCCTTTGAACCTCATCCCACAAGTGTTCGATGGGGTTCAGATCAGGGCTGAGGGCTGGCCACGGTAGAACGCGGATGTTGTGTTGTTGGAGAAAGAAAATGGAAGCTCTGGCAACATGGGGACGAGCGTTGTCCTGCTGGAAAATGTGTTGTTGATGTTGTACAAAAACTGGAACAACGTGGGGTCTGATCACTTGGTCGATATACCGCTGAGCAGTGACGCCGTGTCCCCGACCTTGACCAACATTCAGAAAGCACATGGGTCAAAGTCTCGCATTAAGTCCAATCCCTGTCCTTATCATGACGCTAGATCCACCCCAGGGATCCTTTCCACAACGTTTCTGTCAGCGAAACGATCACCTCGGCGCCGCCAAATTCTGACTCTTCCGTCTGCATGGGAGATGTCGTGGTTGGAGAACAGGACGACACACTGGTCGGCGACATCTGAGGTTGTTGGAACGGAGACGTCGGATCACAGTGTCCCGGGTAATGTGTCGATTATGTGTTCCTATGGTCTGTCGAGCATTTTCACTTAGGAACGGATGTCGCTGGTGTTGCCGATCTTGTCGAGGTGTGGTGACCCTAGGACGACCGTTCCGAGGAAGGTCATCTGTGGTCTGTGTAGTATTGTGTCAATGCAGGAGACGGTAAATTGTGGTTATGTTAACGTTAAAATGACGGGCAACATCTTGGACAGACTCTCCAGCTTCCAAACGTCCGATAGCCTGGTTTCTCTGAATTTGAATTAGGCGTGGCATTGTTGACCAAGCAGTGGTAGGTCCACAGTTTTATACCCACTACAGTTCGTGACATTTTCGATTTCGCGAGAAATGGGTGCATGATACCCACATATTCATTGAAATGGTGCGTTTTGGCGATTCTTTTTTATGTTGCGTATTTACTCGGGGCTTCCAAAATGCAACCAAAAATATTGATAACACCATCAGGCTTCACTACATGCTACAACTCGTATCAATTTATGGTTCTGTGTTTGTTACCTATTTGCTTAAAACCACTTGCGTTTCTTTTGCGTGTGACTATATATATAGTCTCTCTAATCGTAGTTTCCTTCAGTTATTTTAGCACTGTATACAGTGTTGACAGTCGAGATGTGCGCGCAGAACACTCATACGGCTTACATGCAATTTTGCGGACTGGAAATTTACACAAACACAAGCATCTAAATATAGTACTATCCTGACGACTGATGGAAGATGGAATAGGTCTTCAGCACCCAATGCTTACCATAAAAGGCGACTATGCTTGTCGTAAGAGGCGACTAACGGGTTCGGGTGGTCAGTCTCACTGACTTGGTTGATGGATGTCATCGATCCCAATTCCGTGGATCGATGCTCATGATGTCAATCAGTGGATTGTCTGGCCCAGACTCGATTATTTACAGACCGCCGTCATATAGCTGGAATATTGCTGAATACGGCGTTAAACAACAAACAAACAAAAGATGTAGATAGTAACACTGCCATTATTTGACAACGACTGCGCATAAGACACGTGCCAACTGTGATGTTTATTCAACATCAACTGTTTGTATATTCCTATATGTACTTGTTTGTGAGCCACTCAGCTAGTCTCCGTGCAATGGTATGTCGCCAAGGGAAACAGAGTTATGCTTGGACAAGTGCGTGAAAAGGATCGGTCGTCTCCGACACTACTCAAGTAGACATCCGAGATTAATCACATAGAGTTACGTCCCTTTTGTAGATGTTTTCTACCCGTTCACCAGATCACGGTTAATCCATTTTTCTTTAGCATCAAGTCTATAAACTATGAAAGCACCAACACTGTGGTTTCAGACTTGTTAAATAAGTGCTGATAAGTATCTGCTTGGTAATGTTATATGTTAACGATTCTCAATAGACACACCAAGGTCACACAGCTATGTGAAAAACGATGCCATCTTATTTAAAAAGATAGTCCGTGTAATTCATTCATGTTTACCCCTTTGAAAAAATCCAAATGAGAATCTTATGCATGTGTGAGACAATTGTTCATTACTGCTTATTGATGTCAAGAGGCTACGTCACAAGCAAAGAACAATATGTTATACGTTGAATTCTTTGGGAATTAGATCACCAAGAAGATGTGATGAATGTGAAACAAATAGAAGTTATTATTAAATGCAATTCTAGAAATTCGATCGAGAGAATTATAATGAAGATTTAAGAAGACTATGATTTAATGAGGGTAGAAAACTCAAAGTTATGCAGGTCTTTAAGCGTGTTACAACCGCGCAAACGACACGAGAACACCTAACGACACGACAACAGCAAACGACACGAGAACACCTAACGACACGCGTACGAGAACAGCAAACGACACGAGAACACCTAACGACACGACAACAGCAAACGACACGAGAACACCTAACGACACGAGAACAGCAAACGACACGAGAACATCAAACGACACGAGAACAACAAACGACACGAGAACAGCAAACGACACGAGAACAGCAAACGACTCGAGAACACCTAACGACACGAGAACAGCACACGACACGAGAATAGCAAACGACACGAGAACAACAAACTACCCGAGAACATCAAACAACATGAGAACATCAAACATTTAACTGGCAGCTTAATACACGAAAGACGCGTGATAACATTGTATATATTGCATACCTACTGTAACAACGACGGATGGGTGCTTGTGCCTGGGTGAGTCGTTATTGAGCAACCCTAAAGTGCAATATTTCAGCTGTCAGGGTGGGTAATAAACAACAAGAGGTCAGCATTGATACACATAACGTTGATCGAACCGTGTTTATATGCAAGCTGTTACTTTCAAAGGCAATTTGCCATATTTCAGCTTAACAGCTGAAGGCTACTATTCTAGTTCACACTGGCCGCAAGATAAGTGACAAAACATTTTGATCATTCGGAGAGGGAACTCTAACCAGCGTTCATGCATATCTATCACTATGGCAACAAAATCTACCAGGACGAGAATAATTCATTAGTTTTATAAACACCCAACTTTGAATACATTAAACAAGATTCCTCAGTATTCAGTTGGTCACCAGCAATAACAATGTCACAGTTTTTATTTCCTTGCGTAATCAGTTACACTGTGACATGGTCATCCAATCATACTGAACTTTATAGCGGTGTTCATGTGTTCATCGTCCTTATGCATACCGAGGTCCAGGTATTCATCAAGACCTGACTTGTATTTCATGAGGAACATTGCGAGACTCCCTATTTCAACAAACTATTCACAAGTGAAGTGAGCTTATGTTTGTGACAGTCCATGTGATACCTTGTGTTTCACTTTTCCATTTGGCGGTGAGTATGACATGAACGTTGGGAATTGGAACACACTTTCCTTCCTAGTGATTTATGCTTCAGATGTTACAGCGGTTTTCTCGTGACGCTCAATATCCGGTCGCCTGAAAGTGTACTACGGCTTTCTCTTATCGACTTGGGGCGGTCGACCCTTGTGGTTCAAGCGTTCGCTCGTCACGCCGAAGACCCAGGTTCAATTCCGACATAGGTACAATGTGTGAAGCCCATTTCTGGTGTCTCCCGCCTTGATATTGCTGGAATATTGCTAAGAGCGGCGTAAAACCATACTCTCATCGACTGGGAGACTTACTTTGTATGTGTTGTTGAAGGCAATAGCCTAGATTTTCGACGGCGGCCTGAAAAATCATCAAGTCTGTACAGACAAACCAGTGATTGACATGATGTTGGTCCCACGATGTCGTACGCCGCCGTCGAGGTCCGGTGACACGCAACCAACTACATCATCCAGTCTGACAACAGTCGCCACTTAAGAAAAACAGTGGTTGCTTAGTGCTCAACTCAGAGAAGGCAGAAATAATATATTTGGTAGTTGGATGAAAACAACTTAATATGTACTAAGTACTTGGCTGCAGAGAGTGAGTGAGTGAGTCATCGAGTCATAAAAAAGTACGCGAAGACCTATTGTAATACGTGGATTCAATACGTCCCAGTGAAATTCTCTTTCTGTACACGTCAGATGAACAACATCTCGACAACAAATAATTAATTGAGTGAACACCGAGTCGTGGCATGTGTCTTTGTTGCACACACGGCCTGCAGTCAAAGATTGCGGCTCAACACAACATTCTCTTATTACAATGCCATTGTAGGTTTAAGTGCATTAATGACCCGGCGATCAGAGGACACTGCTGGGAACATGGATTAAGTTGCCTCTCGTGGTATATGTGCACCCTGCTTTCAAAAGCACGAATACTCCCCATATGGTTGAGAATGTGGTGTGAAATCTTTGGTCTATAAGTGGTTAGTTATATCATGATGTTAATTATTTCAATTATGGTTCATACTTGGATAAATGTGTTCTGCTTCACAGAAAAGAGCGCCATGGCCAACACGGCTATATTTGAATTGACAAGTACACGTGACAATTCAGGTTTGTATACATGTATTTCATTTTTGCACATGGGCGGTTGGCGCAAGACGTGTTTGAGAAATAGAGATTACTACATGAGTGTCTGTCAGATACCATTGATCTTACATTGATCGAGCGAAAGCGAGTTAGAAACGCTTTGTAACAACGAGTTGTAAGATCAATAGTATCTGACAGGCACGAGCGCAGTAATCTGTTTCTTACACACCCTAAAATCGCACCTTTTTAGCATCGAACCGATGAATTTTGTCTATTCTCATGATTGCAGTAGTGCATTAATACGTAACACCTCTGCCATAAGTGACGTCTTCCTATGTGCTGCTTACTACTCATAAATAATGTGACCCTACACTAAAAAGGTTTCCGTCATATCTGTGGATTACCAAGGCGATGATGAAAATGCATACTAGACAAAAACCAAGAACACGCTGGGTGCCAAGTTGAAAGTTTATACCTCAAAGAAATTACCAAACAATGTACAACCGGTGACCGACTTTTATAAAATGGCGTGTTCACTGACAACAGTACGCGGGATTTCCAGAGAAGGTTTTTGTTGATTGAGGGATCGTATACACATAAATGTGTCACGTAGGTAATCAGAAACATTCTGACAATCTGCGTACTGTTATTTGTTTACCATGTTTTCCAATGTATCAAAGAGAATTAGTCAGAAATGCAGACAACTACCGTCATCGTTGTGCGTGATTTAGCGTCAGTCATGGCGTCACACAGGACGGAAACTTTTACGGCTTCTGTTGAATTTACCACATCATTGTATTGTATATATGTGTAATTCCATAATTAGTGCAACGATACTCTTCCCATGAATATTCTCAAACGCGTGATGGAGCGAATGTATGCAACAATTAGTCGAAAGTACCTCTAAAAATGGTACACAGTGTAAAATCTGAATTTTGATTTGTTTACATTTCAGCAAGTACAGTTTTCCGAGCACAGTTTTCGTTTCCATACCTTATTTATTTCGCATCATTTCATCTAGATAATTTGCATTGGTGACAAAGACCATTTATCCGTTGTTTCGAAAATGTATGAGGAATTCAGAGATGCATGTATAGCAGCTGAGTTTGAAATACACCTGATCGAATAGGAGTCTCATAACCGGCATTTTGTAAACAATCCAATATGGCAGAACGTACAATTCGGCGTTCGTATGTGCGTATTTTCCAAAACATTCTAGACGATTCTAGGCTTATCAGCGACGTTTCAGAATTGTCATTAGTGATGTGATACCCGTGATCACTAATATGCTATTTTTCTACTTTAATTATTCGAGTTAATATCCGATATTTAGATTTCTAAATACACAGTAAATATTTATATAACGCCGTGAATTGTGATTTGGCGAGATTTACAATGTACCTAACTTTCAGTCACTTTCAGTAATTTTGAATTGCCTAAAATGACAGTAAATGATAAACAGAAGGGGGAATTCAAAACTGTGAAGATTCTGCGTGATGTATTGTGAATTTTATTCGATTTCGAAGTGAGGGTTGAAGAGAAGGGACATATGTGTCGCTGTGGCATCCAGGGGGTTTACACTCTGAAAAAACGATAATGTTGCCATAACAACAGACAATGTAACTGATAATAATAACAAACAAACTCGCACAAACAAAGACGAGTTTGTTTATTTTTATTATTAATTACACGGTCTTGCTGTTCAATACAGACGTAGGTGAACATTCGACTGAAGCACGAGCTACTTATGAATGACTTACACTCAGGAAAGTAGTCCGTCATCATCTAACCCCAGGTCATCACCATGGAGTAGCCAATCACGGGCCTGGAATTTGATCTCACACATATGTTTGATACCAGTTATCTCAAATGGGTTTCTCACCCACAGGTGTGTAAGAAAATACCAGCCGTAAAGCGATGCAAGAAGTACTTGGGTCTATATTTAACGTCGCTTCGGCAATATCTCAGCCGTAAAGCGATGCAGGAAATGGGTGAGTCTATATTCAAAGTCGCTTCGGCAATATCTCAGTCGTACAACGATGCAGGAAATGTGTGGGTCTATATTCAAAGTCGCTTCGGCAGTATCTCAGTCGTAAAGCGATGCAGGAAATGTGTGGGTCTATATTCAGAGTCGCTTCGGCAATATCTCAGTCGTAAAGCGATGCAGGAAATGTGTGGGTCTATATTCAGAGTTGCTTCGGCAATATCTCAGTCGTAAAGCGATGCAGGAAATGTGTGGATCTATATTCAAAGTCGCTTCGGCAATGTCTCAGTAGTACAACGATGCAGGAAATGTATGAGTCTATATTCAAAGTCGCTTCGGCAGTATCTCAGTCGTAAAGCGATGCAGGAAATGTGTGGGTCTATATTCAGAGTTGCTTCGGCAATATCTCAGTCGTACAACGATGCAGGAAATGTGTGAGTCTATATTCAAAGTCGCTTCGGCAATATCTCAGTCGTAAAGCGATGCAGGAAATGTGTGGGTCTATATTCAAAGTCGCTTCGGCAATATCTCAGTCGTAAAGCGATGCATGAAATGTGTGGGTCGCTTCGGCAATAACTCAGTCGTACAACGATGCAGGAAATGTGTGGGTCTATATTCAAAGTCGCTTCGGCAATATCTCAGTCGTACAACGATGCAGGAAAATTGTGAGTCTATATTCAAAGTCGCTTCGGCAATATCTCAGCCGTAAAGCGATGCAGGAAATGTGTGAGTCTATAATCAAAGTCGCTTCGGCAATATCTCAGTCGTAAAGTGATGCAGGAAATGTGTGAGTCTATATTCAAAGTCGCTTCGGCAATATCTCAGTCGTAAAGCGATGCAGGAAATGTGTGAGTCTATATTCAAAGTCGCTTCTGCAATATCTCAGTCGTACATCGATGGAGGAAATGTGTGAGTAATGTAATGTAAGAAGTAATGTAAAGAGTAATTGTAGCAATGTCCCAGCCGTGGGACACAAAGAATGGCCTTGTACATCACGTTGTTTCTGGAATCGAACCCCTGGTGACAACGTAACAAGCGGCGTTACCCTGCCGCCCCTCACTACTCCGACATGTATGTCTGGACCAACTCTCAGATGTCGCTGCCATCATAATTCTGCTCCTCTAATATGCAATACTGTAGTTCACACGGACTTTGCATGTCCATCCCTGTGGAGATGTCGGAGAGATCGTGTGGACTCCATGTGTGTCATCATGTCGTGAGGGGTGGGTCGACGTCAGGACTGTCAACCACAGGTTTACCTGGCACAGACGCTGTAAACTTAACTGTAAAGTGACCATGGGTTGAATGGAAATGCATCTTTACCACGAATACATCCAGATAATCAGTTGTAGTATGATTGTGACCTGTAGTGACATATAACTGACATTTTGACAGATAAACTTTATGTTTTGAAATAACATAACCCCAGGGTTGGAAGCTTATTTAAGTACGTTTTGTTTTGTCCAGGGATTGACGTTTATATGTATGTACAGGTTCAACACCAGGTGTCACAAATGCAACTAATACATCAGATAACCTCTACACAAATGGTACGTCTCTGACATGTCAATGATTGTCTTTGTAAGTGTGAACACAGAAGTAATAACACATAGATGAGGTTAAACAATACGTCTTTAAGGTTTCTTGTTTCTTTACAGACAAAATGTGGAATTTTGTCTGACGTTTTGAACATACAGTTATAATATATGTAGAATGTAACAAGCCTGTTGATCATAACAAACTATTTACATTGCACAAATCATTTGTAAATTTCCCTGTTCTATTACAGCAGAATGTAAATTGTAATTTTGCCAACCGCATCAAACCACTCTCACAATCTACTGGAAGCAGTTTTCCGCAATATGAGACTAATATCGCATCAGTTATATATTGCGTTTGAATAATATTTACAAACTCCGATTTGGATGCCTTTTCGTGGCATTCTGAAAACCTGGTCAGTTCAACTGTGGTGGAAACGTATCGTCGTTCATTGAAACATGACGTGTGCAGGATTAATACTGAACCGCTATCACAAGGCTGCTTGTCTTGTCCTATGTACGTGGCTGTTATAATTAGGACAACAGCAAGGAGAGGTCCTATATTATGTGTTGATAACAAAAACAAGTGAGTACGACCAACGTGGCCATACTTACCATTCCATTTCCATTGTGGTTTTCAGGTTCAACAACGCCCATCTACTATACAGAAAACACCACTTACGGTGCCACGACAACAAGTTCCGTCTCACTTACTATGTCTACAGGTAACTGTTATATTGTTGTTTTTATATATGATGTGATGACGTGGACGATTTGAATACTGCAACAACATGCATGTACGTGCTAAAATTTTCTGTAATAATCACACGTTGTGATTGTAGAATAATGTATGAGTGAGTGAGTTGGGTTGAACTCCTATTTAAACAATATTTCAGTTATATCGGGTCTTGTCAATTTGTCTTTAAGGTTTTCTTGTTCTTTGACAGACGATATGTTGTCTAACGTTTTGATTATTCACAAATCGATATGTAAAGTATAACACGATAGTCAATCATAATACACTTATGTCACAGCACAAATCACTGACGTTTGCGTTAGTTGTTATGTTTGTTATAGGTTACCGTTATATTGTTGTCAAGGTATGTGGTGCGTTGTGGACGTGCGTTAGTGTGTTCTATAATTTTCATACATGTTGTGAATGTTCACATTGGTGAGTGATGAGTGAGTCTGTTTGGGTTAACGCCGATATAAAGAGTATATCAGTTATTTCACGTGTCAGCTTGAAGTGACGGGGACAGCCAGAAGTGATGAGGTCTTAGACGTTAGCCACTTTGGTAAAACCCACAAACACGGCTATTATATTTAACGCAAATATGGGATGTGAACCTACAGTCAAAGGTACAACTTGGGGATGCAATTCTACATAACGAATTGTAGCGCCTTAGAAGAGTACGTTCGGGAGTATTGATGAACCACGAGCCCTGTTAACTAGAGTTGCAAGAACAATTCATCCGCAGTCAATTTGATATATGCAGACGCCGCAATTTGCGGTACGTCCCTTGGCATGCCTGGATCTGAGTAACATCGCTCCTAGTCCCTGATTCGCGCATACAAAAGTTGCTGTATGTTCAAAACATATATATTAACGAGGCTGGTGATTTGGAATGTTGTGAAATAAAGATTACACTCCCCAAAAGCAGAAGTTGTTCGAGTAACAGTAAGACAGATGGGGGTAAACATGTTTAGATCCACATTGTCACTGTCCAAACACGCGTGCAAACTATGATCAATGACTGTAGCTGGAACCCGTTGCCATTCATAAAGAAGAAATCACTTCATACCCTGACGGTTGGCTGTGCTATTGTCCACTTTCTGATAGGCCAGTCAAGATGATCCCACAAATGTGCGATGGGTTTATGTTAGAAGAACACGAAAGCCATGGCAAGACATGGTGATTAATGTTGAGGAGGGGGTCAGCCTTGCAGCGTGAGGTCTCGTGTTGTCTTGTTGAAATAGTATACCCTGTGGCTGCACGAATCATGACTTCAGAACGGGTCTCAAAACCTCATCTCGATACCTCTGTGCCTTAAGGTTGCCTCAAATGATAACCACCCTTGTTTTCAAGTCCCAACACATTCCTCTCCAATATATGACACCACCTTATACTCACTTGAACTCGACACAGTTCGGCGCCACTCGTTCACTTTGACACCTGTGTTGTCACCATCAGATCAGTTCCAAACAGGCAAAACCTGATCTTGTCAGATAATTAAACTCTTCCCCAGTCAAGCACGTGCCGACGGCGTGCTCCTCTGGTCCATCGCAATCTCTCACGTCGGCGTTGTTGCGTTAACGTCACTCCACGGTAGGCACCTCGTGCTCAATCATCTACTGAAACGATGCCCGAGTGCCGTCGATGCAGATGTTATCGCGGGGAGGAAGTGGTTTCGGAGTTCGGAGTGGCGGTCGTGAATTTGCGTGGTCACACGCGGTCTTCCATTCCAAGGCCTGTCAAGTGTCTGCCCTGTCTGACGTAAACGTCCCATCAGCCTGGCTATTGTAGCACGGGTACAGCAGAGCGTTGTGGTAATATGGTCATCCGTGGCTCCAAGGTGGGTCATACCAATACCTCTCTCTCTCCCTGTGCTGCTGAAAAACGATGCATTTTTCCATGTCCTTTCTGTTGTAGCGATAGTAACGGGTGGTACTGCCTGTGCAATTTCATTATGGCAAAATGAACATTTGGTTTGTTAACTCACACGTTTACCTGTTTAAAGTCATCGGATACATTTGGCTGTATTTGCTCCACATCTTCAGGGCACTCTTCATTTCCCTTCTCCAAATTATAAAGGTATTGAACCAATTTTTTCTTGTCATAGCTAGCTTCTTTTGAACGTCAGCATATGAATAATGTGCGCGTTGGATTGTCCTTGTGCCAGAATATTTTCATTAATCTTCAATTTATTTGAGAGGAAAGATTTAATTTTAATCTAATCAGATAAATGCACCACACATTTCCCCGAGAAGTAACGAACGAGAATCATGTTATAGCACCAGAGTTGTCATTGTCATTTTGCAAATTAAATAATAATAATGAATAATTGGGTGGCATATTATGTGTGAATGATCACGTACCGGGAACATCCGGGCATGAAACAAATTTATATTTGCAACTCGCTGTTGCCTGGCGATTACAGTTGCTGAATCCGACATTGATTTATCTCTTGATTACTGAACATGTATTGGGACCCTTTTGTAAACGTACACCATTACACACGACCAAAAATGTGAGTGTATGATATTAATCATTATTCTATTTAGCGTACTTTTAGCGTCATTATTATCAGCTATATAATCACCATCAGCGTCAGACATGTATGCTCAGAATCATAGTCAGCGTAACACACTTATGCATTCAATCATCGTCAGCGTGTCGCACTTATCAATAGAATCATCGTCACCGCGGCCTACTTATCCTCCAATAAAGAACTTAACTCCCAGAGAATCATCGTCACCGTGGCGCACATATCCTACAATAAAGAACTTAACTCCCATAGAATCATCGCCACCGCGGCGTACTTATCCTACAATAAAGAACTTAACTCCCAGAGAATCATCGCCACCGTAGCGCACATATCCTACAATAAAGAACTTAACTCCCATAGAATCATCGCCACCGCGGCGTACTTATCCTACAATAAAGAACTTAACTCCCATAGAATCATCGTAAGCGTGACGCTCTAAGTAATATATTCATCGTCCGCATTACCGTTACATCACCGTTAGAATTACCGTTAGCTCTAGGCACTTCACACCTCTATAACCATATTTGGCATTGACGATGATTTTTGCTTTGTAGGATAAGACTACCGTAGTTATTTCATACGTAGAGCCTTTTTTATGTCTTAATAAATATCACAGCCCAGAAAAATGATATTAATTCTTTAATCTACATGATGGGCGTTGTGATTGCTGCTGTACTCACAGTTATGGAACCGAATATATAGTATCATCTGAAGTAAAGATCTCGACATTTTGGACCCCGTTATTTTCCAGACAGTAACTGCTGTGAAGGCTTACACGTTCACAACAATGGTCATGATTCTTACTCCGGACATGTGTTAATCTTGACGATTCCAATGGGAGTACTACAGTCCGGCTTAACGGGGTTTTATGGCATGCATTTTATATTCTACAGGTCCTGTGCTCAATGTCTATTTATTCGCCGGAGCCGTCTCAGTCCTGCTTATCTTCGTGAGCTGCGTCGTCCTGGCTGTGTACATTGTACGGACCTGGAGCAGAAATGTAGAAGTGCAAATACTGTAGGTGCCTCTTTTCAATAATAAACATATTGAAACATTAGCAGCTACGTAACAAACATATGATTTGTGTTTCTAGTCTCAGTTTCAAAATGTCCTTGTTGGCCTCTATATAGATCTGAATGATCGCGTATCATCTGCATCAGCGATACGTCGCCATAATATTTACCTTGTTTCAGCCACAACAGCATACATGCTTCCGCTGTAGGGATGTCACATGTCGGAACCCAAACACAAGGTCAGAGTTTGTCAATACATATTAAATGTATTAAAGTATCCATGTATATTATTAATATAAACAGGGTGCACGGGTGTCCCAGTCATCTAAGGCGCCGCGATACGACATGCAGAGTTGCGTCCCTTGGGCACGCCAGAAACCTATGATTGTCGGTTCGAATCCCGGTTTCTTCCCGATTATGTGTCTAGGTTTGTCAGCACCATACCCGTGCTCGTGGGTTTCACCGAAGTGGTAAACGTCTAAAACCTGCATCACTTCGGGCTTTCCTCTAACATAAAACTGACACGCCGTGACATAACTGGAATACTGTTATTAGCGGCGTTAAACCCAACTCACCCACTCACTCACTATTTGGATAAACATATCCAACAGATTAAAACTAAATAGTGACTCCACAGAGGTAAAGAATCCAAGTGTTCCGTGCTGGGTGTCAGAGCTGACCAAAGATTTAGTAGTCGCCAGTTTAAAACGAGTGCCGTGAAGCTCGAGAAAGCTGCTTTCTAATTGGCTCATGTCGACTTCTTCTTAATAATTTCATTGATCGGCAGAAGTTCTGACGTGACCCGTAATGGGATGTTCTCAGATCTTAGTTTAGCATTAGCGAGAGCTAAGATCTGAGTTTAATGAGATTGAAATATTGCTCGACATAAAGGGAAGGTTGACATTTGGAAAGTTGAAGCAATCCCTCTTACCGTACAGTCTTGTGGAGAGAGCTTTGTCACACTGAATCTTTATGCAAAGATCTAAATATGAAACAGATAAGGCGGTCACCGTTATGTTTTGTTCAGATGGATAAATCAGTGGAATGGAATTGGCTGTAGTTATTGAACGATATCAGGTCATCGATATACGTGAAGCGTAAGTTAAGCTTCTTGGACAAATATCCTTGTTTTCACTTTTGCCAACCCGAGCAGAAATTCGGATTCATGTTCAAACTGAAACCGATCAGCAAGAAGGGGAGCACAGTTGGTGCCGATGAAGATGCTACTCCTTGCTTTAAAGTCTTATTCCCAAATGTTACATTAATTTTTAAATAAATTAAACTAAGAGGTATCTGCTCTACGGTTGGGCTTCATCAAATTCCAAAACACGGCAGCTTTATCTCCTAAATATACACAAGAAAATATGGACTGTCATGTATATCGTCGACCTCAGTACTGGCCGCCTACTGGCAGATTGGTGTAGAATTTGGTCATGGGATGGTTATTGGAGTGAGGCGCTTAATGCGGAGAACATGGTAATGAAAAATATCAAAGAAGTATTTTAAGTAAGCTTCGTTGAAGAACCTAGCCCTGGGAATTAGAAACCGGGAGGTTTTCAAGCCCTGAGGCACCTTTAGAGGATGGAAAGTGTGAATTATGTAACAGTAACAACGTGATTTCTGGGTTGTGAGGTAGCCTAGTGGTTAGCTCGTCACACCGAGGACCCGGGTTCGACTACCCTCATGGGTACAATGTTTAAAGCCAATTTTGGGTGTACCCCGCCGTGATATTCCTGAGCCATACTCGCTCATGTAATTTCAATACAAGTTGTCAACTATACGGTTCATATGTCAACACACGACACATGGTATGTCGGATATATTATAAGTCCGTGGGGAATCGTTTGAAATAAAACCAACGGGGTATAAAGTTCAAAATACCATATGTAGGATTTGGTTATTTATAAATGGTAAGACTATTTTGTCTCTATGTTGCAGTTGTACATAACGACCTGTATGAAACATCCAGTGGCAACAACGCGGACGCCGTGGCTTATTCTACTGTCGACGATGGTTATCTCAGCTCACAATTATGTCAATATATGTTTATTCATACTACTGAGAGGCCATAGGCATTTAGTACATGTTATATACTAGTAATGGGTGTGTATACATTTATAAGGTAACGCATGTGGAACTCCTTGGCTTCATAGCATGCAATAGGTACATTGACAGTTATTTCGTTATTACAACATTGTTACTTAAACATAAACGAAAAGAATTTCTGTAAACTTGGATAACGGATGTAATATTTATCAATGAACTGTTTTCTGAGTTCAGCATAGCACGGATAACAAAGTGAAAAATTGTATGACTTTCTACAGTGTTTAAATCACAAAACAGAAAAAAATCGTGTAGTGTTACGATCCCCATGCCTCGATAAAGAGTTCGTGGGAACCACTTCTTGCAAGTGCAATTCGAAATGATTTTAGTGTAACATCAAATAAGTGTTGCTCTCCATAGAAACGATTTTTAAAGAGGAGTGAGTGAGTGAGTTTGGTTTTACGCCGCTTTTAGCAATATTCCAGCAATATCACGGCGGGGGACACCAGAAATGGGCTTCACACATTGTACCCATGACGGCTACCCGACCGCCCTTTTAAAGAACTTGATAGTTTATACTTACGAATGCTGTATTTACTGCCTTCTCAAGTAGATAAGATAATTCATTTGATGACAAATTATATCTGAAGTTATCAATTTGAAAGATTCATTAATAATTTGATCACTTTCAATCTGTCCAGTTGTGTGAAACGTACGTAAATCCATTGTGAGGGGAAGATGTGATGACTCACCGCGTTTGTCAAATCTACTACGTATATCAAGCAATTCAGATGAACATATATAATCACCCACGCTAGCACCTTGATTTCCTGTAAAAGTGAAATCCAAGACTCCCGCGTCTGATCCACATCTTCCATTCATTATATGGATGTTAAGAATACTGCACATGTCTAACAAGCATTTACCAAACCTGTTTATAGTTGAAACTACCGAAAATCGTTTCATGTTAAAACTATCCAACAAACAGTCCAATCTGTTATTTTCATTAGCTTCTGAGTATTCAATGATATCGTCTTCAACAAAATCAGGTAATGTGCCAGTTCTAGAGTTAAAATCACCTCCGATGATAACATGGGGGCACGGGTGGCCCAGTCGTCTAAGGCGCCGCGATTTGCTGTGCAGAGTTGCGTCCCTTGGGCACGCCAGAAACCTTTGACTGTGGGTTCGAATCCCGGTTCGCCCCGATTATGTTTCTAGGTTTGTCAGCACCATACCCGTGCTTGTGGGTTTCACCGAAGTGGTAAACGTCTAAGACCTGCATCACTTCGGGCTTTCCTCCCACATGAAGCTGACACACCGTGATATAAGCGGAATACTGTTATTAGCGGCGTTAAACCCAACTCACTCACTCACTCCGATGATAACATACACATTTAGAAGGCATATGCAACAGCTCATCTTGTAATAGTGAGATACCGTGTTTACATTGATGTGACAGGTAATGATACCAGGTCTCTCTTTATTGCCTTATCTTGTAAAATAAATATACCGCTATCATACACGTTGGTCCACTTTACAAGAGGGGGTAAAGAGTTTCTGATCTATAATGTAACTCCACCTAAGAGTCGTCCCCGGGTAAATATCCGCTCACCCATCCTTTGTGTGTATAGTAAAAGCACTGAACGAACCACCTAAATCCGTCTCCTTCAACCATGTTTCAGTTAGCCCGACTATATCAAATAAGTTAACAAAGTTTATGTTATTCATATTCGTCCGACTTGGAGTTTAGTCCAGACACGTTCTAGAAATACATTTTATTGACCCTATCAACAAAGGGGAAATTGTAGGTGCATCTGTATGAAACACCCAACAATCATCTTGGCCCTGGCCAACCCCTATCTATTGTTTGTCTTCCCTCTCGTGTTGCAGTTGTACATAACAACGACCTGTATGAAACACCCAACATTCATCTTGGCCCTGGCAACCCCTATCTATTGTTTGCCTTCCCTCTCGTGTTGCAGTTGTACACAACAACGACCTGTATGAGACACCCAACAATCATCTTGGCCCTGGCCACCCCCTATCTAGTGTTTGTCTTCCCTCTCGTGTTGCAGTTGTACATAACAACGACCTGTATGAAACACTCAACAATCATCTTGGCCCTGGCAACCCCTATCTAGTGTTTGTCTTCCCTCTCGTGTTGCAGTTGTACATAACAACGACCTGAATGAAACACCCAACAATCATCTTGGCCCTGGCAACCCCTATCTATTGTTTGTCTTCCCTCTCGTGTTGCAGTTGTACATAACAACGACCTGTATGAAACATCCAGTGGCAACAATGCGGACAACGTGGGTTATTCTACTGTGGACAATGCTGTGTTAGGTTGGTTTTCTCACCTCACAATTATGTCAGTACATCACGTCTTCATGTTCTGCAGACTTGTAAATGTCCATGAGTGTACCTATTTCCAAAGGTTTACTTGTTGTTTAACGCACTCAGCAATATTCCAGCATTTATACCTTGTTCTGCACCACTCTCGGACTAACAGCTACATCTAAGACGCTCTTAGCATGACTTAGCTTGTAGTAGGGTAGTGCACAAAGGCTTATAGATATATATATATAGAGAGAGAGATATAGAGAGATAAAGTCCGCCGGGATAATGCTGAAACAACATTTACACTCCATTCAGATACAAGTGGATGTTTACAAATTCAAAGACAATTTGCTTTTCTCTCAAAGCAAAATGTATCCGAGGTACATTGCTAATGTACTTACTGTTTACATTTGTAGACGATGGGTACACAATTCCTGAAGACATGAATGACTACGACTACCTACAGCGAGAAACTGATGGGATACCCAACACGTATGAAGAGATACTAACACCCCATAGTGTGTGACACGAGGAGGCAGGCACATCAACTATCAATAAACAGTCACATCATGTCATCGGTGATCGGACAATTGCTCAGACATGATAGTCATTGTAAACGCTGATTGTCAAAATATCAAATGGACATTATTTCTGTAGCCTAAACAGAATTTATAAAACAGCTAAGGCTCGATTTGTATCACCGAGTCATCAAGACGTTTAAGCATGTAATAACATTGTCTCGAGTATCGTGATTGTATGAGCAAAACGTATCCAGTATTAAGACAACTCCGCATTGGTAGTTTCCAAATATCGGGTACCTTCCGCATTCTGCTGAAACTGCTTTATTTGGTCACCTGTCCGAATGTTCTCAATAGATTTAGAGTGTCGGTATAATGTTCCCCGTACAACAGTGATTCAGCATGCGTATTTCTACATTTACCGACACACCGCCAAGAAACCCATGTTTAAATATGCAAATATGCCTATCGGAGTCGATTTCAAATGAATTTGCAGTTGTTGAATGACAATAACTTTCGGCAAAAGTAACAAACGTAACTGTATCTTCTAAGTATTTACATATATTTTGCAGCACATTATGTATATAGAATATATGTTTTACCTTACCTGACGCTACACAGTGCTTTAGCTTCCCTACCCTATACAAACAGACAGTACTGGAACGAAGAGAGAGTTCAAGCAGACTACAGCCCGTGCCTGGCATGCACGAGTTATCCCCCTTGGCCCCGACTCCTCATATTCTGTACAGGAACACAGTTAAACTTACCTTGTTAATTATCTTCAAATTCCGTTTTTAGGTGGTGTTACTTCCATATATCCTTTCCATGCTGGATATATCCGCTTGTTTGCGGTAATTCGATTTTTTTGCTGCGTAACTTTGCGCGTTTCGCGCCTTGGTCGCCATTTTAACTCCGTGCGTCTCGTGTTTACGAGGTTGCGCGTTAATGTCCTTTGTTTGCTATAGTTTTCTTAAACTATTGTTGAACCTCTCATTTATTTTGTTGATTATGGCTTTCTATTGACATAATTCCTATCAATTAGGCGTATCATGTTTTTGAATTGCTTCAAGTCGCGTTTCACTGTGTTGTGTTTGTGTGTTTGTGCGCTTTGTTCACATATTGTCCAGTAACATGTTTTGCTTCATATGTGATTCTGCTCGTTACACTTATGCGCTGTTTACATTTTTTGCAGAATGTATTCTATGGGTTGTGCTTTATGTAAAGGATCCGAGTCGGGGAAAGACCCACATCATCTTTGCCCCTGCTGCAAGCCTGCGTGCTCGTTTTATCATTGCTGCTCTGTTTGCGCTCTCATGTAACAATTACAGAATTTAATTATTACAGAAAGGCTCCTCTTCGATGCCAGAAATAACTTGCTTATAGGAGGAAGATGACTGGTACTTCTCCGCCACCAACCTCTCCCTCTCCGTCGAATCAGGCGCCTGCGCCTTCGGATCCGACTACGCCGACGATGGTCCTTCGGGTGCTCCTCCCCAATCTACGCCATCTACGCTGCCTGATTGTATGAATTCTATGGCCTTTCGTGCCCTTTGGGAGTACTCCTTCAGCATCGTCCAGACGACCTGCTTTGACTCCCGTCAGCTCGCTCCCGACAGTCACAGGGTCGGCATTCCCGCGCCTCGTGAGATATTTCGTCCCGCCGTTGTTCTAGATATTCCGTCGCCTCGTTTCATCGCACCGGATTGTCAGCTATCACCGAAACGTCGTCAGCTATTGACACCGCTCGCCGGACCGTTGCCAGTGCTCGCCGGATCGCCAGCTATCAACGAATCGACATCAGCTATCGCCAAGCTATAGCCAGCACTCGCCGGATCACCAGCTATCGCCGAATCGTCGTCAGCTATCGACAGGCCGTCGCCAGCGATCGAGGGATCGCCAACTATCACCGAATTGTCGTCCACTATCGCCAGGCTTGCCAGAGCTCTCCAGTCCGGTGCCAGTGCTCGCCGTATCGCCAGCTATCGCCAGTGCTCGCCGGACCGTCGCCAACGATCGCCAGGCCGTCGCCAGCTTTTCGCTAACTATCACCGAATTGTCGTCCGCTATCGCCAGGGTTGCCAGATCTAGCGGGTCCGTTGCCAGCTATCGCAAGGCTGTCACCAGCGATCGCCGGGCCGTCGCCTGTGCTAGCCGGATCGCCAGCTATCGCCAGGCCGCCGCCAGCTATCGCCAGGCCGCCGCCAGCGCCGGATCGTCGCCAGCTTTCGCTTGCTCTCCGCCGGACTTTCGCCAGCTCCATATGTCGGCGTACAGTCGCCAGGACGCCTTTTCGTCTGGCCGAACATTGCGGGCACACTTTCGTCATCTGGTGTCCCGACACAGAGCGCCATACATCTTGACTCCTCCTTTACGTCACATCGTCACCCTTTGGATGATGAGTAACATTTTGTACCAGACTATGACGAAGCATCTCTGACCAAGTCTCTCTCACTCCTGCTAATATGTCATCTCCCTTGTGCTTCGCCAGGTGGAGCACAATGTTTCGGAGTCTGGAGAAGTTCTCCTCCCACGTGACCCGTTGGTAGCTGATGTGGCCACATCATTAAACACTGCTTTTACGACACTGTCTGTCCAGACATCGATTCAAGTTCAGAGATTTCGGAAAGAACACTATCCTTTCCACGTTATGACTTTTGCCAACGTCTACCCTCCTGTTGATGAAGATGTTCTGATGCTCGTCGGTTCTTCTCGTTCCAGTACCTCAATTCCGATGTCAGACGCTGCTCTCCGTCACTCTCTTTGTCCACTGTTGATGCGCCAACCTTCAACTGGGTTGGTGCTCTTCAACGACCTTCAACGGCTCCGCGGTTATTCACATGTATCACCCATCCTATCGTTGCGTTCCTTCAACGCAGGGTTGATTCGGTTCGGAGCCTACCTCAACCACTGCATCCTCGGTCACGGTGTCAATTAAAACTTGATTCTTCCGCGATTTGACCCTTTGCCTACCTCCATTGGTTGGGTTGTATCATCAGTATGGAGAAATCGGATCTGACTCCCTCTCGTCATCTCACTTTCATGGGCGGTCTCCTTCTGACAGACCTCTCCTTGATACAAGTTCCTCGCGGTGATCCAATCCGAGGTCAAGAGAGCCCTCTCTCAATCTTTCGGTCTCCGCCAGTGGCAGAGCCTCCTCAGGGTGTTGTTCTCAGCTCAGAACCTGACGTCCAGGGGTCCTCTTCAACTGCGTCCCCTTCAGCGATTTCTCCTGCCATTTCTGCGCTCAGATCTGTAGGGTCCCCTTCTTCCTCTGCCGAGGGACTTACATCCGTTCCTGGAATTGTGGCAAGTCCCATCGAACATCTTGAGTGTTTCCTCTATGACAAACTTGAGGCCACTCACCATCTCTTTGTAGACGCCTCTCTACAAGGATTGGGCGCCCACCTTCTCCAGGGAACTGCTTCCGGCCTTTGGACTCCTTCGGAACGTGAGTGGCACATAACCAATCTGGAGTTTGTGGCACCGGACAACCGCATCCAGACCCAGACGGTTACAGTCTGCACGTTTGGCGTGTCTCCAGAAGTCACTGATCGCTAAAGGTTTTTCAGCTCCTGCTGCGGCGGAGCTCATCGTCCCTCCACTTGCTCCCTATATGATGACAAGTGGCGATCATTCCAGGCCTTCTGCTTGTCCAGGCACATCGTTCCAGTGGAGGTTACCGTTCCACAAGTGGCTGACTTTTTCGTTTTCCTTAGCCAATCCCGTCACCTGGCTGGTTCCACGATTGCGACCTATCTTGCTGCGCTCAATTCTGTCCCCAAGATCGCTAGACGTTCCAGCCTATCGTCCCGGCCTTTTTTGCCATGGTCCAAGGTTTTCCACTGGAGGACCAGACTAAGAGGTTCCGCCCACCAGCCTCTCAATTTTGTTTTGCAGGATTTACGCCGGGCTCCGTAAGAGCCACTTTCGTCTGCCTCGTTTGAAGATCTCACCTTGAAGACTTGCTTTCTCCTGGCCCTTGCAACAGCTGCCACCAGGGTAAGCGAGCTTCATACCCTGGATATGACCCGTGTCCGGTTCGACCAGCGTCCTCACGGTTTGGTTCACCTTGGCCTTTGTTGGGACTTTATCGCCTAAAACCAACTGCCCGGCCAACCCAATCAGCAGTTTCACGTCCCATCTCTTTCGGAGACTGTCGGCCCGGATGATGACCTGGAGCTCGCCCTCTGCCCAGTTCGGGCCCTCCCACGTTATCTTCAGGTGTCTCAGTAACATCGCAAGCAGCACCAGAGGCTGTTCATCCCTCTTTCCACCCGTGGCTCTGCAGAGATCTCTCATAATACATTCTCCCTTTGGCTTCGTTCTGCTATTCTGAGGGCTTATCGTTGTGCTGACTTACCACCAACAACAGCCTCCAATCCACATGAGTTCTGTGCCGATTCCGAGTAACGTTGCTGTCTGACGCCTACCATCCCTTGTGCTGTTCCTCTTGGGTTGCTGGCTACTATTATGTCGGTACCTAGTGAAGTTTTGTCCAGTTTTTCCCCCTCTTTTTTAGGCAGACACGGAATACCTTCCTTTTACCCTCTGTCAAGCATTGTTCTCTCTACCGTCAGACCACCATTCAGTTCATAGAGGGCTTGACCTGCATCTTATCACCTTGCCTGCCGTTCCGGGAGCCGCTACCTTGCTGTCGCCTGCTGGGTTTCCTGCTGGACGGTTTAGTTGTGCTTCTTCAGGGTGCCTGGCGCTTCTCACGGTAAGCCTACCTTCCATCAGTCGAATAAAGCACTGTGTAGCGTCAGGTAAGGTAAAACATGAGCATTTCTGATTAAATGCAATCTTTTAATACTTACCTGACGCTACACCTATAGGCCCACACTTCCTCCTCCTCCGCCTTACCGTTGGCGCCACTGTGTCCTCAACGTCGGATGTCATCCAGTGAAGAATATGAGGAGTAGGGGTCAAGGGGGATAACTCGTGGATGCCTAGGCACGGGCTGGAGTCTGCTTAAACTGTCTCTTCGTTCCAGTACTGTCTGTTTGTATAAGTTAGGGAAGCTTTGCAGAGTTGCGTCTCTTGAGCAGTCCAGAAATCTATGAATGTGGGTTCGAATCCCGGTTATCCCCAAATCGACAAGACAAGACAAATTTATTCGGTACAAGGCCTTTGGCCTAAAATACAGACAGATTGATAATTTTATAGACATAATACAGAAATAAATACATGTTATACATGGCTTCCTGGATTTCATTTTGAAAAAGACTCACTATAGTGTGCATGATATAAGGTTCATGAATAAATTTACCAATGTAATGTTTTCAAATTTCTTTATAAATACCACAAATAACTCATAGAATTCATCTTCAATATAGGAATGGCCCCTTGATTTGCAATATTGACATAATCATTGAATCAAAATATTTGTATAAAAAAGAGTATGTTATGTTACCAATCTTTCTCCGCAAACCATTTAAAGATATTGTAGCTTTATTTGCTTGAGATTCAAGGCATGTGTGTGCTTTGCTCCATACAAGCTTAGGTGTACAATACCATTCCTCATATCGGCGTAGGGGGCCAACATTTATATAGACAATCATTTTGGTCTTCATTCCTGTTTTATTACAAAGATTTTCCTTAACATTTAACTTCCTTTGGAGTAAACATCAAGTGTCAGAAACAACAGCAATGTCTTCAGCAAACATTAGTGCACACAAGTTAGCTAAGAACTGGTTTATGAAAGTCCCTTGTCCCGTTTCTATTTCCATTTTATTATGGAGCTCATAAATAAATATAATAAATATCTGTGGACTTAGGATGCAGTCATGGCGGGTACCAACAGGACAGTTAAAACAAGATGAACGTCCACAATTGGTTCTAACACTGACTGTTCAATTAGAACACATTGAAGCAATAATGTTATGAGACGTGCCAGAGATCCTTACTACATGTAATGATTGAAGGAGCAAATCATTTTCTGAGTGTGTCAGATGCCTTCGAAAAAAGTATAGAGTGGCAGTAAAATCTCTCCTGTTAACGTCAACTTAGACACTCTTAGTAGTGTAGTTATCTTACCCTGTATATCTATTCTGATTCACGTATAAAGTGGCAGTAAAATCTCCCCTGTTAACGTCAACTTAGTCACTCTTAGTAGTGTAGTTATCTTACCCTGTATATCTATTCTGATTCACGTATAACGTGGCAGTAAAATCTCCCCTGTTAACGTCAACTTAGTCACTCTTAGTAGTGTAGTTATCTTACCCTGTATATCTATTCTGATTCACGTATAACGTGGCAGTAAAATCTCCCCTGTTAACGTCAACTTAGTCACTCTTAGTAGTGTAGTTATCTTACCCTGTATATCTATTCTGATTCACGTATAACGTGGCAGTAAAATCTCCCCTGTTAACGTCAACTTAGTCACTCTTAGTAGTGTAGTTATCTTACCCTGTATATCTATTCTGATTCACGTATAACGTGGCAGTAAAATCTCCCCTGTTAACGTCAACTTAGACACTCTTAGTAGTGTAGTTATCTTACCCTGTATATCTATTCTGATTCACGTATAAAGTGGCAGTAAAATCTCCCCTGTTAACGTCAACTTAGACACTCTTAGTAGTGTAGTTATCTTACCCTGTATATCTATTCTGATTCACGTATAAAGTGGCAGTAAAATCTCCCCTGTTAACGTCAACTTAGTCACTCTTAGTAGTGTAGTTATCTTACCCTATATATCTATTCTGATTCACGTATAACGTGGCAGTAAAATCTCCCCTGTTAACGTCAACTTAGTCACTCTTAGTAGTGTAGTTATCTTACCCTGTATATCTATTCTGATTCACGTATAACGTGGCAGTAAAATCTCCCCTGTTAACGTCAACTTAGTCACTCTTAGTAGTGTAGTTATCTTACCCTGTATAGCTATTCTGATTCACGTATAACGTGGCAGTAAAATCTCCCCTGTTAACGTCAACTTAGTCACTCTTAGTAGTGTAGTTATCTTACCCTGTATATCTATTCTGATTCACGTATAACGTGGCAGTAAAATCTCCCCTGTTAACGTCAACTTAGTCACTCTTAGTAGTGTAGTTATCTTACCCTGTATATCTATTCTGATTCACGTATAACGTGGCAGTAAAATCTCCCCTGTTAACGTCAACTTAGTCACTCTTAGTAGTGTAGTTATCTTACCCTGTATATCTATTCTGATTCACGTATAACGTGGCAGTAAAATCTCCCCTGTTAACGTCAACTTAGTCACTCTTAGTAGTGTAGTTATCTTACCCTATATATCTATTCTGATTCACGTATAACGTGGCAGTAAAATCTCCCCTGTTAACGTCAACTTAGTCACTCTTAGTAGTGTAGTTATCTTACCCTGTATATCTATTCTGATTCACGTATAACGTGGCAGTAAAATCTCCCCTGTTAACGTCAACTTAGTCACTCTTAGTAGTGTAGTTATCTTACCCTGTATATCTATTCTGATTCACGTATAACGTGGCAGTAAAATCTCCCCTGTTAACGTCAACTTAGTCACTCTTAGTAGTGTAGTTATCTTACCCTGTATAGCTATTCTGATTCACGTATAACGTGGCAGTAAAATCTCCCCTGTTAACGTCAACTTAGACACTCTTAGTAGTGTAGTTATCTTACCCTGTATATCTATTCTGATTCACGTATAACGTGGCAGTAAAATCTCCCCTGTTAACGTCAACTTAGTCACTCTTAGTAGTGTAGTTATCTTACCCTGTATAGCTATTCTGATTCACGTATAACGTGGCAGTAAAATCTCCCCTGTTAACGTCAACTTAGACACTCTTAGTAGTGTAGTTATCTTACCCTGTATATCTATTCTGATTCACGTATAACGTGGCAGTAAAATCTCCCCTGTTAACGTCAACTTAGACACTCTTAGTAGTGTAGTTATCTTACCCTGTATATCTATTCTGATTCACGTATAAAGTGGCAGTAAAATCTCCCCTGTTAACGTCAACTTAGTCACTCTTAGTAGTGTAGTTATCTTACCCTGTATATCTATTCTGATTCACGTATAACGTGGCAGTAAAATCTCCCCTGTTAACGTCAACTTAGACACTCTTAGTAGTGTAGTTATCTTACCCTGTATATCTATTCTGATTCACGTATAAAGAAGTTTATTTCTGTCTACTATTAGTTGTGTAGTCGACCATCTTTTTGGTGTTTTACGTTACTTCGACATACGAGCGCCCTGCGAAATAATTTCCCTAAGCATATTGATATAAATACAGAACATGACCAAGCCTGAAAAGAATAGTCTGATTGAGACAAGTGTGACCGCACAATCACCAATAACGGATTGCTCAAATACTAAACTGTCAATTTGGAGAAAGTATGTATTGTTAGCTTGTAAATATGTTTTAATACCTTGGCTAAAAAAGACTTAATTCTGGTTGAAAACGATAACCATTGCTCAAACACACCCAACATAATCTGAAACATTTAATTTTTTAACTTGACACTTAACCGAGAAGACAACCATGAAGAAGAAAAACTTCACTCCTTGATCTATGGGGCATCTTTCACTAAATATGGTGACCATAAATATAGTTAAATCTCTATCTTCGAAGGTTCGGGACGATTTGTCGAAATGGCATCTGAAGTTTACTTTACTGGACTTCATCATTGATAACATCTATGTTAAATATGGGGATGAGGCATATAGGCAAGAAAAAGGCATCCTCATGGGAACAAATTTTGCTCCTCTTCTTGCAAATCTGTTTCTTTGTGCATAGGATTCAGATTTTCTGTTCGGATTGACAAAATCTAACAAGGTTAATTCTTTACTTATGCATATCCATGTTTGGACACGATCAACAACGGTTACATAGACAAGTCGCTTCCACTGATTTACCAACCTGAAATAGAAATAAAAGAGTGACTGAGTATGGTTTTACGCCGCTTTTAGCAATATTCCAGCAATATCACGGCCGGGGACACCATGTACCCATGTCGGGAATCGAACCCGGGTATTCGGCGTGACGAGCGAATGCTTTAACCACTAGGCTACCCGACCGCCCCAGAAATAAAAGAGACCACCGAAACTGCCTCACCAGTTTTATAATTTGATCTGTGCTTAAAGACTGAGCCTGACAAACAACACTCCACTAAACTGTGTGACCAAAGGAATGACTTTCCAAATTTCAACTTTCCATTCATGTCAAGCAATATCCCAACAGCTCCAACCTTTGGTGTCTACCAATCACAACATTTGAGGAACGACCGAGCATGTTCTTTCTACACTAATATTTCAAAGAGAGCCATTCGACCCTTACTCAGAAGCTGTTTGATCCGGATTACAATAATCAATACCTCAGTAATGCTTTCAAAACGTTTTATCGTGGACAATTTCCCGCATCACTGATATCCGGTGCAATTCCTTATCTTGAATTGTTCCATAAGTTCCCCTGTATGTCTGCTGAACAGTTGACTTGACATCATCACTATTGGATAACGATTCAAAAGCACATTCGTTTGATATAGTTCGAATCGTATTATGGACTTTGCTTTTAGCAGAGATTTCATTATCCTAATTAAGTTTAAAAAGTCTAGTGGATAGAGCGCCTTCCAAGAGAGTGAAAGGTTGGTGGTCCGATCACCGGCTGCACCATACCAAAAAACGTAAAGAGATAGTACTTCCCGTAACCCTGCCTGGCACTCGGCATTAAGGGGATAAACAAGGGCTGGGAGTCAGTATACTTTGTCTGAGTGGGGTATCCATGTTAAACTACGGCATGGTGTCTTAGTGGGTTAGCACACAACGTGACGTCGGCCTAACATGTCTTTTGTAGCTGACTTCATAAATGCTACTGAGATTATGAGGAAACTCGGGGACTTGAGTCCATCAGCAGGAAGAACTGCTCAGTCCATGTAAATGTCGGGGAATGATCGGTCTTGATTATCTCCTGAAAAAGATTCCATTAAGCTTAAAAGGGAAATAATGGTGAACATGAAACGAGTGGATCACAGAAAATCAGTGCTGGCACCAGGTGTTCGCGAAAAGATTTGATTGTTTGTTGTTTATTGCCGCACTCAGCAATATTCCAGCTATATGAAAAGCGGATCTCTTACTGGAACTGTCCGATTGACACCAGCAGTCCAGTGTTTGTAATATTAACTGTTCACGGCTGTTGTAGCGCTTGTACATAAAGCACGTCACATGATCGCCTTCTTAGACTTAAAGTTTGTTCTGCTAGATGACGCCACGTTGACTTAACAAGGAGCGGGGCGCCCAAAGTGTCTGAACGGGATTTTATGCAGCCTTAAAACAATATATTAACTCTATTCCAGACTGAGAATTGAACGGTGTATTGGAGCCATACAACCAATAGCAATGCAAGTACTTAATGTGCATACTTTGGAGTATCATGCAGGTCTCTGTGTTTCAATACACGGAAACTTGGTAGTCTCTAAAACTGAAGCAATACATGTTTCTCCTTCATAATAACAGCTGTTCCCATTCCTTGTTGAAAGCTTGTTCCCCCAGTGTCAGATCACATTATAGCACTGATGTCAGATCAACTTTACAATGAACACGAACGAATGCAACAACTCTGTGGAGGACAGGGGTATGGAAATGTGTGGTTGAACCAAATTTGTATGTTTATTAAATCACATGTCTTTCCTTTTACAGTATATTGCGCGTATAGAATTTGTTTACGTGTTGTGTATTAGAAGAAGGCATTGCTTTTTATTTTCAGATCAAATGTTTAAATAAAATGCACTTGCTTTTTATTCCTGGATAAAATGTCACGACTATTGAGGAGAGAATTACCTCGCTACTCGTACAACCCTACATTGCAATCAGTATTGTTTATTTCCACAAGGACGTACTTGGCTCTTTGATCATTTCAGAATGCTATTAGCTATAGGCAGAACCGTGTCTTTTCATAACAACTTATAGATTACCGATGTGTAACGTGAACCATTTATCCCCTGTGAAAAGATAGATCCATATCTGCACCTCGTGTATGACATTCCTGGGAATAAGCAGATGGTTACTGATGGTTCATCTCGCTGTCAACGCAGACTGTGCACTAAATGCACTATTTTGGTAAGTTCGCCAAAACCGAATAATAAATAATTATTGACATTAATTGATTACGTCAGTTTCATTCATATCTATGTACATATGTATTTTCATTATATTTTAAAGACGTATGCCCGACGTACTACGGATCTGAGTGACCGATAGACTTAGAAGTTGTTTTCCTATTTGCGAAAAACGGCGTCAGTCAGGCTGAACGTTGTCGTTGGTCCATCAATTAATTAGCCATCTAACCCCTAAGGTAAACCGTATTCTTAATTAAATGTTTGAATACATTATATATTTTTATTTTTCCATCCGTAACTTGCAGAAAATGAAAAACGGTGCTTGCCAATGGAAAAGTTACTTATAACGTGGTGAGTGGGTGAGTTGGGTTCAACGCCGCTTTTAACAGTATTCCAGTTATATTGCGGCATGTCAGCTTAATGTGGGAGGAAAGCCCGAAGTGATGCAGGCCTTAGACGTTTACCACTTCGGTGAAACCCGCGAGCACAGGTATGGTGCTGACAAACCTAGAAACATAATCGGGGCGAACCGGGATTCGAACAACCATAGGTTTCTGGCGTGCCCAAGGGACGCAACTCTGCATGGCGAATCGCGGCTCCTTAGGCGACTGGAGCCACCCGTTCCCCCTCTAAAATATGGTGCCACATTGTTCCTGTCATATATGGTGATCGAAACAATTGGGCCAACATTTGTATATTGCCTAGCTTCATTAGGCTGCTTAATAAGTGTTGATAATCAATTTCAATGTGTGGGCCTACATGTAAGGGTGAAACGATACACCGATATTCCGATGCATCGCGATACTTGACCCACGATACGATATACGGTAAACGTGGGCCCATTTATCGATACGCCTCGATACGGAACGCAAATCTCAAGTACAGCGTTTCCTCGCTATTGTGCCTTTCAATAAACCGCTAACTTGGTTATAGCGCGCTCTAAGGCATGGCTCCCCAAAACGTGCTTACATTTGTAATAAGCTCAGGTTTTACACCGACAGATGTTTTTCCCAATCTCATAAAACATTATCAGCTGATCACTGCAAGCACATAACACCGAAAATACCAGTCAGCAAATCCGAACTGAAGTACGCAATTCAATACCATTATTATACTATCTTGTTGTTATAACGTGTTCATTGTATAGCTGGACTTGTGTTTGTAATATATTTTTTAATTTTATTCAAAATTTCATTTAATATGAATTCTGCTGTATGGTTCAGAAATATGGGGATGTCATTATAACGATTCCATAGAAAAAAATCATGCCATGTACTTTAAACGTTTTTTAGGTGTCGGTAAATATGCCTCTAACAAAGCCATTCTAGGAGAAACTGGTCGTACCAGTCTTTTTGTTTCATCCCAGCTACGGGCAGTCAAATATTGGATAAAGCTACTTCGTATGAATTCAAATAGATTTCCTCTTCATTGTTATAATATGTTAAAAGCCTTGGATGAAAAGGGTAAATATTGATTATGGGTGTCTGATATCAGAAATATTCTCTGTATGTCTGGTTTTCCTCTTGCATGGATATCTCAAGATGTTGGAAATGATAAACTATTTATCTTCATGCTTAAGGAAAGATTTGTGGATATATTTTCACAAGATTGGCACTGTCAAATATCATCCTCAAGGTTTTTATGCCATTAAATAAATATAAAATCTTTACTTGTTCCTGAAAAATATGTATCTGTACTTCAGGATAGAACTTTGAGATCTTTGTGTAAATTACGTATATCATTACATAATTTTAATGTTAACAATCTCAGAAAGAAAAATGTACAAGATAAAGAAAGTAGTTTATGCCGTTATTGTAATGAAGGCTATGTTGGGGATGAGTTTCATGTACTTCTCATTTGTAAATATTATCAGTTTCTTAGAAATAGATACCTCCCTATGATTTCAACTATGTACAAAGATGAACAACTGATGAGAAATTTGTTGAACTCCTGCAATGCAAATACAATATCATCTCTGTCAATATTCCTGAAGAAGATTTTTGAAATTAGACGTTAATATTTTATGTAAACTTATTATTACCTACACGTGACTGTACAATGTTGATACAAAAAAAACAACACACTACTGTACTATAGGTCATATGGCCTAAAATATTGAATAAACTTCTGTCTGTCTGGTTTTTTTTTATCATTGCCTATCGAGATATGTATCGTATCGTGACCAGAATATTGAGATGCGTATCGTATCGTGACCTTCCTGTATCGTTGCAGCCCTACCTACATGTTCCGTCATAACGATTGCAACAGGAGGGACCATATTTATAAATCGCCAAGCTTCATTAGGTTAACTTTAGCTACAGTCACACAGACAATGCGGCCTCGATGCAACCTCTTGGCGACTGATTTCCCTTGCGACCGACTGGCGATCGTTGAGACCGGTGCAACAACTTCTGCCCATATTTGGAATTAGGGTATGATCGCCGATCGACCAGCGCCATGTGTTGCAACTGGTCAGTGATTGGTCGGCAACTGTTCACCGCAGTTACGGCGAAATGTTTGCAACTTGTTGAGACCGATCGGTGACTAGTCAGCGAATCTTCGGCGACTTGTTGCAACTAAAAGGGGATTGGTCGGTGACTAGTTGTCGATCCATCACTGATCAAAACATAGTGCATATAAAAAGTGTGCTTTTCTGAATCATTTCTTTGCAAGTTGTCAAGATGTTAACAGCAGAACAGTTGCAGTTGCTCCGCCTGCAAAGAATAAATCAAAATGCTGCAGATGCCGCCATGATGGTGTAGAGAAGAATGAGAAGGACAAGGCGACGGCAGCAGTGGCTGAGACCTTGGATCGCAAAAAAGCCACAGCTAGGTATTGCAACTGACTATGAGAATATCAGGCCAGAGTTGGTGAGAGAAAGTCATGGGCTACCTCAGAATGGAGCCTGTCATGTTCCGTACTAAGATTCACACTCGGATTGACCAAACAAGGCCCTAATTGGAGAAGATGTTTGAGTCCTGGGCTGAAGCTTGCTGTCACCCTTCGGTTCCTGGCAACTGGAAACAGTTACCACAGCTAGGCCTTCTCATTCAGAGTGGCACACGTTTACAAATACGGAAGCGTCATAGATGACGTCACTATTGAACAAATATGACGACACCTAACAACGGACGTGATAATGGCCCGTCGTCAAGCAATATGAGGGCATTATCAAGTTACAGTGGCCCGCTCTTTTCTTATAACATGCGTGCGGTTTAATGAATCAATAATTTTATCCATCTTACTTGTAATCAAAATTAATATATTTCCGTTCTTAAGTAAATTCTCATAGTAACAGAGACGAATCAATCGTTCTTGCCATGAAAGTGGCCTCTCTTTTGGACAAAGCGAATTATTTGACAGGAAGGAATGTTAGGAGTGTGTGTTAATAACATAAATATTCTCACATTGATCATGCAACCAACTCGACACCTGACAATCAATATAACTTGTTCATATGTATGCTTATCTAACAAAACCAAAACTAAATATGGTTGGTTTTGCATTGATCTTGTATTGATTCCAACTTGTTTTTCGGTTTCAGTGCAATTACTGTCTGTGTGAATGAAAACGTTCTCGTATTTACCATAAACAGATCTCTGCCAATGGCTGGCATGAGATGTAAAGCGTGGTTGCTAATGTAAAAAAGAGTTGGCGATGAAGCGTTGAGACCGCACACACCATATGTGCCTTTATTTTATTCGGTATGTACGAACACGCATGGGATCGTGAAACACATGCCACACTTTTGCCGATAATACTTGGAATATACACCGTTTCGTGTGGTACATTTATATGGGTACCACGGCCAACAGGTACACAGTAACCGAGAATTAATATTAGGGGATATTGGAGACACAGTAACTGAGGTCAGATTGCAAACCCAGGACATACCCTGCACTTCCACTGAAGATGGAGATTACAAAGTTTCAGGGGATATATATGTTACCCATATCCTGATGATACGGAGCATCACACCTTAACGCAGTGCATAGTTTACAAGATCTACACAGCCTACCATTGGCTGTGGGTGTACAGGCAAAATCAGCTGGTGACCATTAGTTACAAGCAAGACAAACTGAGATCTAGATACATCAATGACCATCTGCCTGGGGTGCCACGTACACGTCTACTGAGGGAAAGGGTCACCGCGGACCTCAGGAACCAGGAATCTCAGAATTCTATAAGACTCTTATTTCACAAGAAAACGCAGTGCCTGCTTCAAAATATGGCATTGTCGTCACCAGCATTGATACAACATACTAGTATTCATGACCATTTGGTGATGATGGTGATGGTTTTGTTTTCATATAACGTTTTGTCAGTCGACCTGTGTGATGATTGTTTGGTGACTAACTCACCGGCGTTTGATAACCTCGTCGTATTGGACTATCACCTGTGGTCTAGACCGGCGCCACACCCCCAGCTTTGTTTCCGTCTCTGTCTATTGGACACCAACTGCTTCAGTTATCAATTCAACTTGAACACCAACAGCTGCCGGGGGCACGCGTCCACCTTCACGTCTCCCCATCTCGTTAACACCTCGACAGAAACTGGAAACAAACTATACCTGACGTGCACAGGTAGGTTATGACATTGTGGACAGTATTTCATCAGAAAAAAACAAAAACATGACGAAGCCCCCGCCAGACTTTTGTGTCCTGTTCATACATGTATCGTCATTGCATGAAAATATAGATACGTTTTACTGGGAGTGATTGAGTACGGTTTTACGCCGCGTTTAGCAATATTCCAGCAAAATCACGGCGGGGGACACCAGAAATGGGCTTCACACATTGTACCCATGTTGGGATTCGAACCCGGGTCTTCGGCGTGACGAGGGAACGCTTTAAGCACTAGGCTACCCGACCGCCCTACGTTTTATGGTTACACTATTGTTACACTATTGTCTAATATGAATGGAAAAAAACAACAGGACATGCAGTGATACAGAAACGATATATGATTACCGTCTTATGATTTATAGAAGACAATGCATGTGCCATGTTTGGATATCAGAAAATAATTTCATACTTTGAAGTTTACACTGTTTCTTTCATGCTGATTGGCTGAAGGGGTAGTCACGTGATCTGATATTTGGACTTCACACACCCGTGAACGGACAAAAAAAGTTCACACGATATGAACATTTTTTTGGGAAATTGATCGTGTGAACTTTTGCCGGAACTTCTTTCCGGGGTTTCCCCGAATTCTCGATCGATGTTTACGGTCAACACGTTTTTCTTTTTAATACCTGCATTTATCAGCAATATAATTAATTTAGTACTTTTGCCTGGTCTTGTAACATTTCATTTGACTTATAAATAAATAAATGCTTTGGGTCTGGTGATTGATGTCGTCTAGCTGCTACATGAAACAAAATGGAAAACTGTTTGTCCTTGCGATGTTTTGGATATTGAATGGTTATCTTTCAATACTAATAACGCAAGTGAAGAAAATTAATTCTGCAAAATTACTGAGGTGAACGAAATTGATTTATTGAGCGATACTGACTTGATGCCTTGTTTTCGGAAATGACAGGAATCTCGCGCCAATGAAAACAATGTCGTACCCTGCTCTGATGTGTCCGCTGACACAGAGCAAACGCGACTGCTCCTGATCAATCCGAAACCCGATTTACTTTCGAATCGGGAAATAAATCTGAGATTTTGAGAAACCATAAAACATAAAAAGGTAAGGAAGGAAACTTAAATTCTAAAAAACAAAAAAAAAAACTTGCCTACCTGTTTTAACGATAGGTCATTGGAGACTAGAAATCTACTGTTCCGGTTTCTGAGTTGGCCGACCTTCTCCGTGCATTCTAGGCCGAGAAGCGGCGGTACATGAGGAGTGACGGGGCACAGAAATGAAGCTAGTATCAGGTCATACAGTAGGTCCATCTCAGGTGACAACAAACACCAGCTAAGGAAAGTATTACAGCACACGCGACAAATCCCAAACTCAAAATATAACACACCCTGACGTTGAAAATTAACACAAAACACACACGTTTCAGAGCACTCGGTCCATTCCGCATCGTCCGAATGGGTTTGCGATTATCCAAACACAAGCAACACTTTCTTTCATCGGTGATATTCCCAATTTGCTAGTGCCATGAGAGGGTTCACGCGTCGGGGTGTTTTCCATAACTGCTCCCTAAACGTCATTTTCAACAGCAGTATAAATTTCATCCTCATGCTCCCGTTCGACTCGAAATGCACCTCTTTACAAACTTATGTGACGTCATATATAAATCCGCGCATGAAGGTTGACCTCGCCTCGGTGCATCGAGGTGAAATTCATATTTTTGTTCACCTTCCTGTAACCTATTTTTAAGATTTGATTTATCCCAAATATTGTTTGTAAATTTGCTCAGAGAAAGAAATTATGTTGATATATTTCTAGATTATGTTGTATATATTCAAAGAACTATTTTTCTTTGCGTAACTGAGTATGAGTGGGGAAACGTATGTGACTGAGAGCCGGCAAATACCGACAAAATAACATTGTTGCAATGTTCTTCGGCGAAACCAGAGGACTTCAAATTTAAGCAAACAGTGTTGCGATATTATTCGGCGAGACCAGTAAACTACAAAGTATGAAATTATATGAATTGAACGTCAGTTTGGATGGGTTCATTAAAGTGTGAACAATTTAAAAGCACTGGTTGCACGGAGGTTCACACAAAAGTTTAACCAGTGCTTTTAAATCGTTCACACTTCAATAAACCCATCCAAACTGACGTTTAATTCTTAAATGATTCGTAGATGCAAGTGGACATTGATCGTCAGTTTGTGTCTTGTGTAATGGCACACTCAGCAATATTCCAGTAGTATGGCGGCGATCTGTAAACAAGACAGTCTGGACCAGACAATCTAGTGATTGACATCATAGATCTGCGCAACCGGGATACTATGACAAGCATCAACCAAGTCAGTGAGCCTGACCACTCAATCCCGTCATTCGCCTCTTAGGACAAGCATGGGTTGCTGAAGACCCAGATCTTCATGGTGATTTGACGTTGTTATTGCTTATGCAAATGGTACTTTTTTAATTTGATAGGTTTTCATGTAGGTGAAAATATATTTAATATCCAAAAATAGCACTTACTGTGTATCTGGTTTCTTGAATCTGTTGAAGGCGAGAAGCAAATTGGTTCCAGTTGCAGCAGTGATGCGGGCTGTCTGGCTATGGGAACAGTCTGTCTTCTCGGAGTTTGCCAGTGTAGATCCAACTTGTTTACAGATACATGGGCATGTGATTCAAGTAAGTCACAACTTAGTCTCCAGCTTCAGTTCACTTGGATGACCACACACGCGTTCCTGTATACACATGACGCAATGGTATAAAGTGAAACATTTCAACATACATGCAGCATGGTTCTGTAAAGTGGCATCTAACTACATGCACGCAGATCAGTCATGTAAAATGACCAGGTCCTTTCGAAGACTTCAAATAAAGTCGCAATATCTCCAATGGCCTCCTTGGGAATCATGACAAGTTTGAAGACGAGGTGTCACGAAGAATGTTAGGCACCCGATGATGTCACGATGGACGCGTTGCAACCCTCAGTTAGTATTGTTCCAGCAAGAGGCGGCGAGAGGCGAGAACACGTTCACTTATTTGTCTTCCTGGGTGATCCAACAGAATTTGAGAAGGTGAAAGAGTGAACATGCAGTACATAGCTAAAGAGCGAAGTCCTGGGTGATTCTAGTGGTGTGGGCGTTGTCATTTTAGATTAACCGTCACTGTTGCTGCTGCTTGCAGAACCTGATCGCAGTACCATTGTAAAGATATTTCTTTTCTGTTCACCAACAGCTTGATCTTAATTTGTACCAAATCCCTCACCACACTGTGTCACTCCCACGTACATTGGACCCGTGAAGATCAGGGGTAGAATCCATGCTTGCCGTAAAAGGCGACTATGCTTGTCGTATAAGGCGACTAACGGGATCGGATGGTCTGGCTCGCTGACTTGGTTGATGCATGTCATAGTATCCCAATTGCATGGATCGATACTCATGATGTCAATAACTGGACTCTCTGGTCGAAACTCCATTATTTACAGACCGCCGTCATATTGCTGTATTATCGCAGCAAACAACCGCGTTAAACAACAAACAAACAAACAAACCCACGTACATTGAGATGAACCTTCAGCGTGGCGCCTGGAGCATACCTTTTACCTTTCTGGTAGTAGACTCGGAAACTTCCGTCAGCATGAAAACAAGCTGAAACAGCGCCCTTTGTCATTCACTCAGCGGCCATCTTCTCACACAACAAACCCCACGTATAAGCTGCCCAGCTACACCCCAGAAATGTATGTAAGCCTGAGTTCCAGGCGTACACAGCCTGCTGATGCGCTGATACGCTGACGCAATGCCTTCGAAACTGATGACATCACTGTCAGTAAACCTATTGCGTAACTGCCATGTGCGGGGATAGAGATCCCCATGAGGGTTTGTGACCTGTGGGCGGTCGTTTCTTGGTCGGTTTAATGATCGCCAGTCTTGCGGCAATGTAGCTACGGACACTCTTGCAACCAAGCACAAAGGTTCTAACCACATGAATTTGCGTGGCTCCTAACTGCCCATACATGATGTCTCGAATCTGTTCTGCTGTCACTCATAACATTTGTATAATATAAGGGTAACGATATTTTTAGTTTTTTCAACCCGAGGTCTTCCATTAACTGTCGGACGAAGGGGGGCAGTTGAAGAGATAATGATATGATAATGCAATGAAACATAGCGTTACCGTTATCATAGTTAAAATGGATAGAATTTGTTATCAAATAAAAATAAACAACAATATCGGTTTTGAAACATTTACTGCAATCAGCACACAACCAATGTCACTGACCCATGTTTACAAATACGGAAGCGTCATAGAACAAACCAGATGACGTCACTATTGAACATCAATATGATGCCCATACATCCCCACAAGAATATTTGAAAACTACCAAAATTATATTCAATATTGGACATAAATTTGTTTAAATACTACGAAATTCCGATGAATACCTTTATCGTTGTGCGTGATTTTGCGTCAGTCATGGCGTCACACAGGACGGTAACTTTGAAAATTTCTTTGGAAAATATCAAATCATTGCAATGTATCTATTTTAAATGAGCCAATATCTTGAACGAAAGGACGAATGGATAGCTCAAAATAGGAGAAAAAGCTACACTGTGTAAAATCTGAATTTTGCTTTTTTTACATTTCAAACAAGTGCAGTTTTTCGAACAAAGCATACGTTTACACACCTAATTTATTTTGCTTGATTTCATCTAGGCGCTTTTTATTGGTGACATTTTCTCATTTGATTCTAAAATGTATAAGGAATTCAAGGATAATATGTTTCGCAGCTAAGTTTGAAATGTACGTGATGTTACAGGCGCCTCAACCGGTGTACCTGAAACGTGATTTTGTAAACACTTTCCAACATGGTGGAAAGTTCACATGAGCGTTCGTGTTGCGTATTTACCAAAACATTCTAAACGATTCAAGGGGTTATCGCCGACGTTTTGGAATTCTCATTGGTGATTTGATACAAGACAGACACCCGTGATAAAATTCAATTCTCCGAGTAAATATCCGAAATTTAGATGTCAAAACATGCTGTAAATAACACCATGAGTGGTGATTTCGTAATGTGTAAAACATGGCGACATTTATGATGTACCTAATTTTCAGAGGTCATTTTAAGTACGTTTACTTGGCCTCAAATGCCAGTGGATGATAACACAGAACGGGGAATTCCCCAGCTAATTCAAAACTGTGAAATGTATTTTGAATTTTATTCGACTTCAAAGTAAGGGTTGTAGAGGAGGGATATGTATGTCCCTCTGACATACAGGAGGTTAATCATAATGCTATCCATTTTAGCTACAATATAAGGTCTTCCATTAGCTGCCGGACGAAGGAGGGAAGCTGAAATGAGCGAAGGCTTCTGCAAATGATAATGCCCTGAAAAATTGCGTTAGCGTTATTATGGATGGAATTTGTTATCAAATAAAAAGAAACAACAATATGGAAGCGTCACTATTGCACAAATATGACGTCAACTAACAACGGACGTGATAACAGCCCGTCGTCAAGCAATATGAGGGCATTATCAAGTTACAGTGGCCCGCTCATTTTTGACAACATGCGGGCGGTTTAATGAGAATTCTGTCCATTCCAGCTATAATGTCCTTTATAAACTGCGTATCAGAGAAACAACATATTTAGCTCACGAAGGTAAACCATGGACTATCGACAAAACGAACAAGTTGGTTGCCTTCAGGCAGATTTCTATATTTATTCCTAGATACACACACCTAGATAATACAAACATGGTGTATGTTTGCTTTCTTTTAGTCTTGCATTGGATTTTAGTTTCATTGAAATAGTGAGTTTTTATTGCCCCTTGCTTATTGACATTTCGATACATGATCGAAACTATGGACAGTTAAATTGACATGGTGGTAATGACCTTGATAGTGTAAATGACAGGTAGTGTACCCTGGATAGTGTTAATGACACGTAATGTACCCTGGATAGTGTTAATGAGACGTAGTGTATCCTGGATAGTGCTAAGGACACGTATTGTATCCTTGGTAGTTTTAATGACAAGTATTGTATCCTGGAGAGTGTTAATGACACGTATTGTATCCTGGATAGTGTTAATGACACGTATTGTATCCTGGATAGTGTTAGTGACACGTATTGCATTCTGGATAGTGTTCATGACACGTATTCTATCATGAATAATGTAAATGACACGTATTCTATCCTGGATAATGTTCATGACATGTATTCTATCCTGGCTAATGTTAATGACACGTATTGTATCCTGGATAGTGTCAATGACACGTATTGTATCCTTGATAGTATAAATGACAAGTATTGTATCCTTGATAGCGTTAATGACACGTTTTGTATCCCGGATAGTGTTAATTGCACGTATTGTATCCTGGTTAGTGTTAATGACACGTATTGCATTCTGGGTAGTGTTAATGACACGTTTTCTATCCTTGAAAGGATTAATGACAAGTATTGTATCCTGGATAGTGTTATTGACACGTATTGTATCCTGGATAGTGTTAATGACACGTATTACATCCTGGATAATGATAATTACACATTTTGTATCCCCGATAGTGTTGATGTCATGTAGCGTATGCTACATAATGTCAATGACACTTGTGTGCTAGATAATGACAATGACACGTGTTTTATTAAGGTAAATAATGTCAATGACACGCATTGTATGTTTGATAATGTTGATGACATGTATTGAAATGGGTGCTGAGGACACATATTGTATACTGGATAATGTCAAGGAGAAGTAATGTTTTCTAGGTAATGTCAATGGCACATGTCGTGGCATCTTAGACCACTAGACGTTGTATTGACTTCACATGTCATGGCTATCATCGTTCTATAGCTCTTGCAGCAAACAACCAATGGCGCACCAGATAATATATAACTTCTTTTATTACAGAATATCTTGGTTGTTTTAAGGATAGCGGGACACGTGTATTGCCACATCCATATTCAAGCCAAAGCATGACCCAAGAGGTGTGTACAGAGTACTGCTCAACAGAGGGATACGCACTTGCGGGCACTGAGGTAAGTCAACTAGGTAAAGCCAGCGTATGTTTGTATGTATGTTTCGCCGAGCTGTACAGCCATCCGTCTAAAGCACTGCCGGACAGAGAACTGTATGTTGCCAGGAAATATAACCAGCGACGTATCTGTCTCAAGCACTGTAGAAAAGAGCAGTAATTTTCCTGAAGGTATACAACTTACATGTCTGGGGCACTGTTGAATAAAAAGAATTTCACACTTCACGATACCAGTTAAAAGTATTTATGTTCCATCGTATCTTATCATCATTTGTAACTATTCTGAACCGCAAAAGAAACGTCACCATGGCTAGATATCTGAGAAACCTTATTGGTCCAAACACTGTGAACATACTTTTGGACATATCAAAAAGATCAAACTTGGCAAAACTGATCATCAAGGTTGAAATTAAAGTGTCAAATGTTCTTAAAGTTAAACACAACACTAGTCCCTGAGAAAATGGCACCACAAGTCAGTATTTCCTGTGTCCGCCATGTGTATAGATGACTGCCGTGCAACGTCGATACATGGATACACGGTTGATAAAGGCCATAGGCACTTGTGCCCACAGTCTGAGGAACGCCTGACGCAGTTAAGCTGCAGTTGTCGGCCTTGTTCAGACATCATTCAGCCGTCTTTGAATCTCCTCCAGTAGGTGTTCAATGGGATTTATATCGGGACTGAGGGCAGGCCACTGCATGGTTCTGATGCCATTCTTCTGGGGGAAGTGCCTTGTTGCTCTCGCAGTGTGGGCAAGGGCGTTATCATGCTGAAACTCGCGGTTATGGCGATGTGACAAAAGAGGTGTGGCGTGTGGTCTCAAGATTTGATCAATGTACCGAGCTGCTGTGACAACACTGAATCGATGTTCTGGAAGACCGTGATGCTCGGACCACCCTACGAGTCTCTCTCTACAACACAAGCATCCAAATAACGGCGTCGCCAGACTCTCTGTCATCTGCTGTTGAGATACAGTAACGACTTTCGTCTGAGAAGAGGCCTCTTCACTGCTGGTGGTGCAATGCTGGTGCTGTGTTGCCCACTGAAGACGGTCCCGGCGATGACGAGGAGTCAGAATGGGTCCTTGGTGTGGCCTGTGACAGTGGAGGTGTGGATGGTTTGTCGAGCAGTTTCCGCAGCAGTAACAAAGCGATCCCTGAAGATGCTGTCGCACAATCCAACGATCCTGACGTCGGGTAGTGACCCCTTGGTCTGCCACTACGTGGTCGTTCATCTGTAGTGTTGGTGGTCTGGTACCGTTGCTGGAGCCTGTATATGGTCCTTACGTTGACTTGAAATGCATTGGCTACTTGCCGGGCAGTTCGTCCAACTTGCAATCGTCCAAGGGCTTGATGTCGCTGATTTCTTGTCGATCTGGGCACGTGGTAGCAATTCAATAACGAATGAATGTTACCCGATCTGGGTGGATTTTTATAGGGCAAGAAATGGGGGAACGCGTGTGCATTTCAATTTGCACGGAACTCACGTGCATCGGGTTACCATGGCCGTTACCGTGATGAGTTTGGGCGATCGGGCTTATTGTCATCTGCTTTGGTTTTATATTATCAAATTTCTTATTTCCAGACAAGGTAGAAACTTTGACAAGAATTACCCAGATATTTAAATGACAACTTTTCATGCAATGTTACTTGGGGTGACTTTTCTGTTGCGGTTCAGTATTTCAATAGTGACAACTTTTGGAGATTTGACTATTTTTGTTTTCAGTCAGGAAATCAGTGCTACTGTGGCAACTCTATTCCAACTGGTCACACCAGAGATGGTGAGAACAACTGTCAACGTCCATGTGCGGGAAACACAACGCTAATATGTGGAGGGACATGGTACTTATCTGTATACACCACATGACAAAGCGTTCTGGGTCGCCTCCGTGGTTTGAGGGAAGAGCGTCCGCCCGGAGAGAGGAAGGTCGGGGGTCGATCCCCGGTCGCGTCCTTCCAAACGAAGTTAAAAGATGGTTCTTGTTGTCACCCTGCCTGGCTCTCAGCATTAAGCGTGTCTGAGTCGGTATTCATGTTTAACTGCGAAATGTTTTTCGTGGACTGACAATATAAAATCGGCATTCGTCGACACTAGTACAAGCAGCCACACCCACACACCCACACCCACCCTCACGTGCATGCGTCGCTAGATAAGAGCAATAATCCTGAACTGGTCTTTGAAAGACATTTAGAAGTGATACACATAAGGAAGAGAGTATATGGATGCCCTTAACAAAAGGTGGAAAATAACAAAGGGTGGAAGCCAACAAAGGAAGCCAACAGATGATTGGCGCTGATAGGCGATAGGCAATGGACAATGGAAGCTAACACTTAAGTTATCATAGATAAGTAATTAGTAATCTTATCAACAAAATGTAAACCGGCTCAGGTTTCCTCCCTCATTGACACAGGAGTATCTAAAGTACTGAAGCAGAGGCGTTAAAGAGAAAGAATCGGTGGATGTCAAGTTATTGTACACAACGTTTCGGAGTATATGCTTATAACCTGATAACTTGATGAAGGTCTAAGCATATACTTCGAAACGTTTTCCTCATATTAGAGAAGTTGGTATTCATGAATTGTCTCTCTTATTTGTATGACATCTAAATGCCGTTCAAAAACAGATGTATTATAGTCAAATACAGGTTCGACAGCTAGAACTAGGCAGGTTAGATTGACATGTGTGTGCTATTAATATAAAACAGTGACATAATATTGTATACGAACCGATAGCCTCATTACCAATACCAATATCTGATCATCACCACAATAATTGATCTTATTTCATACAAATACAAATATTTATATTTGACTCACATTGACTAGCAGGTTCTCTGGAACCATTTTCCACACACAGATACGGAAGTCCAGTGATGAAGGTGTCGAATACATATGCATACCTGTATATGATCTCGGAATCATATAGACAGTCAAAGGGCAATCTGTAACCGCATAAGAATATGTAATCAAATGTACTATACAATTGTTTATAAAATATTAACTTAATAGCTTAATTAGTCCTTAATGATAAAGAAGATGTTAAATTGTCACTTATGCGTTGCATTTATATGTCGGTAGTTGCTACAACATGTATGTTTTGTGTCGGTAATAATAGTTGGAGAGTCTAGATGTTGTAACCTTACTTCACTTCATATTTTTTACCGGAATTGAAATGGATCAACATTAAGTGAAAACTCTAGCACAGAGCAAATATATCTAGCAATACAAAACCGCCCCTTCCCCTTGTAATCACTGTACTAGCACAACACTGTCGCTTCAGATGCACTCACTTTAAAATTTGTGAATGTTGTCCTCGCCCTTGATGGTATGAGGCCGATGTGATAACATATCTCTATATCTGACGTGCCAATGAGATGTGATGATAACACTTCAGACAGGCAACTGTTCTGTGTGTGCTCTTATAGTAAGCATACAGATACCTCAGTGTTCACCATGGTCGTACTATTGTACTAAATGTTGATCTATCTTTTGATAACAGTATTGTTTCAAATGAACAATGGTGTGTTTATCTATATCAAATAACGACAACTCTGTGGCTTGAAATGGAATTCAGTACAGACACTTATATGTCTATATAAGTTGTGTGTATATAATTAAATCTTCAATTACCCTTAGTTCTATATAAGTTTTAAATCTTTAACGAGTGCCTTTAGTTCTATATAAGTTGTGTGTAAGTAATTAAATATTTTACAATTATCTTTAGTTATATATAGGGTGTATGTTAGAAATTAAATCCTTAACACTCACCTTTAATTCTATATAAGTTGCGTGTAAGTAATCAAATATTTTACAGTTACCTTTTGTTCTATATACGTTGTGTGTAAGTAAGTAAATATTTAACATGTACACATGTACCTTCAGTTCTATATACAATGTGTGCCAGTAAGTAAATCTTTAACGTGTACCTTTAGTTCTATATACGTTGTGTGCCAGTAAGTAATTATTTAACGTGTACCTTTAGTTCTATATACGTTGTGTGCCAGTAAGTAATTATTTAACGTGTACCTTTAGTATGATATACGTTGTGTGTAAATAATTAACAGCTACCTTTACCTCCCGTGCATTTGTGTATATGTTTTCATGTCAGAATAAAAGTCTAGTTATTTTTAGTGAATTTGTCAATTTGAAAGTTACAGTGTGTTCTTAGAGACAGGAATACAGGTGCATGGAGATGTGTATAGGGAATAAGCTCAAGGTTACATTGAGCTTATGGAGAAAACAGTACAGATTAAGGTACATGTGCCGATAGAGGCTGGAGAACATGTTACTGTGTGGTGGTAGAGACGGGAGTACATATTACAGGTGCGTAGGTATAACTAGAGACTGACATGAATGGTACAGTGTTCTGGTGGAGACAGGAGTGCAGGTTACAGGTGCGGGGGTATAGATAGAGAGTGACATAAAGGTTACAGTGATCTGATGGAGACAGGAGTGCAGGTTACAGGTGCGGGGGTATAGATAGAGACTGACATGAATGGCACATCGTTCTGGTGGAGACAGGAGTGCAGGGTACAGGTGCGTAGGTATAAATAGAGACTGACATGAATGGTACAGTGTTCTGGTGGAGACAGGAGTGCAGGGTACAGGTGCAGGGGTATAAATAGAAACTTACATGAATGGTACAGTGTTCTGGTGGAGACAGGAGTGCAGGGTACAGGTGCGTAGGTATAAATAGAGACTGACATGAATGGTACAGTGTTCTGGTGGAGACAGGAGTGCAGGGTACAGGTGCGGAGGTATAAATAGAGACTGACATGAATGGTACAGTGTTCTGGTGGAGACAGGAGTGCAGGGTACAGGTGCGGAGGTATAAATAGAGACTGACATGAATGGTACAGTGTTCTGGTGGAGACAGGAGTGCAGGTTACAGGTGCGTAGGTATAAATAGAGACTGACATGAATGGTACAGTGTTCTGGTGGAGACAGGAGTGCAGGGTACAGGTGCGGAGGTATAAATAGAGACTGACATGAATGGTACAGTGTTCTGGTGGAGACAGGAGTGCAGGTTACAGGTGCGGAGGTATAAATAGAGACTGACATGAATGGTACAGTGTTCTGGTGGAGACAGGAGTGCAGGGTACAGGTGCGGAGGTATAAATAGAGACTGACATGAATGGTACAGTGTTCTGGTGGAGACAGAAGTGCAGGTTATAAGTGTATGGAAGTATACATGAGGGCCGACATGAACGTTCAATGTTCTGAAAGAGACGTGAATACAGATTACAGGTGCGTGGAGGTGTACATATTGAACGACATGGATGTTACGGTGTGCTGGTAGAGACGGAAGTGCAGATGACTGTGTGCTGGTAGAGACGGAAGTGCAGATGACTGTGTGCTGGTAGAGACGGAAGTGCAGATGACTGTGTGCTGGTAGAGACGGAAGTGCAGATGACTGGGTGATTGTAGAGACGGGAATACAGGTTACAGTGTGATGGTAGAGACGGAAGTGAAGATGACTGTGTGCTGGTAGAGACGGGAATACAGGTTACAGTGTGATGGTAGAGACGGAAGTGCAGATGACTGTGTGCTGGTAGAGACGGGAATACAGGTTACAGTGTGATGGTAGAGACGGAAGTGTAGATGACTGTGTGCTGGTAGAGACGGGAATACAGGTTAGAGTGTGTGTAGAGACGGAAGTGCAGATGACTGTGTGCTGGTAGAGACGGGAATACAGGTAACAGTGTGCTTGTAGAGACGGAAGTGCAGATGACTGTGTGATGGTAGAGGTAGGGTTACAGATTGCAGTGTGATGGTAGAGACGGAAGTGCAGATGACTGTGTGCTGGTAGAGACGGGAATACATGTTTCAGTGTGATGGTAGAGACGGAAGTGCAGATGACTGTGTGCTGGTAGAGACGGGAGTGCAGATGACTGTGTGCTTGTAGAGACGGAAGTGCAGATGACTGTGTGCTTGTAGAGACGGGAATACAGGTTACAGTGTGATGGTAGAGACGGAAGTGCAGATGACTGTGTGATGGTAGAGACGGAAGTGCAGATGACTGTGTGCTTGTAGAGACGGAAGTGCAGATGACTGTGTGCTGGTAGAGGTAGGGTTACAGATTGCAGTGTGATGGTAGAGACGGAAGTGCAGATGACTGTGTTCGGGTAGAGACGGAATACAGGTTACAGTGTGATGGTAGAGACGGAAGTGCAGATGACTGTGTGCTGGTAGAGACGCAATACAGGTTACAGTGTGATGGTAGAGACGGAAGTGCAGATGACTGTGTGATGATAGAGACGGAAGTGCAGATGACTGTGTGCTTGTAGAGACGGAAGTGCAGATGACTGTGTGCTTGTAAAGACGGAAGTGCAGATGACTGTGTGCGGGTAGAGACGGAAGTGCAGATGACTGTGTGCTTGTAGAGACGGAAGTGCAGATGACTGTGTGCTGGTAGAGACGGAAGTGCAGATGACTGTGTGCTGGTAGAGACGGAAGTGCTGATGACTGTGTGCTTGTAGAGACGGAAGTGCAGATGACTGTGTGCTTGTAGAGACGGAAGTGCAGATGACTGTGTGCGGGTAGAGACGGAAGTGCAGATGACTGTGTGCTGGTAGAGACGGAAGTGCAGATGACTGTGTGCTTGTAGAGACGGAAGTGCAGATGACTGTGTGATGGTAGAGACGGAAGTGCAGATGACTGTGTGCGGGTAGAGACGGAAGTGCAGATGACTGTGTGATGGTAGAGACGGAAGTGCAGATGACTGTGTGATGGTAGAGACGGAAGTGCAGATGACTGTGTGCTGGTAGAGACGGAAGTGCAGATGACTGTGTGCTGGTAGAGACGGAAGTGCAGATGACTGTGTGCTGATAGAGGAGGGAATTCACGTAACACCGTGTTGTTATAAACCTCCAGTGACCCCATCCCATTAACATTTGAAGTTTATATATCTTCGAAAAGCCTACAAGGACGTCATCTTAATGACGGGGCCTTGTTTGCCTAGAATAACCTGTCAACAGGGATTTTCTGCAGACTACACCTCTGTCTCAGATATTTGTCTTGCATTTGATATAACAATCGATATAACATTTTACAATTCTAACTTACGGAAATGTGCGGAAGTTTGTAAAATCAAACGACAGAATTTACTCATATTTCAGATGGATCGAACCTGCAACCTTCGGTTTTGAGGCGCTGATAAACCAGAGTGCTTTTAAGAATCACGTTTTCAAAAACATGTTCGCCAGCCAGAGACATTTTACGTGCCTTTCCTAAGGTTCATGGAAAGTGTGTTCGAAGAATGAAATTGTTTATAAATGATGTTTTAGATATTTATTTCGGCTTATAAGACCGTCAGATAGAGCACTCCACCTCGGTTTTGGTTGAAAATACGAGGTGAGGTGAAAAGGTGTTTAACGTCGCATTTAAGATTATAACACTTATATAGCGATATACATGTGTGCGTGCGTGCGTCCGTGCGTGTGTGAAGTGCTTACTAGTCCGGACTAATTGTTTGTACTAGTCCATACTATTGCCGATTTAATAGTGGGAGCCCACTGAAATACTATTCCGCAGTTTAACATGCATACCCCACTCAGACACAGTATACCGATCAGTCATTGTTTTTAGTCCCTTAATGCAGAGCGCCATGCAGGGAAACAACAAGTACCATCTTTTGACTTCTTTTGTTACGACGCAGACGGGGATCGAACACCACACCTTCCGCTCTCCGGGCGGACGCTCTACCATTAGACCACAGGGGTCACCTGGTTTAGTATTTGAACGTTGTGTCCATGCTCTGTGATCATGGATGGGTTAACACTTAAAGGGACATATTCAGTACAGCATGGGCGCTTTCTTTTTTATATGATGATATGAGGATAACTGTTCTGTTGATAAAGTACATGTATGGTTGAATCTATACTACTGACAAAAAGAAAGGGATATAATGATTTAAAGGGGAAGGGGGAGAAGTGAGAGAGGGGAGGAGGAAGGCATCAGTGTCTCAGGTCGCCCGAATGTTGGGCAAATCAAAAAGTGTAATATCTCGACTGTTGGAAAAGTACTATCAAACGGGTGGGGTTGCTACGAGACCTAGGCGTGGCAGGCCTAAAAAACGTCACCTAGACATGACCTTCATAATAGATTCAAATCTGATCGTGTTATCAAAAGAGAATTCAGCACAATAACAGGCGTATTTCGACATCTACCGTTGAAAACCGGTTGTATGTAGCCCACCTGAAAGTAAGGTGTCCTGTGAATAGTATAAACCTAACAGTTGACCATAGGCGGCAAGTTTGGGTGGGAAAGGTAACACCAGGGGGCGGGGTGTGCCCCAATGGCGTTACACCATGCTTACAGACGAATCAAGGTGTTTGTCTCCGAGTCACAGATGGCAGAAATCGTTGTTGGCACTGGCAACAGTGCTTAACCATGATCGATATAGGGTGGTAGTGTCGTGGTGTGGGGCGGTTTAACACATGACAGATGAACTGACTGGTTCATTGGATATGGACATTTGACTGGCCAGAGAGATGTTGACGGAAGTTTGCGTCCTGGCGTTGTTCGATTCCCTGGAAGTATCGGCAGACATGTTGAACTGCAAGATGACAATTCCAGACCATTATCTCTGATGAGAAGGCAATAATTAATTGTGATATTGTGGGTGATACTGCTACATACCAATGAATACATTAAAATGAACAGATCATAGAAAGACACATCTTATCAACACATTGTTGAGCTGCCTATGTTGCAACAGATGCACGAGGGAAGTTTTGTTTGTTTTCCTTCTATGAAATAAATAATGTGAAATAAATGTGTAAATGTTGTCATTTGAAATATATCACAGCTCCGTCTATTCTTTACAAAACATGATGTAGAAAATATTTATTTTCAATGCAAGAGAATAACTAGTCTAGATAATTCGCCAGGACAGATTCCATTTGCGGGTTGGGCACAAAATACCTGTGAAAATTATATGAATGGACCACTGAAAATCAGTGATGACACCAGATGTTTGCCATTCATACAATTTGCAATAAAAAAGTAAGTATTTATAAAATATGCCCGAGTGTTATTATTATAATCTGTATGACTAGTTCAATGCGCTTCAAAATTCTAATTTTCCTCGCATATTCAAAAGGCCTGGCTTGAACATATTAAATTGACCACATTAGTATGACCTTATTAAACTGACTCAGATATGACCATTGGGTCAGTCTGACCTAAACACATCTGTGCTGACAACGTGATATTTATCATTATTCCCTCTGTAAAATGACGGAGACAGATAAATAGAGATATACTAGAGGCTTGCTTAAATTGATTGTACCATTCGGACAATATCATGGGCATGTATTAATGAAACTCAGTCAAATAGTGATGATACCAGGTGTTCGCGAAAATGTGAGTGTAATCTGCACAACCGGTGGAAACCGTGGCAAATACATGCAAAAGCAAGTCAACTGTCCACTTGAAAAATACACGGGAACATATGGTACAAGTCAATGTAGGGAATTGCATCGAACGCATTGCCATATTGCTGAAATAATGCTGATGCGACGTTAAAGTTTTACTCCCTCACTCACATGAAAAGATTATTTGATGTTTGCGCTGTTCCTCCTACTGTTCAAGATGTCAACTTGTACACAAAACAACATGATTGTTTCGTAATCAACTTTTATCAGTGCGGGGGATGAAAATAACAAACAGCAGATATTGTTGGGTATAGGGTATTCATTGCCGTGTACCGTATTGACATTTAATGGACTATTCCCGATTTTGAGTTATTTTTGCAATTCATTGTTCCCATTTGGAGCCAAACGGACTGTACTAAAAGTAACGATATTTACATCTACACCTTGTAGAGCTACTAATTATGACTCAGGCCTTCTTTGGAATGGATGTATTCCTTTAACATTCCATTGGGACACGGATATCCCGGGTCGTCTAAGGCGCAATAATTCGCTGTGCAGAGTTGCTTTCCTTGGGAACACCAGAAACATATGAGTGTGGCTTCGAATCCCGTTTCGCCCCGATTATGTTTCTAGGTCAATTATTGTTTTAACATAAGCAGGTGCTCAACTATGTTTTAAGGTCAATATACATAATCGAACTGTAATATTTGGAATGTCGTCTGTTTCGTCAGCGAGTTCCTCCCACCCATTGCAGACGTATTTGAAAGTGCTGCTGTTGCTGGATGTGAGCTCGTTTGTTTGTCTTGTCTGCTCTTTGTCTTTGTTGAGTGGGTTGCCAGAGCCAAGTCATCTGCGAAAAGCAGAGGGCTTCACGAACTTTAGTTTTTGCCTTCAGGCGAGCTGTAACAGGTTCCCATCCTGGAGGTAGACTACGACGATCGGGCATACAAAGCGTGCTTGAGTATGACTTGGAACAAGATTCCAAACAGGGTAGGTTCATGTGCACATTGCCCTGCTTACACCACTTCGGATGTCGACAGCCTCACTGGAAGAGCTTAGAACTGCATGGCGCCTTTCATGTCAGTGTGGAGTGACTGAATCATAACGAGGAGCCAATCTTAGCAAAGTCGAAGGCTTTTGTGAGGTTGAGGAATGTGAAATGGGTTGGCTCCATCTGCTCTCTGCCCTTCTCCAGCAGCCGTCGTCTGAGAAGAGCATGTTGGTCATGGATCATTCTTTCCCGAATCCAAACTGATTCGGGATGCACCATATCAACACGTCTGCTGAGGACCACACAAGTGAAGAACAATCCTGCAATGCTCAGTAAAAAGAGATCCAGGAGTAGTTGTTACAAACGCTGCTGTCACCCTGCTATAAACGCTATTCTTGTACAAGGTTATGATGTTGAAGTCTACAGTGCCATGGTGCACCACACCCTCCTCCATCACTGGCACAGACGTTCAAACGGGTGACTAAGCAGGAGCCCCTTTCCATTGTTGGCAGCCTCTGAAGGGATCCCATCCATTCCAACCGTGGATTTCTCGTCCTCGTTCCATTATTGCAAAGCTTATCATTCTGAGCATTCAATCCTTCACAGCAAAGCTGACACCATGATTGATGGTTTGATCAGGCCCTGTAGCATGGCGATGTCCACTTGTAGTCTTCGGAGTTTGTTGTGGATGATAGCAGTCTTGGGTACATCCTTCAACACCCGAAGGTCCACTGACAATCCTGTCGTCATGGTGCATACATACGAACATTCCAACCAAAGAGCTGGTTTCATGAGTTTCTTTCGTCCTGCTGTGTTGTCTTATTTGGTGCAAAGTTTACAGTGTGCGGGTCAGACTTGCCAGAGTGCAATGCATTGATACTCTCCACCATCGGAAGCAGCCCCTGGGGCTATATTCTACGCCAATAAAGATAAACTTATCGGAGGAGTACTGCTTACCAGGCTGTCCGTCACCCTGAGATGATACTGGAGGAGTTACCGCTTCAGGTCACAGACCTGGGCAGTGTGATGTCATTGCAAGAGGTCCAAACTCTCCATGTATCGCTGATAGAGACAAGGGAAAGGAAAAATACAATACCACTTGTTATTAACGGGGTAGTAAGAGCTGCATGAGGGGTTTTGAAGATAACAACTTACTGCATAAGGGACTCCGACTCCTTCAGCCTTTCCAATGGATTGAACAGACGCAAGGCAGAGTGGGATATGAGTGAAAGTTTATTCTCTCCTAGACGAGAAGCTAACCAATACTGACTAGACCCCTTAGCCCAATGCATCTGGTTTTGAGATGCCAGATTGCCACTTGTCCCCTATGCCACGGCAGTTTTACACACCCTTGGACAGGTCACACTAAAATTAGAATAACTTTTTAATTTACCATTGCTTCACAAAATTGAAATACACACAGTCTGTAAAAAGAATATATTTTTTCCTACAATGCGAGGCATATATAAATAAAATAAGTGAAAGAGAGGTTTGTATATTTTAAGAAACCTCCCCCCACCGGAAATGAAATGGTTGCTCCCTTTTAGGTTATACTTCCCTGTGTCCTAATGTTTGCTTATCCCCATACCCACGATCACCACAACCTTCCTTGTTCCCTTAACAGTGGTGGGCGGATCCCACATCCGCATTCAACCGCAATCTAACGCAAATAGCACTGCACAACTGCACAACTGCACAACTCCATATCTCTAGAGGAGTATAGGGCAGGCTGGGACTTCCAGTGGTGGTTGAGATCGCAGGTACAGGTATGTGTGTTTAAGGTTCATAATGTTCATTAATGTAGTTTGTATGATCGTTGTAGAAATATAAGCTCAACGCCGGAGAATAACCAATCACAATTAACCGAAACATTTCTTATGGCGTAAAAGTCAAAATAGCAGTGAAAATTTCATAAATGGATCACTGAAAATCAGTGATGATACCAGGTGTTCGCAAAAGGAGAAAACATGTCCTGCCTACCCGCAGCCTTTAGGGGGAATATTCACTTGTTACATGTTGGTATCTGTATGACCATAGTCATGGAAACTACCCAACCCCACGCCCCACGCCTTTCCCCTTCAATGGGTAGATTCCTGTATAAACGCTCTTACCAAAATATATTCCACTCTATTGACACTGTCACCATGACCCGAGATATATTTACACATAAGTTGTTTATAATACAACTCTCAAAATGCTATACCTGGTGCATTCAGGACAAAGAATTAATTCGCTCAACAAGGAAGTAAATCATACAGGCTGGGACTCTCAGTGGTGGGTGAGATCACATGCACAGGTATGTGTGTTATCTGTTTCAAGGCACAGTCGCAGTCATAGTTGTATCCACAATTCTTAGAAAGATAGAGGAAAGATAAAGACATGTTTACTTCTATGTATCATATATCGATACTGTTATATCACAGTTGATGTATGTACATGTACTTGGGTGAAAAACACATACCCTGTACATGTAAGGAGAGACTTCCTGATTAGTGTGGCCTCACAGTTAACGTTGATAACAATATGAAGTGCAATACATGTACTCCAACAGAACTCATTATTATATACGCTTATACTTACACATATACTTCAATTCCCATGTTATTTAAATAATAAACAACTATAACATATGGATCTTTCTGTGCATAACATATGCGCAGTGTCATTGTGACATAACAGAAGAACGTGTACATTCAAACACGTTTTACACGTACTGCACAGGGTATTACAATCAGACACACGGTCAGTGAGACAGCTTACTATCTTGTATTAATTTGTAATTAATGTATTATGTACATCAATTGTCGTCAGTGCATCTAAGTCAGTGCATCTTTGTGTTTTTCTCCAGATATTAAAAAGCTTTCGTGAATGTGTCGGATGGTAGTTGAAGCATTATTCTCGCTAAAATTCGGTTTAATGTCTCAAATGAGTACAATGTGAACCCTGTAATCTGGTGCATCTACATGTATATTATCCTGTCGATATATTGCTGGACTACTTAATTACCGGGGTATATCAATCTTATGTTCAGAATGATCAGTTCAGTGTGGCACATGTGGCAGTGTGGCAACACGGTGCAACACGATGTACATGTATAATGTGTTCAACTCTCAAGCGAACATAACTGTATGATGATTAAAGTTAAACGTGCGTGTAAATATTGTTAGTTTTAAGATAATAAATAACCAGGTTTAATTGTTCTGACGTTTGGTATTTACCAATTGTGTATATAGATGTAGTTATTTCACTCAAGTGAAAAATCTAAACTTTCGCAATCCCCCCATTTATATTCCAAGTGGGGATAAGCCTTGGAAAATGTTTTGTGATTCAGTTATCATCACCTCCCTAGGCCTTGTATGACATTTGATTTCCATCCATGTTCATTGTGCTGGAGAAGTTGTACACTATCATTTGTAACCAAGTCACAGACACAGGTGACAACAAACTCCAACCAGTGCACTGGGCTTTGAGTTTTCAAATGTAGAACTTTACATTGAAGGTATATATCATGTACATCGACAATATTTTTAATGATATGATATTCCGCCGATTGATGAAAAATTGTATGAATATTGGGACACAAATATTTTTAAATGCATGACCACTTTTGATTTGAAATTGGGAACAATTCGGCAAGAATAAAACAGCCTTCTTTTGATTGATAATTCCCATATTCTCACTTGTACGTTGTATAATGTCTAATCCGTAAGTGAGATCCTTATAAATAAGAGTAGATATTGTTTTTAGTTTTTTAATAGTTAAACAATATTTTTAAGTTGTTCACGAATACACGTACATGATGTTAGTAATCGCAATTCATTGTAACTGTCTCTCTGTATATGCGGATTGATTAATACCTTCAGTAAGTTCCTTCTTCGTATGATTAGGTCAGTTTACTCTTGAATACACAATGTCACTCGCCTAAGAAGTCGGTGCGTCTACAATACCTGGTCTCGTTCAATTACAATCTGCAACACCACGCGTGAATAAACAGTTATGCTAGGTGCAAATACCTTGCCTGTATATATATTTTTGTAGATACATGTATGACATATTTTCGTTAATTGTGGATATATTAGGTGCAAAGAAACAAAAAAGATGAAATGGTGCCTTGATCAACACCGCGTTCCCGATGTGTATCATCGCATAATGGTTCATTCTATTACATGTGTGTTTGGAGGCGATATCAAAGGCGCGGCACAACACAGACACAGACAGTGTCGTCCGTTTCGTGTGAACTACCACCCCATTTCCCCACCCTGTTAGTCAGAGTTATGAAATCGGTAGACAAATAACTTGCGGTGTCATGGTGGAAGGATGCACGCAACTCTCGTAAACAACGGCTGTCAATCTGTCTGCTTCAGCTACCATACAATTCTCCCTGTCACAACTGTCGTTTATCCGTCTTTTTCAGAATATCAATTGTAAACACTTCGTTATCATACTGACGTATGTCGTATACAGCTCTCTTATTTGATACAAAACAGTAAGTAAGATATATAACTGGTCGATCAACTGGATGTGACATCCTTATATCAGCTAACAGCCCTGTTTGTGAACATATGCACTAGACATAAGATTCAAGGACTAATAAAATCAATTGTAAACCGTACAGACAATAAAGACAAATAAAGCATGTCTTGGCATCATGTGTTGTGTTTTAGATGATGGTTATGACCTGAAATGTTATGACGTTCGATCAGGAAGGAGAAACATTGGCAACACTGACATGAGCAATACGATTTAGCAAACTTAACGTGCCCAACAGGATAGAGAGAAAATGGCTCAAACAAATAGATTTTGATTTTAAAACTATTTTACTGAACAACTTGCTTGTGCACAAGCGGTCCCTAAAGATAGGATATTGCATAAACGACACAAACGTGATTGACTATTTTGAGTTGTTGTAGACTGGCGAATAGCAAGTGTTTGTCATGCTATGCGTATACTTCCATATACACACATCAAGAAATACCACCTGTGTGAAGCATTATGAAGCTGAGAACTGAGATGCCAAGTATTACGTGCACTCACATACAGAAGCAATGTCATTCTTAAGTGTATGTCCTTTCTCTGAAAAATGTAACTCTGAAGTATTTTGAATTGTAGTAAATATAGTACTGAATAAAACTTGGTAACTCGGCATTAATTTGGAAGTGTCTACCATAAATCTTTTTGAAGCTTTCCTGAGGCTTTGAATGTTGTAATCTTAAGATCTTAAGTTAGAACCTCAAGTCAAGTCTCAAGTTTTACGTTTTCAATTTCACCCAAGAATATCATTTTTCATATTCTAAGATCAACCTCTTGTTCAGAGAGAATCTCTTTTTTTATTTCTTGTTTAATAATGCTACATTGAGATTTGACAAATGTTATCTACATTTGATGATATAACTTCCGATTATCGATTTCCCTGGCATTTCAGTTAAAGTGCTCTTAATCGCTGATAACTGATTGCTTTTATAACTCACGAAAACCCACACAGGAACGAATAAAGGGGTGTCAGCGACCACAGGTGAGAACATCTCACAGTTCACGCAGTTCACATGCTGACATTACAGTTTTGACCTGCTACTCTTGATCACAAGTGTTTTCGAACTTCACATGGCGTCATCACAACAATGATATTATCAAATTTCTTGTGGAAATCCTTTGACAGAGCATTTTCAGCGGAGCTCGTTCACACTTGGCCAACAATCCAAGGGCGATAATCCTGTTGCTCTATTCGTGACTGTGAGCTTATTGTAACGCCACTGTGAGCAGTTTTAAAGTTATATCAGTTGTGTCAGCTTGACGTGGGAAGAAACCAGGAAGTAATGCAGGCCTCAGATGTTTAACATTGTCGTTACAGACACGATCTCAGATAGGTTGCTTACAAATCTAATGTAAAAATTATTCATCCATGCGGCATTGTATTGATACACCTGATATGTGTGATGGTGTTCGACTCCCTACATGTGTAAAATGTGTGAAGCCCATTTCTGGTGTCCCCCACATTGATATTGCTGAATTATTGCTAAAAGCGGCATTAACCAATACCCTTTCACTAATGTTCGGGATGTGAAATGATACAGTGTATAGATATCTCTGTGACATCCTACTGCGATGTAGTAATAATAATTGTCCATTTGGTGGAACAATCAAAAACTGAAAGAAAGTACAAGTCTCTGTCCCCGATTATCTGTATACCGATCACTACAATGTTACCCCAACCTTCACCTTTCCTCTTCACTGTGCAGGTTCCTAACAACGCAATGACCCATGACCCAAAACATGAATTGTAAATGTATTTATACTGCTGCTTTCACGGGACTGGCGTATACTGTGCATACAGGGACTTCTAGTGAGTGAGTGAGTGAGTGAGTGAGTGAGTACGGTTTTACGCCGCTTTTAGCAAAATTCAAGCAATATCACGGCGGGGGACACCAGAAATGGGCTTCACACATTGTACCCATGTCGGGAATCGAACCCGGGTCTTCGGTGTGACTAGCGAACGCTTTAACCACTAGACTACCCGACCGCCCCGCAGGGACTTCTAATTGTTGGTCTAATAACATGTAGAGGTAGGTGTGTTTAGTGTTCACAGTCATTGTTGTGATCGATGTAAAGACAATAAGGGAAGGCCATTCACTAGTTGTTTCATATGGATATGAATATTACCCAAACCCTTACCATCGCTCCACATTAGGAGATCTCTTTATAAGCACAAATATAATATACTGACACGTGTAACCATGACCTGGGATATTATTTTCATAGGTGTGGTGTACAATAACGCAGATATCACAGTTTGTGCACTCAACAAGGAAGTAATCGAGAAGGCAGGGATTAAAATGGTGGGCGAGAACCTATGTGTCTTTGTGTTCAGAGCCCAGTCATTGTGTTATCAATGTTAAGATAATTTTGGAAGGGCTGTCACTTAGGATATAAATATTTCGTTTTGTACGATTTGCGTGATGTTTTGCTAAATGGATGTACGTAAATTTCAGACTGTCGTTTGCAATACGTCTCCTCGTGCTCGCCTTCGAAAGGATGCATGACATGGGGTGCCGCGAAACCGATCAACGGTTTCGAGGTACTCCAATAATGATGGTTCACTTTACGAAAGGGGTTGTCACATGTTCAAGCCCATTTCTCAGAAAATAAACAAACAACAGGAAATATCACAAATTCAATTCTTTATCACAGTTCCTCATCTTACTTGTAATTTGTAGTTATGCGTATCTATAAAATACAAATAATCGAATTTAGAAAAGACGTACATACTGTTTGGCCCCTATACAAGATGGTGTCAACTCGTCGGAAACTGAGGTGGTGACAAGTGACGTCAATCATGTGCGATATTTTAGACATGCAGCTTAGCTGGGATGGAAAAAAGTTGTTTACTGTTACAGTGGAATAACATATGTGAGAGAGGCCTTGGGAATTGGCAGAGGAATTAACCTGGAAGTTATTCACGAGAGCAGTGGACAGTGGCAGGATATTTGTTTCTCCGACAGGTACCAAATTACGTTCGTTAGCGAGCTGCTGCTGTCCCTGAAGAAGGTTCGAATAATGTCGTTTTTGAGCCGAGCTCGAGTCAATGGAATGCGACTTCAACGATTCATCGGTTTTGTGGCCGGTAATTTTGCAAATCTCGCGATTTTCAATACCTGCGTTTGACAGCAAAGTGACGGCAGTTGCCCGAAGACAATGGTTTGTATACATTTTGAGACCAGCGTTGGTAGAAATTTCTTTCATCATATTGCTAATGACATTTACACCAACTGGTCTCGTGGTGTACCATTCGGGATCGTCGACGTGGACTCGTCTCTTGGGAGCCTGGTAAAAAGCACCATTGTTGGAATTGAGGAGAGACATGTATATTTTCAATGAAAGTGCAGGACAGAATTGGTCCGATGTTGCATAAATGCGTTTGTTGGGCTCAAATGAGTCTTTGAGGTCCCCCCTGTGATTTTTAGTGACTTCGGAGTGTGTCATTTCAATAAACTCGAACCCCTGTTATGTATGTGTGTGATGTGCGTACTAATCCGGACTAATTGCTTGTACAAGCCCATACTATTGCCGATTTTATAGTGTTAGCCCACTGACATACAATGCCGCAGTATGCCGCAGATTAACATGAATACCCCACTCACACACAGTATACCGATCAGTCATTGTTTTTAGTCCCTTAATGCAGAGCGCCATGCAGGGAAACAACAAGTACCATCTTTGGACTTCTTTTGTTACGACGCAGACGGGGATCGAACACCACACCTTCCGCTCACCGGGCGGACGCTCTACCATTGGACCACAGAGGTCACCTGGTTTAGTATTTGAACGTTGTGTCCATGCTCTGTGATCATAGATGGGTTAACACTTAAAGGGACATATTCAGTACAGCATGGGCGCTTTCTTTTTTTATATGATGATATGAGGATAATTGTTTTGTTGATAAAGTACATGTATGGTTGAATCTATACTACTGACAAAAAGAAAGGGATATAATGATTTAAAGGGAAAGGGGGAGAAGAGAGAGATGGGAGGGGGAAGGCGTCAATGTCTCAGGTCGCCCGAATGTTGGGCAAATAAAAAAGTGTAATAACTCGACTGTTGGAAAAGTACCGTCAAACGGGTAGGGTTGCTGATCCTGTTATCAAAAGAGAATTCAGCACAATAACAGGCGAATTTCGACATCTACCGTTGAAAACCGGTTGTATGTAGCTCACCTGAAAGTAAGGTGTCCTGTGAAGAGTATAAACCTAACAGTTGACCATAGGCGGCAAGTTTGGGTGGGAAAGGTAACACCAGGGGGCGGGGTGTGCCCCAATGGCGTTACACCATGCTTACAGACGAATCAAGGTGACGGTACGGGAAGTATCGGCAGACATGTTGAACTGCAAGATGACAATTCCAGACCATAATCTCTGAAGGCTATCATTAAGTTATGATATTGTGGGTGATACTACTACATACACATGAATAGATAATGAACAGATAATAGAATGACACATCTTATCAACACATTGTTGAGCTGCCTATGTTGCCACAGATGCACGAGGGAAGTTTTGTTTGTTTTCCTTCTATGAAATAAATAATGTGAAATAAATTTGTAAATGTTGTCATTTGAAATAAATCACAGCTCCGTCTAATCTTTACAAAACATGATGTAGAAAATATTTATTTTCAATGCAAGAGAATAACTAGTCTAGATAATTCGCCACGACAGATTCCATTTGCGGGTTGGGCACAAAATACCTGTGAAAATTATATGAATGGACCACTGAAAATCAGTGATGACACCAGATGGTTGCCATTCATACAATTTGCAATAAAAAAGTAAGTATTTATAAAATATGCCCGAGTGTTATTATTATAATCTGTATGACTAGGTCAATGCGCTTCAATTTCAAAATTCTCATTTTCCTCGCATATTTAAAAGGCCTGGCTTGAACATATTAAATTTACCACATTAGTATGACCTTATTAAACTGACTCAGATATGACCATTGGGTCAGTCTGACCTAAACACATCTGTGCTGACAACGTGATATTTATTATTATTCCCTCTGTAAAATGACGGAGACAGATAAATAGAGATATACTAGAGGCTTGCTTAAATTGATTGTACCATTCGGACAATATCATGGGCATGTATTAATGAAACTCAGTCAAATAGTGATGATACCAGGTGTTTGCGAAAAGGTGAGTGTAATCTGCACCACCGGTGGAAACCGTCGCAAACACATGCAAAAGCAAGTCAACTGTCCACTTGAAAAATAAACGGAAACATATGGTACAAGTCAATGTAGGGAATTGCATCGAACGCATTGCCATATTGCTGAAATAATGCTGATGCGACCTTAAATTTTTACTCCCTCACTCACATGAAAAGATTATTTGATGTTTGCGCTGTTCCTCCTACTGTTCAAGATGTCAACTTGTACACAAAACAACATGATTGTTTCGTAATCAACTTTTATCAGTGAGGTGGATGAAAATAACAAACAGCAGATATTGTTGGGTATAGGGTTTTCATTGCCGTGTACCGTATTGACATTTAATAGACTATTCCCGATTTTGAGTTATTTTTGCAATTCATTGTTCTCATTTGGAGCCAAACGGACTGTACTAAAAGTAACGATATTTACATCTACACCTTGTGGAGCTACTAATTATGACTCAGGCCTTCTTTGGAATGGATGTATTCCTTTAACATTCCATTGGGACACGGATGTCCCGGGTCGTCTTAGGCGCAACAATTCGCTGTGCAGAGTTGCTTTCCTTGGGAACACCAGAAACATATGAGTGTGGCTTCGAATCCCGTTTCGCCCCGATTATGTTTCTAGGTCAATTATTGTTTTAACATAAGCAGGTGCTCAACTATGTTTTAAGGTCAATATACATAATCGAACTGTAATATTTGGAATGTCGTCTGTTTCGTCAGCGAGTTCCTCCCACCCATTGCAGACGTATTTGAAAGTGCTGCTGTTGCTGAATGTGAGCTCGCTTGTTTGTCTTGTCTGCTCTTTGTCTTTGTTGAGTGGGTTGCCAGAGCCAAGTCATCTGCGAAAAGCAGAGGGCTTCGCGAACTCTAGCTTTTGCCTTCAGGCGAGCTGTAACAGATTCCCATCCTGGAGGTAGACTACGACGATCGGGGATACAAAACGTGCTTGAGTATGACTGTGAAAAAGATTCCAAACAGGGTAGGTTCATGTGCACATTGCCCTGCTTACACCACTTCGGATGTCGACAGCCTCACTGGAAGAGCTTAGAACTGCATGGCACCTTTCATGTCAATGTGGAGTGACTATCTCTCCATCTGCTTGCCTCTGTCACTGATCGTTTTGCCCCTTGCAGATTTCAGGGGAACCATCTTGTTTTGAGTTGAACTGATGTATTTCTTGATGCGATGCGATGAGTTGATAATTGAATGCTGACATGCAAACCTTGTGTCGAGGTTTAGTCTGGAAAAAAGGATTCGATCCTGCAAAGGTAGTGGTGTCTGCACAACTCAAGAAGATGCACATCTTCGTTCATCCTGACAGCTCTGTCTCTGCCAGCATGGCTGCGTGGTCAGTACCCACTCCTCATCGAAGTCGCCCATGGCCAGCAGTAGCTCGTAGAACTGGAACTCGTCCTTCAGGTAGAAATGTCCACCCTGATGAAGCCCATTAGATGTGACAAGTCGCAGCTTCATAGTTAAGCTCCTCCGTTCCATTTTTACAAGGCTTATCATTCTGAGCATTCAATCCTTCACAGCAAAGCTGACACCATGCTTGCTGGTTTGATCAGGCCCTGTAGCATTGCGATGTCCACTTGTAGTCTTCGGAGTTTGTTGTGGATGATAGCAGTCTTGGGTACATCCCTCATCACACAACGATCCACTGACAATCCTGTCGTCATGGTGCATACATACGAGCATCCCAACCAAAGAGCTGGCTTCATGAGTTTCTTTCGTCCTGCTGTATTATCTTATTTGGTGCAAAGTTTACAGTGTGCGGGTCAGATTTGCAAGAGCACAATGCATTGATACTCTCCACCATCGGAAGCAGCCGCTGGGACTATTTTCTACGCCAATAAAGATAGACCTATGGGAGAGTATTGCTTACCAGGCTGTCCGTCACCGTGAGTTGAGGCTGGAGGAGTTACCGCTCCAGGTCACAGACCTGGGCAGTGTGATGCCATTGCAAGAGGTCCCAACTCTCCACGTATCGCTGATAGATACAAGGGAAAGGGAAAATACAATACTACTTGGTATCAGAGGCGTAGCAAGAGCTGCATGATGGGTTTTGAAGAGAACAAATTACTGCATAAGGGACTCTGACTCTGTATTTCCTTCAGCCTTTCCCATGGATAGAACAGACGCAAGGCAGAGTGGGATATGAGTGAGAGTTTATCATCTACTAGACGAGAAGCCAGACATTGCTAGACCCCTTTGGCCAAAGCATCTGGCTTTGAGATGCTAGATTGTCACTTGTCCCTTATCCCAACCTTTTTTTAATTTACCTTTGCTTCTCAGAATCCAAATACACACAGTTTGAAAATAAGGAAATATTTTTTCCTACAATGCGAGGCAAATATAAATAAAATAAGCGAAAGAGGGGTTTGTATATTTTGAGAAACCTCCCCCCACCGGAAATGCAATGGTTGCTCCCTTTCAGGTTATACTTCCCTGTGTCCTAATGTGTGCTCCTCCCCGTACCCACGACCATAGCAACAATGTCAACACAACGTTCACTGATCCGCTACAGTGGTGGGCTGATCCCTCTATCTGCATTCTAACGCAGATCAGTAGAGGATTATAGGGCAGGCTGGAACTTATAGTGGTGGGTGAGATCGCAGGTACAGGTATGTGTGTTTAAGGTTCATAATGTTCATTAATGTAATTTGTATGATCGTTGTAGTAATATAAGCTCGACGCTGGAGAATAACCAATCTCAAATAACCGAAACATTTCATGAATACTACCCAAACCCTCCCCCTTCCCCTACAATGGGTAGATTACTGTTTAAACACTCTTACCAAAATGTATTCCACTCTGTTGACACTGTCACCATGACCCGATATATATTTACACATAAGTTGTTATAATACAACTGTCAAAATCTATACCTGGTGCATTCAGGACAAAGAATTAATTTGCTCAACAAATTTCCTAGGACTCTTCATGGTAGGTGAGATCACATGCACAGGTATGTGTGTTATCTGTTTCAAGGCACAGTCGCAGTCATAGTTGTATCTACAATTCTAAGAAAGATAGAGGAAAGATAAAGACATGTTTACTTCTGTGTATCATATCTCGATACTGTATAAAAACGTAATGATGTGGAGGATATTTTGACACATCAGTCGCAAAAATTATGCCTGATCGCGATGCAGTTCTCTATTTTGACTTGTACCATATGTTCCCGTGTTTTAGGTGTAGAACTACTTTGCCTTTGCATGTGTTTCTGACTTGTAACACTGGTGGAGCAGGTACACCTGGTATCATCACTATTTGATAACGATTCATTAACGATTCATTAACACATGATGTAGTTGGAGTTGTACAATCGACTCTGCTTTAGGAGGATGTTTATTATGAACATGGAAAGGATTTTGTTGCTTATATTTACAATTGTATGATGAATGGGTGAGTTAATATTTAACGTCACATTGGCAATGTTTCAGCCATATTTACATTAAAGACGAATGTTTAAACTGTATAAAATCCTGTCTCTGAAGGACAGTTATAATAACTCGAATATCACAGATGAACGTAAAACTAGTTTGCCATTTAGAGCATGTAAACATATACTAGCCTTCAACAACACAATGTGAAAATGAGCTTAGATCGCCAGCAACTGAAGGCAGATCACCACACTGAGTACCATGGGGACTTAATATTTACAATTAGTGGAGAGGGAGTCCATGTGAATGAATGGTCTGTGAAAGGAAGCAGCTGACATTCGCCAGGAAATAAAGATTTGTTATTATTTGTTTGAATGTTGTTTGGTCAATGTTTGTTTTTGTCAGTCTACACATTTGTCAGCATGTATACTGAACCAATCTGCAGACCTCAAATTGTCAGTCGTGAATCTCCTGTAAGCTAACTAAAGCATGCTTTAGTACACTACAACGCAAAAGTTTGCTATCGTGTTTTGCGGATTTCGGCGAAAACTATTTCATATCTTTATGGCACTAATTAGGAGTTTTATGGGACCATCACGACGCCAACGCGTGACGGGCCATGGCAATAGTCTCCATACATACAATATATACTTCAATGCTACACTGTGAATGGATTGCAGGTACATGTAATGTTTGATAAATACATGATATATATTTATGCTGTAATAAGGCTGTCATTAAATAGTCTTACTGACATGAATTCACAATCTACTTGCATCATGTCTTTGTCTTGTATAAATGTACATGTATACATTTATGTACTAGAATATACTGATGTAGTTTGATGGATACCACTTTGACACTGGCTATATCAGTGTTGATGTATGTACATGTACTTCGGTAAAAAACACACACCATGTACATGCATGGAGGGGCGTCCTGATTGGTGTGGCCTCGAAGTTAACGTTGTTAGGTGCATTACATGTACTCCTACACAACTCATTATTACATACGCTTAGAAACATATACTTCAATTCCCATGTTATTCAAATAAAAAACAACTATAACAAATGGATCTTTCTGTGCGTAACATATGCGCGGTGTCATTGTGACAAACACGGCTCGCTAAATACAATGTTTATTCCTAATGCAGGATATTAACCATCCCCAAACACACTCGCGGGATAACCTCTATGTACACACATCCAGATATGCCACCTGCGAGAAGCATTATGAAGCTGCGAACTGAGATGCCAAGTATTACGTGCACTCACATACAGAAGCAATGTCATTCTTAAGTGTATGTCCTTTCTCTGAAAAATGTAACTCTGAAGTATTTTGAATTGTAGTAAATATAGTACTGAATAAAACTTGGTAACTCAGCGTTACTTGGTGTCTTCGACAGATATGATTTTCAGTTTATTGACAGCTTTGATTAATAGGGATGACGTACATGTAGTCACGTACTAAACTCCGGCTGTTTTTTATCGGGTATGAATAGATGATTCGTCTAGTCATCATTGGAGTAGATACGTACATCACTGTACACACGTTATATGAATAAATTTTATATGATATTATATTGGAGATAAATCGGGGTATCCGTTTGTTAACTATATCTGTGTTCGTTGTAACCATGTTTTTACTGTACTGAGAGAATTGTGACATATCATTTCTTGTACATTCATGGTTGAATAAAGAGCCCACATGTAAGCTGTAATCGGTGCAACTGTGTGTCCGGGGTTCGATCCCGGGGTTCGATCCCCAACCGCGTCATACCAAAAGACGTTAACAGATGGTACTTGTTGTTACCCTGTGGTCTGGCGCTCGGCATCAAGGGGCTAAAACAAGGACTGGTAGGCTCGGAGTCAGTATACTGTGTCTGAGTGGGGTATTCATGTTAAACTGTGGCATGGTATCTCAGTGAGCTAGCACTATAAATCGGCATCAGTCCGGACTAGTACAAGCAGCCACACAAACACACACACGTACATGCACGTCGCTATATAAGTGCAATAATCTCGGACGTGACGTTAAACACCATTTCACCTCACCTCACCTCACCTCACCTCACCTCACCTCACCTCACCTCACCTCACCTTGATGTGCTGCAGCTTGATAAATAGTTAGATTGTGTGTAAATAAACTACGGGTGAATTGAGATCTTATCTACAAAAACATAGCCAACATACACTCGGGGGCAACCATTTGATTTCTAGGGAGGAGTATACGTGAACAGTTTGTTGTTCAGATATATAATAGTTTCAACAGTTTGCTGGCAGTGGTGAAAGAAATGTAAAGTTTCGGTTGTTCGTTCTTTTTAAAATACCAAATATATTAATGGTGAAAATTATTAGATTGTTAGATAATGTGTTGCTATAACTTGGGAGAAAAAAACACATCAACTGCATACTCGCTTGACATGTTTCAGGAACTGGAATCCACATTTGGAAGAAAGAAACAATGAAGTGTTGTCATCCGCTTGGTCTCCTGACATGCATTACTTTTGTTTCTGGAAGTAAGTTGTCAGCAAAAGAGGTATCGTTTGTGAAGCTGTGATTGTTTAAATTGTTCACTGTAATTCATTTTTACCTACTTATTATTCTCGTGATATTTTAGCAGTTAGTCACTGGCATTGGGTGGTAAAGTGACACAATAATTATTGGGTTCGGGTATCAACAATCGTACCTGAAATAGAGAATGCATTGAAGATACTTATACTAAAGCATCTTTTAGCTGTGTAAATATAATCATCTGTGTACATCTTCTGAACCAAAATCAAATCTGCTACAATGTTACAAACTTTTTACAGCAGATATATTACTGTATGCATCACGCGACATTTTGTCAAGTTGTCGACTCCTGTGTTAAATATTTTTCAGTCACAGGGGCAAGACTGACCACTTCACCAACACAAATAACTATTGGGGGAAGTAACCCAACATCTCAGCTGACTATAAGTTGTAGTCCAGATGCACCTGGGATAACACAACTGTTTAACATTGAGATTGGCAAGAAATCGTCTACTGGTTCTCATCAGGCTATAATACGAATGACCAACACAGATTCGTCAGTACAAGTAGTGGACACAAGTCTACAACAGCGGATGACAGTCTCAGGTTCTATTACTGGAGCAACAGGCAGCTCACAGTTCATCCTGACAGATCTGAGATGTACTGATGCTGCTTCTACATACTATTGCACCACCCAATACTTGGCGGGATCATCTGGAAGTGATGAGGCAACCACCAACATCACAGCCAGAAGTACTTATGTTTCTAGTTACTATAAATATAATGTGTTAGATGTCCTTACACTGTTTTTGAGTAATTCAGAAAACACATCTGACGTCAACATGCATCAGTGTTTCGAAGTATTGACATTCTTTGTCTGCTCACCCATGAACATCAGTGATTCTATTATATCTTACAGGTTACCCAGAGCAGATAGAGATGTTCCCCACTCCCGACAGGGTCAGTTATGACAATGGTCAGCTGATCTCATTCAGATGCACTGGGAGGATCGGGAACCAGTTTAATGTGAACAATCTCCAGAACCTGTGGACATGGGAGTGGCTATCCATAGACAACGAGTTCGCCTCCTGGACACGATATCCAAACGACCAAAACATCACCTATGACCCTCCTACTCCCGTACCTGGGTCAGGGGGATGTCAGTATACAGGGGCGTCAACACTGCTTCACACAGTCACGGATCTAGACGATGGGAGACAGTTCAGGTGTTCTGTCATTAATGAAGACTACAGTGACAACAAAACAGTTCTTGTTATTGGTAAGATTTCATTAAATATTTAAGTCCTGAGACCAATTTGAATCTATCAACGTGAATACATCATATCAACATGTGAAAATTTTACTAACCGTAACTCAATATTCATCTTATTCTTAGAAGCATTAATCAAGTCTTCCTTCATAAACACACACGTACAGCTTAAATATAGATGCCAGCACGTGCATAACAGTGTCAAGTTAACATGGAAATACATTTTGCAACCGTGTCAATAGGTGTTTTATTCAGCATGTATTTGTATAAGTCATATGTATACTACATGCATATGTATTCTATACATACGTGCCACCACCCATTGTGTAAATAAAGAGATTTTAAATGTACACTTAAGTAGGTTATCAGGCATATGGTACTAGCATAACAACCATCAATCTTAATTACATTTTCAGGAGCAACAACTAGAACACCTACCATTCAACCCAGTGAGTATTGCATCATTCTCATGACCCCCAAATATATAAACATTGAGACAGCTACTATGAAGGGCACACTATCCCATATTTCTTTCTGATGATAAAACGGAGACCAAGATGGACACCTATTTTATTTCAGATGAAAGACCCTCCCCGCCAACTGACTTCTACTGCACAGAGCACACGGCCTCCAGTGTTAAGATGCAGTGGACCTACAGTGACACACGTAGTGGGGGATATGTGTTCCTTCTTTCCTATTGGCAGAAAGACTCAACTGTATGGAACAATATGACCGTAACGGCACACCCAGACATGTCTCAGACACGACAGATACTCAGTGTCCCACGGCTGCAGTCAGACACTCTATACTACTTCCGGTTGCTGGTGGATGGAGTAGCTGGTCAGAGCGAGGCTGTGACATCCACTTGTTTCACGGAAATCGATGGTAAAATATTTCTGGCTTAATCTTCTCACGATACAAACACTAGTTCCCCCATTTACATCGATTCTAATCTTTTCAACTGAAATGATTTGTTTGTTTGTTGTTTAACACCGCACTCAGCAATAATTCAGCTGTGACGGCGGTCTGTAAATAATGCAGATGTTGATAATGATAATGATGCCTAATGCATGTGGAATTTATGATGGTAATTCGTCAGTTACTGTTCAGTTGAACAAAGGAGAATAATAAGAAGAATAAGATGTAGATGATGAATGATAACGTTTTATATAACATGTTTCAGTTTCTGCGGCCTGTGAAGGAGCGATAGTGGGATAGAACGCGGGAATCAGCGTCATCGATCGTGGCTTTACTTCTGTCCATCATTTCTTGTCTTCATGTAACACAATTATTTTTTATAGTAACTGTATAAAAGAAGAATATGTAAACTATTTTAATATAACAGACTAGTCATATCTCATTTGTTATGTGTAGCAGTTTGTTTAGTTATGACAGACTCTGAATTCTTTGTTTCTTCCGCATGAGCAATTTACGAACTACAGATTCAAAATTTAACTAGAACATTTCCCTTGACGGAAAGTTTGTCAATAAATGTTTGTAACAAATATATTTTGATAGTAACAACATAAAAGATAACTGTGTTAGCTATGTTTATTACGAGATCCATATAAACAGTATGTTGATGACAGAATAGTAACATCTTATAAGTTAGGCTAAGCAATTTGCTAAGTGATGACAGACTGAGAACTGTTTGTTTCTTCCGCTTGTGCGACTATCGATGCACAGATTCAAAACCACCAAAATCCCTTATTAATTTTGTCAATCAATCAATTTGTTTAAAAGCGTATGGCTAGGTATATGTAACTTCGGTTTATTCCCTACTTGCTTGCACCATCTGAGAAGGTTTAAGATGTAATGAATTCAGCTGGTGTTACACTATTAAATTCACTTATGTATTTCAATATACAAATTTTGTGTGGGAAGATTTGTAGATGAATGAAGTTGCCCAATGAATAAACTTATGTACGTCTTGCTTTGATTTGTTTTCCATGACATTTCCTATCTTTTTATCAATAGGTGATCAGCACTTATAATTTCATCTAAAATGTTATCAGTAAATGCATATGTGTATATTTTTACAAATAGATTAGCTCCTCGACGTTTTTAAATAGACGTTAATTCTCAATGACACCATATTGCTTTATCTTCACTTGGATGGATTCGTGTTGTATCCAGGCAAATGCCCTTGAAATGTCACAAGTAGCACAAATATGCTTGTTTAGCTTATAACTGTTTTTATTTGTGTGTGTTGAAGAGTCACACAATACACATCTATTTGATCTTCTTCGCATTTGCAAAATCGACTTTACAAAGGCGTGAAGTCTCGTGAGAGATGATACAGATGATACCCATAAATGCAGGTTTTGTCACGATTCATTGTCTTGTCTAACACTCATGTCAACTTACAGTTACTGATGTACAAGTTTGGCACATCATGATCGGAGTATATCCACAAACTAACAACCTAGCATTGTATCATGTGTTTTGTGCATTCCCTCCATCTACAATAGCAATGTACCAACAGCTTTATAAAACAGATAGCATGTATACATATATTAGTACATGTATATGTCATTGTGTTTACCATCTTTGCAATAATCGTTGCATGGTAGTTGTTTTGTGTTATATACTATTGTATCAGAATCCTTTCTCAAATGATAAAGATATCATTTGCATCATGCTGGCCCAAGATTGTTTGTCTTTTAATCAGAGCGTTTCGGAGTTGGAGGGGGGCATTCTTGCTCATACAGTTCAATGACAATATTTATTAAATTTACTACGTCTTAAAAAAAGCTTTTGTCAGATGCTTGACAGTGAAATTAAATTCAAGCATAAGGCAACTGATTTCATCGATCATGTTTTTGATAAGTTATAACACCAGTTCAATGCAATTCCACAATTTCACTGCATTTCCTAGAATTTGTATAATGCTTTACTGGCACATAACGACCCTTGGTCAACGCTTTGAAGACAACCTAGATCACATACGAAATCGTTCCATGTCTACATGGTTACAGTGGGAAGAAATGCTTACTTAAACTGTGAAGCAGTTTTTGTGTGATGCTTTAGGAGACGTTGCGCTATGCTCTTTCATAAGATTAGAATGTACACTTAGTGCTGTAATATTTCTCTGTCACATTACACTTATAATGTAGACTGGATCAATTACCAGTTACCGTAACAACGTGCCGATGTTGTTTTTTTTCAGTTTATTTGCCTGAGACCATCCAATTAGTGTAACTACAGTTTTTTTGTAACTGTCACGTGATACTTATAAGGTAGACAGGATTAATCACCCAGTACCTACGATCGTTGGTTTGAATCTCAGATGACATTACATTGGCCCTGTTTAGTCAGTCCATGATTAAAGACTTTTATCACTTCGGGCTTTGCCCCACATCAAAATGACACGCCCTGATATAACTAAATTATGTTCAAACCCTAACCCACTCACTACATCAGTAAGACCGCCTCGGTGGTCTAGCGGTAGATCGTCCGCCCGGAGAGTGGAAGGCCCAGGGTTCGATCCCCGGCCAGGTTATATCAGAGACGTAAAAAGATGGTGAGTATTGCATCATTCTCATGTACCCTCAAACAAATAAACATTGACACAGCAATCATGTTGGGAGCACTGTCCCACATGTATTTCTAAGAATAAAACTGAGACCAAGATGGACACCTATTTTATTTCAGATGAAAGACCCTCCCCGCCAACTGACTTCTACTGCACAGAGCACACGACCTCCAGTGTTAAGATGCAGTGGACCTACAGTGACACACGTAGTCGGGGATATGTGTTCCTTCTTTCCTATTGGCAGAAAGACTCAACTGTATGGAGTGTTACTAACGTAATGGCAGACACAGGCATGCCTCAGACGCGACAGACACTCAGTGTCCCACGGCTGCAGTCAGACACTCTATACTACTTCCGGTTGCTGGTGGATGGAGGGTTAGCGGGTCAAAGCGAGGCTGTGACTTCAACATGTTTCACGGGAATCGATGGTAAATTATTGCTGGATTAATATTCTCATGATGCTAACACTAGTTCCCCCATTTACATCGATTCTAATCTTTTCAAACTAAAATGAAGTCAATGGGGATGACGATGATGATAATGATAATGATGCATAATGCACTAATGACATTTATGATGGTAGTTCTCATTTAATGTCAGGCTGAACAAGGGACAAGAATAAGAAAACATTGATGCCTCATTTATGATAAATATATTTTTGTCTAACATATTTCAGAATGTGAAACCTCAAAAGGCGTGACGGTGGGGAAGAATGCGGCCATCAGCATCAGTGTGGCTCTACTTCTGTCAATCGTTTTTAACTAAACACACAACTTCAAAAGATCCAAAAATGATGTTAATTATTACGACATCAGGTGAATGTGTTTGATATTTATGTAACAAATATGTTTTGATGGTAACAACGTAAAGGAAAACTGTGTGAGCTATGTTTAATACGAGATCCATGTGAATAGCATGTTGGTGACAAAATAGTATCATCTTATTTGCTTGGCCTAGCAATTGCTTCGTCAATCAAGCAAAATTTTGAACAGCTTCTGGCTAGTGAAATGTAAATTCGGCCTTTTTTCCTAGCTGCTTGGTCCATCTGAGAAGGGTTTAAGATGTGATAAAGAATCAGCTGATGTAGTGAATTCACTTGTATGTCCAAATAAGCATGTATAAAAATAAGCAATAATTTGTGTGGGGAGATTTGTATAGGTCCAATGCTTTGACTTATGTACATCTGTTTTATTTGTTTTCCGTGCCAATTCCTATTTTTGTTATCAATAGGTGATCAGCACTTCATCTTAATGTGAGTAGTAAATAACAGAATCCTTGGACACTGACATATGTGTAAAGTTTCATTTGAAAAGCTTTTACAAATAGTCTAGCTCCGCAACGATTTTAAAATATACGCTTCCATAGACGTTAATTCTCAATAACACTACAAAGCTTTAACTTCACTTGAAGGATTTGTGTTGTATCCAATCATCAACGCCTTTGACATGTCACATGTAGCATACACAAATATTCTTGTTCAGCAAGATTCTTTTATTCGTTTGTGACTAAGTGTCACACAATACACATCTATTTTTTTAATTGTGTAATCATTGGTGGATCTTATATAAGTTTTTTTACTACCTTATTATTCAGTTTATGTAACTTTTGTTTAATATATCTTTGCAAAGGCGTGTAGGTTGAACAGCCTGGTGGGAGAGTAGTAGATGGTTCCCCCAAATACAAGAGATAAAATGATTCGTGGTATTGTTTCACAATCATGTCACCTTACAAGTGCTAATAGTCTGGCATAATATGACAGCAATATATCCACAAACCAGCAACATTGTAGCATTATATAACACATTATATCCCGTGTGTTGTGGATTCAACAGGACTGGACGATATCCCCCAACTAATTAAACAATATACCAAAATCGTTATTATTATTTGTTCGTTCGTTGTTTAACGCCGCACGCAGCACTCAATCCAGTGTGAAATTGTAAATTTCTCATTTAACTTGACAATTTGGCAAAGCGCCATTTTTGTGACTGGACTAGCGTGTGTCCCTTTGCTTCAAACTGCGGTCTCGTAGCTTCCAAGAATATGTTTTTGTTGAGTTGAGTTTGTATATAATCATATCCAAATGTATAATAAACAGTTCCAGTGACCTCATATATTTGTTATTATTTTTGTTTATACTTGTTTAAGATTTTGCAAACTAGGAACAACTTTTTAAGTTGCAATTACAAATGGAGAGGGGGCGGGTGAAACGTCCCTGCGTGTTAGGTTTACGTTTCAAGGTTTTACATTTGTAGCGAAAAAAGGATTTCCGATAGACAACTGCATAAAATGTATACAATAAATAGGATATTCCATGTGCCTAGTGAAATATGATGTTTCTCTCATCCCGTGATGTGGAAAGGAAATATATTTTCACTGGGTTGAAATTTTCTCTTTCTCCCCGTCACTCGATAAGAGAGACATATTTTACTCCACACATGTACTATCCTCTATGAATGTTACATAAACCACAAGCGATACAATTTGATAATATTCCCCTTATGTTCACGAAACTTAATTAATATGATTATTATATTTTCAAATCATATCTGTATGTCCATTGATATGACAACTGCGATATGATGACCTTTTCGTCACATACCATAGATTCAAATGGTAAAATGTATCCATCCATGGATTCTATGTGGCTGAGTGGTTTGCATCGCTGACTTTGTGTGCTGGCGATTGGGTGCCTCACTCGGCGATTGTGGGTTCGAATCCCTGATGGGACTCAACCCCCAAACTACTAGACTCTGTCTTGTCTTTAAGAAAGTGTTATAATATTTGTTAGATTATTGCACTGAAATGGAAAGTATATTGCATGGCTGTTTGTACTTGTCAGAGCAGACCAGTCCCTGTACTATCCTCTTTATACTAGGCAAGGCAGGGGAACAACACGTACCATCTATTACCGTTTTTTGACGTAGCTGGGCATTGTCTTCCGAGGCAAGGGGGGTAACTGACTATACAAATCCAGTATCCAGGACATCCGGTTCATAAACAATATGGATTTCAATGTGCAGATTTCGGCCGACTGCAGGATTTGCAAAGCATGTGTACCGCCAACTTGGCGTTGACAGATATTTTGCAAATTCCTGATTTGATGCACTTCGCGCGTTCCACACCCTTTTTATTACAATATAGATCTTTATCATCGATCAGATTTTCTTGATTGGGCGCCGCCATTTTGTTTGAAGCAAAGGCAAGTGATACATTTATGTTAGTTAACGCCCTTGTCCCGGATGAGATGACGGTCGTCTAGTTTAGCTACACATATTTTGTGTGTGTGTGTGTGTGTGTGTGTGTGTGTGTGTGTGTGTGTGTGTGTGTGTGTGTGTGTGTGTGTGTGTGTGTGTGTGTGTGTGTGTGTGTGTGTGTGTGTGTGTGTGTGTTTTCATGTGGAATACCTGTATATCTTCCTGTCAATAAATAATTTACGTGAGCCACAACGCGATCTTGCAAGTTGTACTCTGAATTTCCTAACGCTTACATGTGACAAAACGCCTCTGAAACAAAGAATAGCACGTTAATTAACTAAACAATATACATGTCCTTCAAGGTTTACGAACAACAGTTCATAAAGTTTGGTGCCTTTCTGCTGATTTAACCATATGTTTCCATAGCTACAAGAGTTAATAAGGTTTCTAACATTAGTTACCCAATTTCAACAACCCTGCGTGTCAAAAGTAGCATCATATTATAACATTTCTTCGGATACCTGTCAAATGGCATACGTATTAATTTTAAGTAATACTTAATTACTCGAATCTTTGCAAACATATGTAAGGGATATCGTCCACTTACTCCATACACTATTAAACCTCGGGTACTATGTTTGACACCAAGGGATCACTTGCATGCATAGAGATGTAGTGTCTCCACTGAATTACTTAATTCCATGCCCCAAATCTCGGCTTCATAAAATAAAATTGTACTTATTTTGTATCGAATATTTTGTAAAATGTGGGGTACGAACCATCCCCAGGTGTTTTAATATTTTAAAGGATTCCAATTATATTTTTTTGCTTGTGTTTTCCAATTGCCCAGTCTTCAAGAAATGATAATGTTTCAAGCATAATGTTGAATAAAACGTCCAGGTATGGAAGAAGTTTATATTGTGTGGTCCTTCTTTGGAATGGATGTATAACATTCCATTGGGGCATGGATGTCCCGGGGCGCCTAGGGCGCAACACTTCGCTGTGCAGAGTTGCTTTCCTTGGGAACACCAGAATCATATGATTGTAGGTTCGAATCCCGTTTCGCTCCGATTATGTTTCTAGGTCAATTATTGTTTTAACATAAACAGCTAAGTGCTCACCTATTTTTTTCGGTCAATATAAATAATCGAACTGTAATATTTGGAATGTCGTCTGTTTCTTCAGTGAGTTCCTCCCACCAATTGCAGGTGCTGCTTTTGCTGGATGTGAGCTCACTTGTAATTGTTGAGTGGGTTGCCAGAGCCAAGTCATCTGTGAAAAGGAGAGGGGTTCACGAACTTTAGCTTTTGCCTTCAGGCGAGCTGTAACAGATTCCCATCCTGGAGGTAGACTACGACGATCGGGGATACAAAGCGTGCTTGAGTATGTGAAAAAGATTCCAAACAGGGTAGGTTCAAGTACACATTGCCCAGCTTGACACCACTTCAGATGTCGACAGCCTCACTGGAAGAGCTATTGAACTCCATGGCGCCTTTCATGTCAGTGTTGAATGGCTGAATCATAACGAGGAGCCAATCTTGGCATGCAAAGTCGAGAGGTTGTGAGGTTGATGAATGTGAAATAGATTGGCTGATTCTTCTCTCTGCACTTTTCCTGCAGCCGTCGTCTCAGAAGAGCATGTTAATCATGGATCATTCTTTCCCGAATCCAAACTGATTCGGGATACACCACATCAACAAGTCTGCTGAGGACCACACAAGTGAAGAACAATCCTGCAATGCTCAGCAAAGAGATCCAGGAGTAGTTGTTACAAACGAGGCTATCACCCTTGTTCTTGTACAAGGTTATGATGTTGAAGTCTACAGTGCCATGGTGTACCACGCCCTCCTCCATCACTGGCACAGACGTTCAAACGGGTGGCCTAGCAGGAGCCCCTTTCCAATGTTGGCAGCCTGTAGAGGGATCCCATCCATTCCGAGCAATAACCAGAAAGGCAGCCTGTTCTCGCTCAGCTCCTCCACCGAGGATTTCTCGTCCTCGCCCTCCTCCTTCTCCCCCATTACTGGCAGGCGCTAAATAGCCTCCAGTGCAGAGTCAGAGATGTTATGTTCCCTAGAATAGAGTTGAGTAGAGCTCAACCTATCTCTCCTTCTGCTTGCCTTTGTCACTGATCGTTTTGCCCATTGCAGATTTCAGAGGAACCATCTTGTTTTAAGTTGAACAGATGTATTTCTTGATGTAATGCGATGAGATCATAATTGAATGCAGACATGCAAACCTTGTGCTGAGGTTTATTCTGGGAAAAGGATTCGATCCTGCAAAGGTAGTGGTGTGTGCACAACTCAAAAAGATGCCCATCTTCATTCATCCTGACAGCTCTGTATTGTCCCTGCCAGCATGGCCGTGATTCGTGGTCAGTACCCACTCCTCATTGAAGTCGCCCAGCAGTAGCTCGTAGGACTGGAACTCGTCCTTCAGGTAGGAATGTCCACCCTGATGAAGCCCATTAGATGTGACACGTCGGGGGGTCAAATGTACAGCTTCTCCGTTCCATTTTTACAAGCCTTATCATTTTGAGCATTCAATCCTTCACAGCAAAGCTGACACCATGCTTGCTGATTTGATCAGGCCCTGTAGCATGGCGATGTCCACTTGTAGTCTTCGGATATTTCCAAATTTGACACATCAGTCGCAAAAATGACAACAAGGAAGTAAATCATACAGGCTGGGACTCTTCATGGTAGGTGAGATCACATGCACAGGTATGTGTGTTATCTGTTTCAAGGCACAGTCGCAGTCATAGTTGTATCCACAATTCTAAGAAAGATAGAGGAAAGATAAAGACATGTTTACTTCTGTGTATCATATCTCGATACTGTATAAAAACGTAATGATGTGGAGGATATTTTGACACATCAGTCGCAAATATTATGTCTGATCGCGATGCAGTTCTCTATTTTGACTTGTACCATATGTTCCCGTGTTTTTAGGTTGCCTTTGCATGTGTTTCTGACGTGTCACACTGGTGGAGCAGGATACGCTCATCTTTCGCGAACGCCTGGTGTCATCACTATTTGATAACGATTCATTAACGATTCATTGATGTAGTTGGAGTTGTACAATCGACTCTGCTTTAGGAGGATGTTTATTATGAACATGGAAAGGATTTTGTAGCTAATATTTACAATTGTATGATGAATGGGTGAGTTAATATTAAAGTCACATTGGCAATGTTTCAGCCATATCGTGATGAGACAAATATTTACATTAAAGACGAATGTTTAAACTGAATGTTTAAACTGTATAAAATCCTGTCTCTGAAGGACAGTTACAACAACTCGAATATCACAGACGTAGGTAAAACTAGTTTGCCATTTAGAGCATGTAAACATATATTAGCCTTCAACAACACAATGTGAAAATGAGCTTAGATCGCGAGCAGCTGAAGGCAGATCACCACACTGAGTACCATGGGGACTTAATATTTACAATTAGTGGAGAGGGAGTCCATGTGAATGAATGGTCTGTGAAAGGAAGCAGCTGACATTCGCCAGGAAATAAAGATTTGTTATAATTTGTTTAAACGTTATTTGGTCAATGTTTGTTTTTGTCGGTCTACACATTTGTCAGCATGTATACTGAACCAATCTGCAGACCCCAACTTGTCAGTCGTGAATCTCCTGTAAACAAACTAAAGCATGCTTTAGTACACTACAACACAAAAGTTTGCTATCATGTTTTGCGGATTTCGGCGAAAACTATTTCATTGCTTTATGGCACTAATTATGAGTGTAATGGGACTTTTATGGGCCCATCACGCCGTCAACGCGTAACGGGCCATGGCAATAGTCTCCATACATACAATGTATACTACAAGGCTACACTGTGAATGGATTGCAGGTACATGTAATGTTTGATAAATACATGTAATATATTCATGCTATAAGAATGCAGTCATTAAATAGTCTTACTGACATGAATTCACAATCTACTTACATCATGTCTTTGTCTTGTATAAATATACATGTATATATTTATATACTAGAATATACTGATGTAGTTTGATGGATACCACTTTGACACTGGTTATATCAGTGTTGATGTATGTACATGTACTTGGGTGAAAAACACACACCATGTACATGCATGGAGGGGCGTCCTGATTGGTGTGGCCTCGAAGTTAACGTTGTTAGGTGCATTACATGTACTCCTACACAACTCATTATTACATACGCTTAGACACATATACTTCAATTCCCATGTTATTCAAATAAAAAACAACAATAACAAATGGATCTTTCTGTGCGTAACATATGCGCAGTGTCATTGTGACATTACAGAAGAACTTGTACATTCAAACACGTTTACACGTACAGTACAGGGTATAACAATAAGAGAGACCATCAGTAAGACAGCTTACTATCTTGTATTAATTTGTATTTAATGTATTATGTACATCAATTGTCGTCAGTGCATCTAAGTCAGTGCATCTTTGTGTTTTTCTCCAGATATTAAAAGCTTTCGTGAATGTGTCGGATGGTAGTTGAAGCATTATTCTCGCTAAAATTCGGTTTAATGTCTCAAATGAGTACAATGTGAACCCTGTAATCTGGTGCATCTACGTGTATATTATCCTGTCGATATATTGCTGGACTATTTAATTACCGGGGTATATCAATCTTATGTTCAGAATGATCAGTTCAGTGTGGCACATGTGGCAGTGTGGCAACACGGTGCAACACGATGTACATGTATAATGTGTTCAACTCTCAAGCAAACATAACTGTATGATGATTAAAGTTAAACGTGCGTGTAAATATTGTTAGTTTTATGATAATAAATAACCAGGTTTAATTGTTCTGACGTTTGGTATTTACCAATTGTGTATATAGATGCAGTTATTTCACTCAAGTGAAAAATCTAAACTTTCGCAATCCCCCCATTTATATTCCAAGTGGGGATAAGCCTTGGAAAATGTTTTGTGATTCAGTTATCATCACCTCCCTAGGCCTTGTATGACATTTGATTTCCATCCATGTTCATTGTGCTGGAGAAGTTGTACACTATCATTTGTAACCAATTCACAGACATAGGTGACACCAGTGCACTGGGCTTTGAGTTTTCAAATGTAAAACTTTACATTGAAGGTATATACCATGTACATCGACAATATTTGGGTGCGGGGATGCTCGAAAATTAATGATATGATATTCCGCCGATTGATGAAAAATTGAATGAATATTGGGACACAAATATTTGAAATTGGGAACAATTCGGCAAGAAGAAAACAGCCTTCTTATGATTGATAATTCCCATATTATCACTTGTACGTTGTATAATGTCTAATCCGTAAGTGAGATCCTTATAAATAAGAGTAGATATTGTTTTTAATTTTTTTAATAGTTAAACAATATTTTTAAGTTGTTCACGAATACACGTACATGATGTTAGTAATGGCAATTCATTGTAACTGTCTCTCTGTATATGCGGATTGATTAATACCTTCAGTAAGTTCATTCTTCTTATGTTTAGGTCAGTTTACTCTTGAATACACAATGTCACTCGCCTAAGAAGTCGGTGCGTCTACAATACCTGGTCTCGTTCAATTACAATCTGCAACACCACGCGTGAATAAACAGTTATGCTAGTGCTAGGTGCAAATACCTTGCCTGAATATATATTTTTTGTAGATAAATGTATGACATATTTTCGTAAATTGTGGATATATTAGGTGCAAAGAAACAAAAAAGATGAATTGGTGCCTTGATCAACACCGTGTTCCCGATGTGTATCATCGCATAATGGTTCATTCTATAACATGTGTGTTTGGAGGCGATACCAAAGGCGCGGCACAGCACAGACACAGACAGTGTCGTCCGTTTCGTGTGAACTACCACCCCATTTCCCCACCCTGTTAGTCAGAGTTATGAAATCGGTAGACAAATAACTTGCGGTGTCATGGTGGAAGGATGCACGCAACTCTCGTAAACAACGGCTGTCAATCTGTCTGTTTCAGCTACCATACAATTCTCCCTGTCACAACTGTCGTTTATCCGTCTTTTTTCAGAATATCAATTGTAAACACTTCGTTATCATACTGACGTATGTCGTGTATAGTTCTCTTATTTGATACAAAACAGTTAAGTAAGATAACTGGTCTATCAACTGGATGTTACATCCTTATTATCAGCTAACGGCCCTGTTTGTGAACATATGCACTAGACATAAGATTCAAAGACTAATAAAATCAATTGTAAACCGTACAGACAATACAGACAATAAAACATGTCTTGGCATCATGTGTTGTGTTTTAGATGATGGTTATGACCTGAAATGTTATGACGTTCGATTAGGAAGGAGAAACATTGGCAACACTGACATGAGCAATAAGATTTAGCAAACTTAACGTGCCCATCAGGATAAAGAGAAAATGGCTCAAACAAATAGATTTTAATTTTAAAACTATTTTACTGAACAACTTGCTTGTGCACAAGCGGTCCCTTAAGATAGGATATTGCATAAACAACACAGACGATTAGCAAGTGTTTGTCATGCTATGCGTATACTTCAATGTACACACATCCAGATATACCACCTGCGAGAAGCATTATGAAGCTGAGAACTGAGATGCCAGGTATTAAGTGCACTCACATACAGAAGCAATGTCATTCTTAAGTGTATGTCCTTTCTCTGAAAAATGTAACTCTGAAGTATTTTGAATTGTAGTAAATATAGTACTGAATAAAACTTGGTAACTCGGCATTAATTTGGAAGTGTCTACCATAAATCTTTTTGAAGCTTTCCTGAGGCTTTGAATGTTGTAATCTTAAGATCTTAAGTTAGAACCTCAAGTCAAGTCTCAAGTTTTTTGTTTTCAATTTCACCCAAGAATATCCCTTTTTCATTTCCTAAGATCAACCTCTTGTTCAAAGAGAATCTTTTTTTTTATTTCTTGTATAATCATGCTTATTGAGATTTGACAAATGTTATCTACATTTGATGATATAACTTCCTTAAGTATCGATTTCCCTGGCATTTCAGTTAAAGTGCTCTTAATCGCTGATAACTGATTGCTTTTAGAACTCACGAAAACCCACGCAGGAACAAATACATGGGTGTCAGCGACAACAGGTGAGAACATCTCACAGTTCACGCAGTTCACATGCTGACATTACAGTTTTGACCTGCTACTCTTGATCAAAAGTGTTTTCGAACTTCACATGGCGTCATCACAACAATGATATTATCAAATTTCTTGTGGAAATCCTTTGACAGAGCATTTTCAGCGGAGCTCGTTCACACTTGGCCAACAATCCAAGGGCGATAATCCTGTTGCTCTATTCGTGACTGTGAGCTTATTGTAACGCCACTGTGAGCAGTTTTAAAGTTATATCAGTTGTGTCAGCTTGACGTGGGAAGAAACCAGGAAGTAATGCAGGCCTTAGATGTTTAACATTGTCGTTACACACACGATCTCAGATAGGTTGCTTACAAATCTAATGGAAAATTAATTCATCCATGCGGCATTGTATTGATTTACATTTAGTACTAACTACTAAATGACTTTATCGCGCGTATCCAAACCATGGGCTAATTACGTCTGTAACCCAATCACCCCTCGTAACTCAATCACCCCGGGCCACCACTCGGCACCGTGCCCGGGGAATAATCCCGCGCAAGCATCATCCCGCCCTTTGTTAGTCCGTCATTCGCGAGCAGCCCTTCCCCAAGTACACACGTGTGTCACTGTATCAATCGCTTTCCCATTTTACGTTTCCTTTGTACCCAGTCGCGAACGTTTCGCCGATTACGCTTTGAATACCATCTATTCCAACACTCGCCGTATCGCATTTACACAATCGCGACCGTTTCGCCGATTACGCTTTGAATACCATCTATTTCAGCACTCGCCGTATCGCATTTATTCCGCTCTACTCCCGAACTTCACCCTCGGGACAATTTACGCTTGTGGAATACCAACTCACCACCCCGACTTTTCGTGATGCCTCCCAAGAGAAGAGCAACCGTCAACCACAAGCTTGTGAGGGGAGCCAAGCAGGCCAGGACAACCAGAAGACAAACCCCGGGAGTACACATTGTACAGGAGACAACAGCTGATGGTGAGTCTGCCAATTACGGAAATATCGAAGGTTGCAACAGAATTAACGTACAATCGGCGCAGCTTGTAAATGCCGCGCAGGTTGCCAACTCGGCTACCCAGGTAAACGAGCAACTGGGAAAAATACTCCAGTTGCTGGAACATTCAGCGCCCGGCCCGGTTAGCGCAAACCAACAGGTAAGGCTTGGTTTTAGTTCTCCCGCCATTTCGCCCAACATAGGGAGAATCCCCGATGCGCACAACGAGGCCGACGGTGACGCGGCCCCAGCCAATCACATCGCTGGATACGGGGATTCCCTTTCCTTCCGTGCGGACGGAATAGACGCGCACGTCAAACAACAGGTGAGGGAAAAAATCTGGCGTGGCGAGTATGTCGACCTCGGCACAATACTACCAAACACCGAGGGAAGTCACGAGGACGGTACGATTACCATGGCGTATGACTCCTCAGGTAAGGTAATTTTTAAACCAATAAAACAGCAAGCAAAGCGCCTGTCCCTGGCAAGCTGGACTTCAGCTTTCCACATTTTCATGTGTACTTACGTTAGTAGGCACTCCGAGGTCCGCACAACCCAGGGGTTGCTGTCCTACATGGAAACCATAAGAACGGCGGCACTTCGATTCGGGGGGGATGCCTGGTCAACCTACGACCAACAATTCCGACACAGAATGTCAAGGGACCCCTCACGACGCTGGGACAACATCGACGGGGAGTTGTGGCTGAAGTACATGGTAACACAGCCGGTACTACAACCAGAATCAGGCGGACGGGGCGCAATGACACGCGTACAGGGGGACATCGCCAGTCAGGTATGCTGGGATTTCAATAAATTTGGCTGTAGCAGGGTCAACTGTAAGTACACTCACAAATGCGGTAAGTGTGGCAAACATTCCCATAGCTCTAGGACCTGCTTTCGAGGGAATGGGGTCCAACCGACCCCATACAAGCCCAATCAGCCCTTTCCTAACAGAAAACCAGCCGGCAAGGCAGGTAAATTCAATGGCCCCTTCCCCCGTGGATCTCAATGAAATGGCACCCTGGTTACGCCAATATGCTAGGGTCAATTACAGAGATGCAAATTATTTATGGGTAGGTTTTAGCTTTGGCTTTAAGCTCGAGTTCCAGGGAAGCCGCACGGGTCGCCTGGCACGAAACTTGCGATCAGCCACACACCAAGATACGGCAGGCTACGTGAAACAAAAACTACAAAAGGAAGTCGACCTTGGCAGGATGGCAGGCCCCTTCAAGGACACCCCCCTAGACAACCTCCAAGTATCCCCAATAGGCCTGGTGCCCAAGAAGCAGCCAGGATATGGTCAGCACCTGGGTAAGCATGCGGAGGAATTCCGTCTAATTCACCATCTATCCTATCCCAGGGGTAAATCTATAAATGACTTCATAGACACAGAGGCCTGCTCCGTTGTGTACGCCAGATTTGATGAAGCTACCCAGATGGTGCAACAACTGGGAAAGGGAGCATTACTAGCAAAATTCGACATTCAGTCGGCCTTTAGAATTATACCAGTCCACCCATCCGATTTCGAGCTGCTAGGCATCAGATTCGAAGGTGAGTTCTATTTCGATAAATGCTTACCATTTGGCTGCTCCATATCTTGCGCCATATTTGAAACGTTTAGTACCTTCTTGCAATGGTGCATGCAATCGCATCTTCCAACGTGTCCGGTCATGCATTACCTGGATGACTTCCTAACGGGGGGCACAGCAGGCACCAGCCACTGCTCAGACAACCTCAACGGATGCGTGAATACACTTGAACAGCTTGGGGTTCCTATTGCGCACGACAAGACGGTGGGCCCCACAACCAAACTGACATTCCTAGGGCTGGAAATCGACACCATTGCAATGCAGATCAGAATCCCAGAGCCCAAGATCAAGGAGGCAACAAGGGAAATCCAAGACATCCTGTCAACAGGTAACATCAAGGTCACAAAAAGGGCCCTTCAGTCCCTCATAGGCAAGCTTAACTTTATGTGCAGGGCTATACCAATGGCAAGGGCATTCAGCCGCAGGCTAATCGATCTGCTTAGCAAAGGTAAGCAACCATTTCACCACATTAGGATTACCAGCTGGGTCAAGGAAGACCTACAAATGTGGTTAACATTTCTTACGAGTTATAACGGCATTTCAGTGTTTCAGGACCAACTATGGGTGGACAGCGATTTCCTCCAGCTGTTTTCAGACGCAGCGGGTGGCGCCGGCTTTGGGGCCTACATGCAGGGCAAATGGTTTAACGGCGCACGGCCACCCCGGTGGGTGACGGATGGAACTACACGGGACTTGACGCTCCTGGAGCTGTTCCCCATCACACTGGCCATCCAAATCTGGGGCAAGCAACTCGCAAACAAAAAGGTCCTCTTTTACTGCGACAACCAAGCCGTCGTAACAATAATCAACAAGCAGTCAACCAAGGCCCCCAGAGTGATGAGCCTACTCCGTCGCCTAATCCTGCAGTGTCTCCGATATAATATTATGTTTAAGGCAAAGTATGTATGTTCCACTGCTAACACTATTGCCGATGCTCTCTCGAGGTTTCAGCTCAAACGCTTCCGAGAGGCAGCACCAGCCGCGGACCAGAACCCCACACCTATCCCGTGCAACATATGGCTGATCTGAGGCAGGAAGCCGGCAGACTCCTACAACAATCTCTGTCTACTAATACATGGGCCACTTACCAAACAGGCATCAATGCCTTGCACCAGTTCCGGTCCGCACACCAGCTACAAGAGTTTGGATGGTGGGATCCAGCTACATGGCCAGGGCACGGCAGTACTTGCTCCTGAAGGGCACCAGCCCGAACCAACCGAGGATGCTATGGCTGGCACGAGGGGGGATGAGGTGGAAGGAGCTGGACACCATTCTGGATGCACAGGTCAAGGCGACACGGCGCAGCCACAGAGCCCTCATCATTCACCTGGGCTCCAACGACCTGTGCTCGGTCAAAGGCAGCCAACTCTACCTTGACATGGTGGCATCAATCCTTCGGATACAACTCCAGCTTCCTGACACCAAGATCATCGTATCCTCAATGCTGCCCAGGCGCTACTGGCACGATGCCAGGGATCCACGAAAGATCGAGGGGATGCGGAAGAATATCAACCGCCGACTGACCAACCGAGTCAAAGAGCTCGGCGGTACAACAGTGCCACATCCCCAGATCCTGGCATCTGACAAGACATGGTACGCCTGGGAGGGCGTCCACCTCAGTGACAAAGGACTGTGTGTGTTTACGGACAATTTATTGCATGCCCTGGCGCTCGTTTTGCGCCAGTAAGGATATTATCTCCACAGGTTAGTGTTTCCTTTCAGTGCATAAGCAAGCCGGGCAACAATGCTATCTCCGCGTATCGCGTGGCCGTGGGTGTGGGGTAGCACTCTGGTGCTTTGTGGCGGGGTTCTTGTGGGCTACACTGCTAGTAACAAATTAACTTGCTTCCAAATTAATACTCGTGCTTAAGGCTACCTGCTTTTCAGCGGGAACCTTTTCCGGGGTTACCTGCTTCTCAGTGGGAACCTTGTCTTTCCCGACTTTTCAGCCGGGGAATCGTAGAATAACATACGTTGGGGCAAACAGTTGCCACGTATATGGGCCCGGCGGCGGAAGTCGTCTTGTCAAGCGGTAGCTGACAGTTGGGTCCGCGGCGGGAGCCGCACAATGGTTTTGCTAATGGGGCCGGGCAGTGTGATCTGCTTTGGCCGGCTACCTGGGGCCGGGCAGCGGCAGTCTGACTTAGGCCAGCAGCGTGGAGCTGCTTTTGGCAACGTGGGAGTTGCCAAGCAATGGTAGCGTTTAAATATGCTACCGTGGGGGCCGGACAGCGGTAGCAGTCTCAGGCCAGCAGCGCTAGCTGCAATCGCCGTCGGCCACGCGCGTGGCCATGGCAACGGTAGCATTTTTGGTATATACAATTAGCAGCTAAGTAGCCCACTAGTACCTGCACACCCTCGGCCATTTAACCCAATCTCATCTTCTGTTTTATTACAGGCACGGGCACCAACGGCTCGGTGGCCCGTGCCTCTCCTTGGCATATCGCGGGATAAACACCTGATATGTGTGATGGTGTTCGACTCCCTACATGTGTAAAATGTGTGAAGCCCATTTCTGGTGTCCCCCACATTGATATTGCTGAATTATTGCTAAAAGCGGCATTAAACAATACCCTTTCACTAATGTTCGGGATGTGAAATGATACAGTGTATAGATATCTCTGTGATATCCTACTGCGATGTTGTAATAATAATTGTCCATTTGGTTGAACAATCAAAAACTGAAAGAAAGTACAAGTCCCTGTCTCTGTCCCCGATTATCTGTATACCGATCACTACAATGTTACCCCAACCTTCACCTTTCCTCTTCACTGTGCAGGTTCCTAACAACGCAATGACCCATGACCCCAAACATGAATTGTAAATGTATTTATACTGCTGCTTTCACGAGACTGGCGTATACTGTGCAGGCAGGGACTTCTAGTGAGTGAGTGAGTGAGTGAGTGAGTATGGTTTTACGCCGCTTTTAGCAATATTAAAGCAATATCACGGCGGGGGACACCAGAAATGGGCTTCACACATTGTACCCATGTCGGGATTCGAACCCGGGTCTTCGGTGTGACTAGCGAACGCTTTAACCACTAGACTACCCGACCGCCCCGCAGGGACTTCTAATTGTTGGTCTAATAACATGTAGCGGTAGGTGTGTTTAGTGTTCACAGTCATTGTTGTGATCGATGTAAAGACAATAAGGGAAGGCCATTCACTAGTTGTTTCATATGGATATGAATATTACCCAAAGTCTTACCATCGCTCCACATTAGAAGATCTCTTTATAAGCACAAATATAATATACTGAAACGTGTAACCATGACCTGAGATATTATTTTCATAGGTGTGGTGTACAATAACGCAGATATCACAGTTTGTGCACTCAACAAGGAAGTAATCGAGAAGGCAGGGATTAAAATGGTGAGCGAGAACCTATGTGTCTTTGTGTTCAGAGCACAGTCATTGTGTTATCAATGTTAAGATAATTTTGGAAGGGCTGTCACTTAGGAGATAAATATTTCGTTTTGTACAATTTGCGTGATGTTTTGCTGAATGGATGTACGGAAATGTCATTTGAACACGACGCCGTAACACGTAAATCTTACAAAACGAAATATTTATCGACATTGTAACATGAACGTTAATTAAAATCGATATTTAGGAGGAACTAATTTACTGAGCGCATGACACAACAAAACTGTCGTTAGCAATACGTCTCCTCGTGCTCGAAAGATGCATGATATGGGGTGCCGCGAAACCGATCAATGGTTTCGAGGTACTCCAATAATGATGGTTCACTTTACGAAAGGGGTTGTCACATGTTCAAGCCCATTTCTCAGAAAATAAACAAACAACAGGAAATATCACAAATTCAATTCTTTATCACAGTTCCTCATCTTACTTGTAATTTGTAGTTATGCGTATCTATAAAATACAAAAAAATCAAATTTAGAAAATACGTACATACTGTTTGGCCCCTATACAAGATAGTGTCAACTCGTCGGAAACTGAGGTGGTGACAAGAGACGTCAAACATGTGCGAGATTTTAGACATGCAGCTTAGCTGGGATGGAAAAAGTTGTTTACTGTTACAGTGGAATAACATATGTGAGAGAGACCGTGGGAATTGGCAGAAGAATTAACCTCGAGAGCAGTGGACAGTGGCAGGATATTTGTATCTTGGACAGGTACCAAATTACGTTCGTTAGCAAGCTGCTGCTGTCCCTGAAGAAGGTTCGAATAATGTCGTTTTTTGAGCCGAGCTCGAGTCAATGGAATGCGACTTCAACGATTCGTCGGTTTTGTGGCCGGTAATTTTGCAAATCTCGCGATTTTCAATACCTGCGTTTGACAGCAAAGTGACGGCAGTTGCCCGAAGACAATGGTTTGTATACATTTTGAGACCAGAGTTGGTAGAAATTTCTTTCATCATGTTTGTTGCTAATGACATTTACACCAACTGGCCTCGTGGTGTACCATTCGGGATCGTCGATGAAAGTACAGGACAGAATTGGTCCTATGTTGCATAAATGCGTTTGTTGGGCTCAAATAAGTCTTTGAGGTCCCCCCTGTGATTTTTAGTGACTTCGGAGTGTGTCATTTCAATAAACTCGACCCCCTGTTATGTATGTGTGTGATGTGCGTACTAATCCGGACTAATTGCTTGTACTAGCCCATACTATTGCCGATTTTATAGTGTTAGCCCACTGACATACCATGCCGAAGTATGCCGCAGTTTAACATGAATACCCCACTCACACACAGTGTACCGATCAGTCATTGTTTTTAGTCCCTTAATGCAGAGCGCCATGCAGGGAAACAACAAGTACCATCTTTTGACTTCTTTTTTTACGACGCAGCCGGGGATCGAACACCACACCTTCCGCTCTCCGGGCGGACGCTCTACCATTAGACCACAGGGGTCACCTGGTTTAGTATTTGAACGTCGTGTCCATGCTCTGTGATCATGGATGGGTTAACACTTTAAGGGACATATTCAGTACAGCATGGGCGCTTTCTTTTTTATATGATGATATGAGGATATGATACAGGGATATAATGATGAAAAGGGGAAGGGAGAGAAGAGAGAGATGGGAGGGGAAAGGCGTCAATGTCTCAGGTCGCCCGAATGTTGGGCAAATAAAAAAGTGTAATAACTCAACTGTTGGAAAAGTACCGTAAAACGGGTGGAGTTGCTACGTGACCTGGGCGTGGCAGGCCTAACAAACGTCACCTAGACATGATCTTCATAATAGATTCAAATCTGATCGTGTTATCAAAAGAGAATTCAGCACAATAACAGGCGAATTTCGACATCTACCGTTGAAAACCGGTTGTATGTAGCTCACCTGAAAGTAAGGTGTCCTGTGAAGAGTATAAACCTAACAGTTGACCATAGGCGGCAAGTTTGGGTGGGAAAGGTAACACCAGGGGGCGGGGTGTGCCCCAATGGCGTTACACCATGCTTACAGAAGAATCAAGGTGTTTGTCTCCGAGTCACAGATGGCAGAAATCGTTGTTGGCACTGGCAACAGTGCTTAACCATGATCGATATAGGGTTATAGTGTCGTGGTGTGGGGCGGTTTAACACATGACAGATGAACTGACTGGTTCATTGGAAATGGACATTTGACTGGCCAGAGAGATGTTGACGGAAGTTTGCGTCCTGGCGTTGTTCGATTCCCTGGAAGTATCGGCAGACATGTTGAACTGCAAGATGACAATTCCAGACCAGTATCTCTGACGAGAAGGCAATAATTAAGTCATGATATTTTGGGTGATACTACTACATACACATGAATAGATAATGAACAGATAATAGAATGACACATCTTATCAACACATTGTAGAGCTGCCTATGTTGCCACAGATGCACGAGGGAAGTTTTGTTTGTTTTCCTTCTATGAAATAAATAATGTGAAATAAATGTGTAAATGTTGTCATTTGAAATATATCACAGCTCCGTCTATTCTTTACAAAACATGATGTAGAAAATACTTATTTTCAATGCAAGAGAGTAACTAGTCTAGATAATTCGCCAGGACAGATTCCATTTGCGGGTTGGGGACAAAATACCTGTGAAAATTATATGAATGGACCACTGAAAATCAGTGATGACACCAGATGGTTGCCATTCATACAATTTGCAATAAAAAAGTAAGTATTTATAAAATATGCCCGAGTGTTATTATTATAATCTGTATGACTAGTTCAATGCGCTTCAATTTCAAAAATCTCATTTTCCTCGCATATTTAAAAGGCCTGGCTTGAACATATTAAATTTACCACATTAGTATGACCTGATTAAACTGACTCAGATATGACCGTTGGGTCAGTCTGACCTAAACACATCTGTGCTGACAACGTGATATTTATTATTATTCCCTCTGTAAAATGACGGAGACAGATAAATAGAGATATACTAGAGGCTAGCTTAAATTGATTGTACCATTCGGACAATATCATGGGCATGTATTAATGAAACTCAGTCAAATAGTGATGATACCAGGTGTTCGCGAAAATGTGAGTGTAATCTGCACCACAGGTGGAAACCGTGGCAAACACATGCAAAAGCAAGTCAACTGTCCACTTGAAAAATACACGGGAACATATGGTACAAGTCAATGTAGGGAATTGCATTGAACGCATTGCCATATTGCTGAAATAATGCTGATGCGACGTTAAATTTTTACTCCCTCACTCACATGAAAAGATTATTTGCGCTGTTCCTCCTACTGTTCAAGATGTCAACTTGTACACAAAACAACATGATTGTTTCGTAATCAACTTTTATCAGTAAGGGGGATGAAAATAACAAACAGCAGATATTGTTGGGTATAGGGTATTCATTGCCGTGTACCGTATTGACATTTAATAGACTATTCCCGATTTTGAGTTATTTTTGCAATTCATTGTTCCCATTTGGAGGCAAACGGACTGTACTAAAAGGAACGATATTTACATCTACACCTTGTGGAGCTACTAATTATGACTCAGGGCTTCTTTGGAATGGACATTCCATTAACATTCCATTGGGACACGGATGTCCCGGGTCGTCTAAGGCGCAACAATTCGCTGTGCAGAGTTACTTTCCTTGGGAACACCAGAAACATATGAGTGTTTCCCGTTTCGCCCCAATTATGTTTCCAGGTCAATTATTGTTTTAACATAAGCAGGTGCTCAACTATGTTTTAAGGTCAATATACATAATCGAACTGTAATATTTGGAATGTCGTCTGCTTCTTCAGCGAGTTCCTCCCACCCATTGCAGACGTATTTGAAAGTGCTCCTTTTGTTGGATGTGAGCTCGCTTGTTTGTTTTGTCTGCTCTTTGTCTTTGTTGAGTGGGTTGCCAGAGCCAAGTCATCTGCGAAAAGCAGAGGGCTTCACGAACTTTAGTTTTTGCCTTCAGGCGAGCTGAAACAGGTTCCCATCCTGGAGGTAGAATACGACGATCGGGGATACAAAGCGTGCTTGCGTATGACTGTGAAAAAGATTCCAAACAGGGTAGCTTCATGTGCACATTGCCCTGCTTACACCACTTCGGATGTCGACAGCCTCACTGGAAGAGCTATTGAACTGCATGGCGCCTTTCATGTCAGTGTGGAGTGACTGAATCATAACGAGGAGCCAATCTTGGTAAAGTCGAAGGCTTTTGTGAGGTTGAGGAATGTGAAATGGGTTGGCTGCATCTGCTCTCTGCCCTTTTCCAGCAGCCGTCGTCTGAGAAGAGCATGTTGGTCATGGATCATTCTTTCCCGAATCCAAACTGATTCGGGATGCACCATATCAACACGTCTGCTGAGGACCACACAAGTGAAGTGAGTGAGTGAGTGAGTTAAGTTTTAAGTCACATCGGCAATATTTCAGCCATATCGTGACTATCAAAGGTTAAATATTAGAAATACTTTGAAAACGTATAAAAACCTGCCAACGATGGGCAGTAAAATAACTAGATTTATCACAGAGAAATATTTAAAACTAGTATGGAATCATAAAATTGATATTACGATACATAAAAATACACTATAAAAACAGGCTATGATCTCCAACAACTGAAAGGAGATCACCATACTGGGGACCATGGGGACTTACAGTACTTTTGCTACCTGCATGGACCCCAGCTGGATTTACATCATCCCTTCAGGTGTTGGCAATTATTAACACATTTAGCCAAATTAAAACAACATATATTCTACGGTTAAAAGATATGGTAAGAATAAATCTACTTTGAAAGACGTGGTCTTACATACCCTCTCCAGGGGACAATAATTTTACACTACTTCAACCCCCTTAAAGGATACAGCCACTAGCAATCTCAGGTATCACATTTATTCTGCCAATTATAAAACACTATATTATATACACAATATATTAATCAAAATTTATGGAACAATTCAATTTCTTTTAAAAAACCAATAACTAAATGAGAACTGATATTAAAAAGTTCCTTCATAGATGTAATCTTGAAATATTTATCCCTTGTGATGGAAAAATCAACACAGTCAAGCAGGACATGCTTGACCGTGATTCTTTCATCACAAGGGATGCAAAACGGAGGATCCTCACCTTTTAATAAATATTCGTGCGTACATCTGCTGTAGCCAATACGACATCGTCTTAATACGACCTCTTCAAATCTGGACTGACAACCCAAGTAGGTGTAACCAGTAGTGGGTTTAATTTCATGTAATTTATTGTCTACTTGGGTGTCCCACTTCTTCTGCATTAGATCTCGGATGTAAGATCCAATAACAGGTTTATAATCACTATAGGGTATAAGAAGTGGTGTCACAGATTTGTTGAGTGCTGCTTTTGCAGCAGCATCGGCCATTGTTTTCCCAACAATACCAACATGGCTGGGTAACCAACAAAAAACGATGTCGCACTGGCCAGTAGCAAGAACATTTAATAATTCAATAATTTCAATTAAAAGTGGATGTTTACAAGACTGATTTTTAATTGCCTGAAGACAAGAAAGAGAATCTGAAAATATAATAAATTGCTTATGTTTGGAATGTTTACTTATGTACTCTAATGCTGTTAATATGGCCTTGGATTCGGCTGTAAAAATGGAACAGTTATCTGGAAGTCTTGAAGATATAGTCCTGGATCCAATGATGGTGGCGCTGGCAACTGCGTCACCATCCTTAGATCCATCGGTAAATATAGATTTATAAGTATCATATTTGCTTCTTAATTCATTATATTCTTGTTGATAAATAAGCTGATTTGTTTCCGATTTCCTGAATTTAGTTAAGGATAGATCCACCTCTGGCATTACCAATTGCCATGGCGGGGAAGACAAAAGTTCTGTGGGAGATATCAGGTCAAGATGTATGTTAGCAGCTGAAATATGATGTTTTATTCTTATTCCAAGGGGTGGAGTAAGACTTGATTTTTTATTGTAGAGTTCTTCATAGAGGGGAGTAAAAACACAACCGAAGGCTGGATTGGAGTTATTAGAATGCAATTTAGAAATGTACTGTAAAGATAACTTTATACGACGTTGTTGAAGTGATGGTTCATCAGCTTCCAGATACAGGCTATGAACCGGAGACGTTCTAAACGCTCCAAGGCAAAGCCTCAGGCCCTGATGATGAATAGAATCAAGTTTTTTTAAATTACTTTTACATGCTCCACCATATATAATGGAGCCGTCATCAAGTTTAGAGCGGATAAGCGTTCTGTACAGTTGGAGGAGGGTTTTCTGATCCCCTCCCCATTTTGAATTTGAAACTACTTTTAATAAATCCAATGCTTTCAGGCATTTAGTCTTTAAATAATTTATATGTGGCAGAAAGGTCATGTGCTGGTCGAAAATAATACCAAGAAACTTGGCCTCTTTCACTACTTTGATAGGAACACCATCTAAAACTATATCAGGGTCCTTATGCGGTTTATACTTTCTGCAAAAATGAATGCAGTTGGTTTTAGCTTTTGAAAACTTGAAACCATTTTCAAGAGACCATTTATGAATTTTATTCAAGCATAATTGAAGTTGCCTTTCAATAGTATGCATATTTTTACCACGACAGGAAATGTTAAAATCATCCACAAAAAGTGATCCGTCGATCGAATCAGTTAAAACTTTTGATAAACTATTTATCTTTATGCTGAATAATGTGACTGCCTTGAAATACTGAAAATACTGCCTTGAGGGACACCCTGATCCTGATTATAATTATCAGACAGGGTGGAACCCACTCGGACCTGAAATTGTCTGTCTGTTAAAAAGTTTGATATAAACTGAGGCAAACGACCTCGCAATCCAAAATTATGTAAATTTTTCAAAACACCAAGTTTCCATGTAGTGTCATATGCTTTTTCGAGATCGAAAAAGATAGACACTGCATGTTGTTTGTTTATTATGGCATTTTTAACGAATGATTCTAAACGTACTAAATGATCGATAGTACTTCTGTTTTTACGGAAACCACATTGTATATTGGTAATGAGATTATTGGTTTCTAAGTACCAAACAAGTCGATTGTTTACCATGCCTTCCATGGTTTTGCAAACGCAGCTTGTCAATGAAATTGGACGATAATTTGATGGATCCGTGTGATCACGTCCTGGTTTAGGTATTGGAACAACAATAGCCGCACGCCATGAAGGTGGAAAACTTCCTGTCGTCCAGATTTTATCAAAAATATTTAACAGAGATAGTAAACATGATTCTGGTAAGTGCTTCAGGAGTTGATAATGTATGTTATCAGCTCCAGTAGCAGTATCGTGAGCTTGTCCAAGGGCAGTATGTAGTCCATGAATACAAAAAATTTCATTGTAATCTTCCCCATTATCTGAATTAAAATTAATAGGTTTCTTTTCCTGCTGTTTTTGGTATTTTTGGAATTGAGGTACATAATTTGATGAGGAAGAATGTTTAGCCAAAGTTTCACCCAGTTTATTAGCAATATCGGATTTATCAGTTAACAATTCATTCCCATTTTGAAGATGGTGGATACCAGATTTAGATCCCTTACCTTTGATTTTTTTAATCATGTTCCATACCTTCGACATTGGCGTTCGTGAATTTATTTTTGAAACATAAGCTTGCCAAGACATGCGTTTATTTTGCTTAAACGTACGCCGTGCTTTAGCATTGACAATTTTGAATTTATTTAAATTATGTACCATAGGATGGTGACGGAAATACTTTTCAGCTTTCTTCCGTGCCTTCCTAGCTTGTTTGCAAGTATCATTAAACCATGGTTTACAGATGTGTGGATTAGCAGAGGACTTAGGAATACATTCATCAGCTATTTGATTTAGTTCATCAGAAAACATTTATATTGAATCAGGAACATCAATAAAACGACCAGGATGTAACTTGTTTTCACAGAGTAATTCGAACAACGACCAGTCAGCTTTACTGAAGTTCCATCTTGATGATGGAGGAACATCAGATGGAGTTATGTTTTGAAGAATAGTCGGGAAATGGTCACTTCCAAAGAGGTCGTCGTGGACTGACCATTCAAATTCATTTAATAATTCAGAGTTTGTGAGTGATAAATCAAGAGATGAATATGTGCCTGTACCGGGATGTAAATAAGTTTTAGAGTTATCATTAAAAATACATAAGTCATTGTTCGAAAGAAAGTCTTCTAATATTCTCCCTTTATGGTTTGTAGCAGTACCACCCCAAAGTGGATTATGCCCATTGAGATCCCCCATGATGATACAGGGCTTGGGTAGCTGGTCATATAGGGCTTGAAGATCAATTATTTGAAGAGTCGAAGATGGCGGTACATAAAGAGAACATAACGTAAAAACAAAGTTTAAAGTTAACCGAACAGCAACAGCTTGAAGTGGCGTATTAAGAGGAACAAGGCTGTGTATAAGACCCTGCCTCACCACGAGAGAAGAGCCTCCAGTGGCTTTAGCAGCTGGAGGTGAATAAAAATGATACGAATCATACTGTCTGATGTCAATTAAATCAGTATTTTTTAAGTACGTCTCTTGTAAGCACAGTGCTGAAGGTTGATAATCCTGAATTAATAATTGTAAATCATTTAAGTTGTTCCTTAGTCCTCTGCAATTCCATTGGATTATGTGAGAAGAGCTACACACGGCGGCTCAACTGGAGATCGTGAGCGGGAGGGAGGTCCATTCCCATGAGCTGGGACTGAGTGACTAACCTCCATCTCCAGAGGTTCAAAAGGATTATGAACCTCAATAGTTGGAGGAGAAGGCACCTCCAAATGCTGGATTGGCTTGCCTTTCTTCTTCGATTGTTTTTTGTTCATCCTTGATATGTGGGCTTTGCCCTGAACAGTTTCAATTACGGTTTCTGGTTCTGAACTTATAGTTGTAGTAGGTTCTGGTGAGAGAGTCTCTGTTTGAGAAGCTGATGTTGCTTTGGATGGGTCATTTCGAGATGTCTTACTGGTCTCATTAGTAATTTGTGTATCCTGTATCCACGAGATATCAGTTTGTGTGGAGGACGTTGAAAATGTGACAGCTGGAGTAGGAGAGGACACAGCAGCTGAATAAGTTCTGGTAGAAGTTTGCAATGGAAGGAGTAATTTTTTGGCATCTGTGTAGGAAATGTTGTTTGTACATTTGAGTTTCAAGATTTTAGTTTCCTGCTCAAATACAGGACAAGATTTGGATGAGGACAAGTGCTTTCCGTTGCAGTTGGCACATTTGATTTCATTTGTGCAGTCTGAACTCTCATGAGTTCCACTGCAACGGAAACATCTTGCCTTAGCAGTACAAAATTTAGCTCCATGGCCGAACTTTTGACACTTGTAACACCGGAGTGGATTTGGGATATAAACCTCAACTCCGATGTTAAAGTAGCCAGCTTTAATGGATTTTGGAATAGTGGACATTGAAAAAGTGAACAGATAAGTCTGGGTGTTAACAATAGTTCCTTCCTGTGTTTTCCTGGTAAAACGCTTAACTGCGGTGACGCCTTGATTTTTTAATTCATCTGCTATGTCCTCTTCAGCCATGTCTGACAGACAGCGAGCGCGATCTCTCACAATACCTCTGCAAGAATTCAGTGTCTTGTGCACTGAGACAACAACCTTTGTGTTAACAAACTGCTGAAGACCCAGCAGATTAACGGATTGTTGTCTCCGTGCACATTCAACAAGGATTGAGCCAGAACGAAGACGTGTGACATTCTTGACTTCCCCACAGGTACTTTGGATTCCCTTGGAGATGACAAAAGGATTGAGCTTTAAAGGAGAGCCATCAGCAGATGAAATGACGATGAACCTAGGCCAAGAATTGGCCACTTGTGGAGAGACATCTTCATCAGACGAGACAGAATCTGTATGCCTACGTTTGTTTGTATTTGAAGAACCAGAGTGCAGATTTAGAGACATGTTGTAAGTATAAGTTTCAGCATCCCTGCTCCCCATCCACCATCGAGTGTCACCAAGGACAGTGTTATATTGCACCGGATATCCAGGATGCAAACACCAGGGATACAGGGATGTTATACTCCAGCAAATATGACTTGAATAGCTATATTTATCTACCAGATGTAGTGCCAGGCAGGTTCAGTCCATGACAAGAAACTGGAGACATACAGAATACAGAGGTCAACATCACCAGATTGGCCCATGAGCCACCGCCTTCTGGCGTAAGACTCTAGGCAATATAGTCAATCAAAAAGTGAGAACTCATACAAGTTAAGCATGGCCAAGACCAAAATATACATGAAAATATAACACGGGTGTGCATACACAATATTACGCACAGGGCCTGGCATGACCAGCCGATTGATAAGACCGGGCCCATCTTACCACCCGTCTAGGCGAAGTAAGGGTCAAAGTAGTGTGTTGGGCAAAGGAACACAGTTCCAGGAACCAGTGCCCTCAACTACCAGACTCCCGTCCTCCGCCGACACAGGGACGCAACCCACGGCAAACAGGTTGCCCATTTTAGTCGCCTCATACGACCAGCAATGGGAGGCTGTGGAAATATTCTACCCCGGTTCCACACGGGGGAAGAGCTATTAGCGCTACCCAGCACTCACCACGAGGAGGTTGCTCTTCACCAGTGCCCACACAAGTGAAGAACAATCCTGCAATGCTCAGTAAAAAGAGATCCAGGAGTAGTTGTTAGAAACGCTGCTGTCACCCTGCTATAAACGCTATTCTTGTACAAGGTTATGATGTTGAAGTCTACAGTGCTATGGTGTACCACGCCCTCCTCCATCACTGGCACAGACGTTCAAACGGGTGACTAAGCAGGAGCCCCTTTCCATTGTTGGCAGCCTCTGGAGGGATCCCATCCATTCCAACCGTGGATTTCTCGTCCTCGTTCCATTATTACAAGCCTTATCATTCTGAACATTCAATCCTTCATAGCAAAGCTGACACCATGATTGATGGTTTGATCAGGCCCTGTAGCATGGCGATGTCCACTTGTAGTCTTCGGAGTTTGTTGTGGATGATAGCAGTCTTGGGTACATCCTTCAACACCCGAAGGTCCACTGACAATCCTGTCGTCATGGTGCTAACATACGAGCATCCCAACCAAAGAGCTGGCTTCATGAGTTTCTTTCGTCCTTCTGTGTTGTCTTATTTGGTGCAAAGTTTACGGTGTGCGGGTCAGACTTGCCAGAGCACAATGCATTGATACTCTCCACCATCGGAAGCAGCCCCTGGGGCTATATTCTACGCCAATAAAGATAAACTTATCGGAGGAGTACTGCTTACCAGGCTGTCCGTCACCCTGAGATGATGCTGGAGGAGTTACCGCTCCAGGTCACAGACCTGGGCAGTGTGATGCCATTGCAAGAGGTCCCAACTCTCCATGTATCGCTGATAGAGACAAGGGAAAGGAAAAATACATGTACAGTACCACTTGGTATTAACGGCGTAGTAAGAGCTGCATGAGGGGTTTTGAAGATAACAACTTACTGCATAAGGGACTCCGACTCCTTCAGCCTTTCCAATGGATAGAACAGACGCAAGGCAGAGTGGGATATGAGTGAGAGTTTATTCTCTCCTAGACGAGAAGCTAGCCAATACTGACTAGACCCCTTAGCCCAATGCATCTGGTTTTGAGATGCCAGATTGCCATTTTTTTCCTACAATGCGAGGCATATATAAATAAAATAAGTGAAAGAGGGGTTTGTATATTTTAAGAAACCTCCTCCCACCGGAAATGAAATGGTTGCTCCCTTTTAGGTTATACTTCCCTGTGTCCTAATGTTTGCTTATCCCCATACCCACGATCACCACAACCTTCCTTTGTTCCCTTAAGAGTGGTGGGCGGATCCCACATCCGCATTCAACCGTATTCTAACGCAAATAGCACTACACAACTGCACAACTCCAGATCTCTAGAGGAGTATAGGGCAGGCTGGGACTTATAGTGGTGGGTGAGATCGCAGGTACAGGTATGTGTGTTTAAGGTTCATAATGTTCATTAATGTAGTTTGTATGATCGTTGTAGAAATATACGCTCAACGCCGGAGAATAACCAATCACAATTAACCGAAACATTTCTTATGGCGTAAAAGTCAAAATAGCAGTGAAAATTACATAAATGGATCACTGAAAATCAGTGATGATACCAAGTGTTCGCAAAAGGAGAAAACATGTCCTGCCTACCCGCAGCCTTTAGGGGGAATATTCACTTGTTACATGTTGGTATCTGTATGACCATAGTCATAGAAACTACCCAACCCCACGCCCCACGCCTTTCCCCTTCAATGGGTAGATTCCTGTATTAACGCTCTTACCAAAATGTATTCCACTCTATTGACACTGTCACCATGACCCGAGATATATTTACACATAAGTTGTTTATAATACAACTGTCAAAATGCTATACCTGGTGCATTCAGGACAAAGAATTAATTCGCTCAACAAGGAAGTAAATCATACAGGCTGGGACTCTCAGTGGTGGGTGAGATCACATGCACAGGTATGTGTGTTATCTGTTTCAAGGCACAGTCGCAGTCATAGTTGTATCCACAATTCTAAGAAAGATAGAGGAAAGATAGAGAAATGTTTACATCTGTGTATCATATCTTGATACTGTATAAAAACGTAATGATGTGGAGGATATTTCCAAATTTGACACATCAATCGCAAAAATTATGTCTGATCGCGATGCAGTTCTCTATTTTGACTTGTACCATATGTTCCCGTGTTTTTAGGTGAACAACTGCCTTGCCTTTGCATGTGTTTCTGACTTGTAACACTGGTGGAGCAGGTACACCTGGTATCATCACTATTTGATAACGATTCATTAACGATTCATTAACACATGATGTAGTTGGAGTTGTACAATCGACTCTGCTTTTGGTGGATGTTCATTATGAACATGGAAAGGATTTTGTTGCTTATATTTACAATTGTATGAGTGGGTGAGTTAATATTTAACATCACATTGGCAATGTTTTAGCCATATCGTGACGAGACAAATATTTACATTAAAGGTGAATGTTTAAACTGAATGTTTAAACTGTGTACAATCCTGTCTCTGAAGGACAGTTATAATAACTCGATTATCACAGATGTGCGTAAAACTAGTTTGCCATTTAGAGCATGTAAACATATATTAGCCTTCAACAACACAATGTGAAAATGGGCTTAGATCGCCAGCAACTCCTTTAGGAGGGATATTCACTTTTTGTTACATGTTGGTATCTGTATGAATACTACTCCCCCCCCCCCCCCCCCCCTACAATGGGATGGTAGTTGAAGCATTATTCACGCTAAAATTCGGTTTAATGTCTCATATGAGTACAATGTGAACCCTGTAATCTTGTGCAGCTACATGTATATTATCCTGTCGATATATTGCTGGACTATTTAATAACCGATGTATATCAATCTTATGTTCAGAATGATCAGTTCAGTGTGGCGCATGTGGCAGTGTGGCAACACAGTGCAACACGATGTACATGTATAATGTGTTCAACTCTCAAGCGAACATAACTGTATGATGATTAAAGTTAAACGTGCGTGTAAATATTGTTAGTTTTAAGATAATAAATAACCAGGTTTAATTGTTCTGACGTTTGGTATTTACCAATTGTGTATATAGATGTAGTTATTTCACTCAAGTGAAAAATCTAAACTTTCGCAATCCCCCCATTTATATTCCAAGTGGGGATAAGCCTTGGAAAATGTTTTGTGATTCAGTTATCATCGCCTCCCTAGGCCTTGTATGACATTTGATTTCCATCCATGTTCATTGTGCTGGAGAAGTTGTACCCTATCATTTGTAACCAAGTCACAGACATAGGTCACAACAAACTCCAACCAGTGCACTGGGCTTTGAGTTTTCAAATGTAGAACTTTACATTGAAGGTATATATCATGTACATCGACAATATTTTTAATGATATGATATTCCGCCGATTGATGAAAAATTGTATGAATATTGGGACACAAATATTTTTAAATGCATGACCACTTTTGATTTGAAATTGGGAACAATTCGGCAAGAATAAAACAGCCTTCTTTTGATTGATAATTCCCATATTCTCACTTGTACGTTGTATAATGTCTAATCCGTAAGTGAGATCCTTATAAATAAGAGTAGATATTGTTTTTAGTTTTTTAATAGTTAAACAATATTTTTAAGTTGTTCACGAATACACGTACATGATGTTAGTAATGGCAATTCATTGTAACTGTCTCTCTGTATATGCGGATTGATTAATACCTTCAGTAAGTTCCTTCTTCTTATGATTAGGTCAGTTTACTCTTGAATACACAATGTCACTCGCCTAAGAAGTCGGTGCGTCTACAATACCTGGTCTCGTTCACTTACAATCTGCAACACCACGCGTGAATAAACAGTTATGCTAGGTGCAAATACCTTGCCTGTATATATATTTTTGTAGATACATGTATGACATATTTTCGTTAATTGTGGATATATTAGGTGCAAAGAAACAAAAAAGATGAAATGGTGCCTTGATCAACACCGCGTTCCCGATGTGTATCATCGCATAATGGTTCATTCTATTACATGTGTGTTTGGAGGCGATATCAAAGGCGCGGCACAGCACAGACACAGACAGTGTCGTCCGTTTCGTGTGAACTACCACCCCATTTCCCCACCCTGTTAGTCAGAGTTATGAAATCGGTACACAAATAACTTGCGGTGTCATGGTGGAAGGATGCACGCAACTCTCGTAAACAACGGCTGTCAATCTGTCTGCTTCAGCTACCATACAATTCTCCCTGTCACAACTGTCGTTTATCCGTCTTTTTCAGAATATCAATTGTAAACACTTCGTTATCATACTGACGTATGTCGTATACAGCTCTCTTATTTGATACAAAACAGTAAGTAAGATATATAACTGGTCGATCAACTGGATGTGACATCCTTATATCAGCTAACGGCCCTGTTTGTGAACATATGCACTAGACATAAGATTCAAGGACTAATAAAATCAATTGTAAACCGTACAGACAATAAAGACAAATAAAACATGTCTTGGCATCATGTGTTGTGTTTTAGATGATGGTTATGACCTGAAATGTTATGACGTTCGATTAGGAAGGAGAAACATTGGCAACACTGACATGAGCAATAAGATTTAGCAAACTTAACGTGCCCAACAGGATAGAGAGAAAATGGCTCAAACAAATAGATTTTAATTTTAAAACTATTTTACTGAACAACTTGCTTGTGCACAAGCGGTCCCTAAAGATAGGATATTGCATAAACGACACAAACGTGATTGACTATTTTGAGTTGTTGTAGACTGGCGAATAGCAAGTGTTTGTCATGCTATGCGTATACTTCCATATACACACATCCAGATATACCACCTGTGTGAAGCATTATGAAGCTGAGAACTGAGATGCCAAGTATTACGTGCACTCACATACAGAAGCAATGTCATTCTTAAGTGTATGTCCTTTCTCTGAAAAATGTAACTCTGAAGTATTTTGAATTGTAGTAAATATAGTACTGAATAAAACTTGGTAACTCGGCATTAATTTGGAAGTGTCTACCATAAATCTTTTTGAAGCTTTCCTGAGGCTTTGAATGTTGTAATCTTAAGATCTTAAGTTAGAACCTCAAGTCAAGTCTCAAGTTTTATGTTTTCAATTTCACCCAAGAATATCATTTTTCATATTCTAAGATCAACCTCTTGTTCAGAGAGAATCTCTTTTTTTATTTCTTGTTTAATAATGCTACATTGAGATTTGACAAATGTTATCTACATTTGATGATATAACTTCCGATTATCGATTTCCCTGGCATTTCAGTTAAAGTGCTCTTAATCTCTGATAACTGATTGCTTTTAGAACTCACGAAAACCCACACAGGAACGAATAAAGGGGTGTCAGCGACCACAGGTGAGAACATCTCACAGTTCACGCAGTTCACATGCTGACATTACAGTTTTGACCTGCCACTCTTGATCACAAGTGTTTTCGAACTTCACATGGCGTCATCACAACAATGATATTATCAAATTTCTTGTGGAAATCCTTTGACAGAGCATTTTCAGCGGAGCTCGTTCACACTTGGCCAACAATCCAAGGGCGATAATCCTGTTGCTCTATTCGTGACTGTGAGCTTATTGTAACGCCAGTGTGAGCAGTTTTAAAGTTATATCAGTTGTGTCAGCTTGACGTGGGAAGAAACCAGGAAGTAATGCATGCCTCAGATGTTTAACATTGTCGTTACAGACACGATCTCAGATAGGTGGCTTACAAATCTAATGTAAAAATTATTCATCCATGCGGCATTGTATTGATACACCTGATATGTGTGATGGTGTTCGACTCCCTACATGTGTAAAATGTGTGAAGCCCATTTCTGGTGTCCCCCACATTGATATTGCTGAATTATTGCTAAAAGCGGCATTAAACAATACCCTTTCACTAATGTTCGGGATGTGAAATGATACAGTGTATAGATATCTCTGTGATATCCTACTGCGATGTAGTAATAATAATTGTCCATTTGGTTGAACAATCAAAAACTGAAAGAAAGTACAAGTCTCTGTCCCCGATTTTCTGTATACCGATCACTACAATGTTACCCCAACCTTCACCTTTCCTCTTCACTGTGCAGGTTCCTAACAACTGTAAATGTATCTATACTGCTGCTTTCACGGGACTGGCGTATACTGTGCATGCAGGGACTTCTAGTGAGTGAGTGAGTGAGTGAGTGAGTGAGTGAGTGAGTACGGTTTTACGCCGCTTTTAGCAAAATTCAAGCAATTTCACGGCGGGGGACACCAGAAATGGGCTTCACACATTGTACCCATGTCGGGAATCGAACCCGGTCTTCGGTGTGACGAGCGAACGCTTTAACCACTTGGCTACCCGACCGCCCCGCAGGGTCTTCTAATTGTTGGTCTAATAACATGTAGAGGTAGGTGTGTTTAGTGTTCACAGTCATTGTTGTGATCGATGTAAAGACAATAAGGGAAGGCCATTCACTAGTTGTTTCATATGGATATGAATATTACCCAAACTCTTACCATCGCTCCACATTAGGAGATCTCTTTATAAGCACAAATATAATATACTGACACGTGTAACCATGACCTGAGATATTATTTTCATAGGTGTGGTGTACAATAACGCAGATATCACAGTTTGTGCACTCAAAAAGGAAGTAATCGAGAAGGCAGGGATTAAAATGGTGAGCAAGAACCTATGTGTCTTTGTGTTCAGAGCCCAGTCATTGTGTTATCAATGTTAAGATAATTTTGGAAGGGCTGTCACTTAGGAGATAAATATTTCGTTTTGTACAATTTGCGTGATGTTTTGCTGAATGGATGTACGGAAATTTCAGGCTGTCGTTTGCAATACGTCTCCTCGTGCTCGCCTTCGAAAGGATGCATGACATGGAGTGCTGCGAAACCGATCAATGGTTTCGAGGTACTCCAATAATGATGGTTCACTTTACGAAAGGGGTTGTCACATGTTCAAGCCCATTTCTCAGAAAATAAACAAACAACAGGAAATATCACAAATTCAATTCTTTATCACAGTTCCTCATCTTACTTGTAATTTGTAGTTATGCGTATCTATAAAATACAAATAATCGAAGTTAGAAAAGACGTACATACTGTTTGGCCCCTATACAAGATGGTGTCAACTCGTCGGAAACTGAGGTGGTGACAAGAGACGTCAATCATGTGCGATATTTTAGACATGCAGCTTAGCTGGGATGGAAAAAGTTGTTTACTGTTACAGTGGAATAACATATGTGAGAGAGGCCTTGGGAATTGGCAGAGGAATTAACCTGGAAGTTATTCACGAAAGCAGTGGACAGTGGCAGGATATTTGTTTCTCCGACAGGTACCAAATTACGTTCGTTAGCGAGCTGCTGCTGTCCCTGAAGAAGGTTCGAATAATGTCGTTTTTGAGCCGAGCTCGAGTCAATGGAATGCGACTTCAACGATTCATCGGTTTTGTGGCCGGTAATTTTGCAAATCTCGCGATTTTCAATACCTGCGTTTGACAGCAAAGTGACGGCAGTTGCCCGAAGACAATGGTTTGTATACATTTTGAGACCAGCGTTGGTAGAAATTTCTTTCATCATATTGCTAATGACATTTACACCAACTGGTCTCGTGGTGTACCATTCGGGATCGTCGACGTGGACTCGTCTCTTGGGAGCCTGGTAAAAAGCACCATTGTTGGAATTGAGGAGAGACATGTATATTTTCAATGAAAGTACAGGACAGAATTGGTCCGATGTTGCATAAATGCGTTTGTTGAGCTCAAATGAGTCTTTGAGGTCCCCCCTGTGATTTTTAGTGACTTCGGAGTGTGTCATTTCAATAAACTCGAACCCCTGTTATGTATGTGTGTGATGTGCGTACTAATCCGGACTAATTGCTTGTACTAGCCCATACTATTGCCGATTTTATAGTGTTAGCCCACTGACATACAATGCCGCAGTATGCCGCAGTTTAACATGAATACCCCACTCAGACACAGTATACCGATCAGTCATTGTTTTTAGTCCCTTAATGCAGAGCGCCATGCAGGGAAACAACAAGTACCATCTTTTGACTTCTTTTGTTACGACGCAGACGGGGATCGAACACCACACCTTCCGCTCACCGGGCGGACGCTCTACCATTAGACCACAGGGGTCACCTGGTTTAGTATTTGAACGTTGTGTCCATGCTCTGTGATCATGGATGGGTTAACACTTAAAGGGACATATTCAGTACAGCATGGGCGCTTTCTTTTTTATATGATGATATGAGGATAACTGTTCTGTTGATAGAGTACATGTATGGTTGAATCTATACTACTGACAAAAAGAAAGGGATATAATGATTTTAAGGGGAAGGGGGAGAAGTGAGAGAGGGGAGGAGGAAGGCATCAGTGTCTCAGGTCGCCCGAATGTTGGGCAAATCAAAAAGTGTAATATCTCGACTGTTGGAAAAGTACTATCAAACGGGTGGGGTTGCTACGAGACCTAGGCGTGGCAGGCCTAAAAAACGTCACCTAGACATGACCTTCATAACAGATTCAAATCTGATCCTGTTATCAAAAGAGAATTCAGCACAATAACAGGCGAATTTCGACATCTACCGTTGAAAATCGGTTGTATGTAGCCCACCTGAAAGTAAGGTGTCCTGTGAAGAGTATAAACCTAACAGTTGACCATAGGCGGCAAGTTTGGGTGGGAAAGGTAACACCAGGGGGCGGGGTGTGCCCCAATGGCGTTACACCATGCTTACAGACGAATCAAGGTGTTTGTCTCCGAGTCACAGATGGCAGAAATCGTTGTTGGCACTGGCAACAGTGCTTAACCATGATCGATATAGGGTTGTAGTGTCATTGTGTGGGGCGGTTTAACACATGACAGATGAACTGACTTGTTCATTGGAAATGTACTAGAATAACTAGTCTAGATAATTCGCCAGGACAGATTCCATTTGCGGGTTGGGGACAAAATACCTGTGAAAATTATATGAATGGACCACTGAAAATCAGTGATGACACCAGATGTTTGCCATTCATACAATTTGCAATAAAAAAGTAAGTATTTATAAAATATGCCCGAGTGTTATTATTATAATCTGTATGACTAATTCAATGCGCTTCAATTTCAAAAATCTCATTTTCCTCGCATATTCAAAAGGCCTGGCTTGAACATATTAAATTGACCACATTAGTATGACCTTATTAAACTGACTCAGATATGACCATTGGGTCAGTCTGACCTAAACACATCTGTGCTGACAACGTGATATTTATTATTATTCCCTCTGTAAAATGACGGAGACAGATAAATAGAGATTTACTAGAGGCTTGCTTAAATTGATTGTACCATTCGGACAATATCATGGGCATGTATTAATGAAACTCAGTCAAATAGTGATGATACCAGGTGTTCGCGAAAAGGTGAGTGTAATCTGCACCACCGGTGGAAACCGTGGCAAACACATGCAAAAGCAAGTCAACTGTCCACTTGAAAAATACAACGGGAACATAATGTAGGGAATTGCATCGAACGCATTGCCATATTGCTGAAATAATGCTGATGCGACCTTAAATTTTTACTCCCTCACTCACGTGAAAAGATTATTTGATGTTTGCGCTGTTCCTCCTACTGTTCAAGATGTCAACTTGTACACAAAACAACATGATTGTTTCGTAATCAACTTTTATCAGTGAGGGGGATGAAAATAACAAACAGCAGATATTGTTGGGTATAGGGTATTCATTGCCGTGTACCGTATTGACATTTAATAGACTATTCACGATTTTGAGTTATTTTTGCAATTCATTGTTCCCATTTGGAGCCAAACGGACTGTACTAAAAGGAACGATATTTACATCTACACCTTGTGGAGCTACTAATTATGACTCAGGCCTTCTTTGGAATGGATGTATTCCTTTAACATTCCATTGGGACACGGATGTCCCGGGTCGTCTTAGGCGCAACAATTCGCTGTGCAGAGTTGCTTTCCTTGGGAACACCAGAAACATATGATTGTAGGTTCGAATCCCGTTTCGCCCCGATTATGTTTCTAGGTCAATTATTGTTTTAACATAAGCAGGTGCTCAACTATTTTTTAAGGTCAATATACATAATCGAACTGTAATATTTGGAATGTCGTCTGTTTCGTCAGCGAGTTCCTCCCACCCATTGCAGACGTATTTGAAGGTGCTGCTGTTGCTGGATGTGAGCTCGCTTGTTTGTCTTGTCTGCTCTTTGTCTGTGTTGAGTGGGTTGCCAGAGCCAAGTCATCTGCGAAAAGCAGAGGGCTTCGCAAACTCTAGCTTTTGCCTTCAGGCGAGCTGTACAGGTTCCCATCGTGGAGGTAGATTACGACGATCGGGGATACAAAGCGTGCTTGAGTATGACAGTGAAAAAGATTCCAAACAGGGTAGGTTCATGTGCACATTGCCCTGCTGTACACCACTTCGGATGTCGACAGCCTCACTGGAAGAGCTTAGAACTGCATGGCGCCTTTCATGTCAATGTGGAGTGACTATCTCTCCATCTGCTTGCCTCTGTCACTGATCGTTTTGCCCCTTGCAGATTTCAGGGGAACCATCTTGTTTTGAGTTGAACTGATGTATTTCTTGATGCGATGCGATGAGATGATAATTGAATGCTGACATGCAAACCTTGTGCCGAGGTTTAGTCTGGAAAAAGGATTTGATCCTGCAAAGGTAGTGGTGTCTGCACAACTCAAGAAGATGCCCATCTTCATTCATCCTGACAGCTCTGTATTGTCCCTGCCAGCATGGCCGCGTGGTCAGTACCCACTCCTCATCGAAGTCGCCCATGGCCAGCAGCAGCTCGTAGAACTGGAACTCGTCCTTCAGGTAGGAATTTCCACCCTGATGAAGCCCATTAGATGTGACAAGTCGCAGCTTCAAATGTAAAGCTCCTCAGTTCCATTTTCACAAGACTTATCATTCTGAGCATTCAATCCTTCACAGCAAAACTGACACCATGCTTGCTGGTTTGATCAGGCCCTGAGCATGGCGATGTCCACTTGTAGTCTTTGGAGTTTGTTGTGGATGATAGCAGTGTTGGGTACATCCCTCATCACCCAAAGATCCACTGACAATCCTGTCGTCATGGTGCTAACATACGAGCATCCCAACCAAAGAGCTGGCTTCATGAGTTTCTTTCGTCCTGCTGTATTATCTTATTTGGTGCAAAGTTTACAGTCTGCGGGTCAGACTTGCCAGAGCACAATGCATTGATACTCTCCACCATCAGAAGCAGCCCCTGGGGCTATATTCTACGCCAATAAAGATAAACTTATCGGAGGAGTACTGCTTACCAGGCTGTCCGTCACCGAGAGTTGAGGCTGGAGGAGTTACCGCTCCAGGTCACAGACCTGGGCAGTGTGATGCCATTGCAAGAGGTCCAAACTCTCCATGTATCGCTGATAGAGACAAGGGAAAGGAAAAATACAATACCACTTGGTATCAGAGGCGTCGTAAGAACTGCATGAGTGGTTTTGAAGAGAACAACTTACTGCATAAGGGACTCCGACGCTGTATTTCCTTCAGCCTTTCCCATGGATAGAACAGACGCAAGGCAGAGTGGGATATGAGTGAGAGTTTATTATCTCCTAGACGAGCAGCTTGCCAATACTGACTAGACCCCTTAGCCCAATGCATCTGGTTTTGAGATGCCAGTTTGCCCTTTGTCCCCTATGCCACCGCAGTTTTACCGAGCCTTGGCCAGGTCACACTAAAATTAGAATAACTTTTTAAGTGTGAATGAAAGAATACAAAAGATAACACGATGCTTCTTCAGTGGCAAAAAACGGGCGCAGCTTTATTACATAACAATACAGGCGGAAGTCGCGACAAGCAGTGTTACACAGTACACAGCAATGCAGTTACATTGCTTGCGTCCGAGGTTTGGATGAGTACACATCGTGACGCAATGGAGTAACTACCAAATCATGACCAAATGGGCCGGAACATACACATCATGACCAAATGGGCCGGAATATACACATCATGACCAAATGGGTCGGAATATACATATGACCAAATGGGCCGGAATAGAGATGACAGTTTGACTAATGAATTTATGTTGAGACAATGAAGTATAAACTGCCTCACAAACTGCATAGTATTCTTACATTTAGTTGACTGCTTGTTCAGTATGGACACTACTGCTTGGTTATCACTATTTATTATTAACTTTTTGCCCCTTTGGGCATCAGCCCAAATGTTAACCGCAACATAGACTGGGAAGAATTCCAGCAGCGTGATGTTTCGTGTTAGGCCTAAAGTCCTCCAATGTCCTGGCCATGAACCGTTGGTCCAGCGTCCATGAAAGTACGCTCCAAACCCACATGACTCTCCTGATGCACTGTCTGTGTAGGGGTGTAATGCTTCATTGGTAATCCAGCATTGATCCAGGAATAATGACGTTCCATTATGATTGTCCAGGAATGAAAGCCAAATCTGTTAATCATCTTTCATATTTCTTGTTACCCTAACTTTATGATGGGGCTTCTTAATACCACAAATTGAATCAATGGATCTCCGTGGGAATGGCCCTACCTATGTAATTTAGTGAACCATTGAGACTCTCTACTTGCTGTTTGGTTGCTTTGGATTTTGACATGACAAACCTGAGTTTATCCTTAGCATCCTGTAGTTTGTCTGCTGGTATGGTTAACTCCATTCTTACTGTGTCTAGCTGAAATACAAGGAAGCTGATTAATGTTGTTGGGGTTACTGTTTTGTGACTGGCTATAGGTATTCCGAGTTCGTCGCAAGTTGCTAATAATGTTGACAGGACTAACTGACATTCAGACTTATCTCTTCCAGATCCTCCGCATAGGTAGTCGTCCAAGTAATGCATCAACTCACCTTGAGAATTTAACTTTGTTTGAACTATCCACTGGATGAAAGTGGAAATTTTTTCAAATATTGAGCAGCTTATACTGCACCCAAATGGTAATGCTTTGTCGACATAATATTTATGTAAGAATTTTATTCCTAGTAAGTGAAAATCAAGAGGATGCACCATGCATAACCTGAAAGCACTTTTGATGTCGGCCTTTGCTAAGTATGCCCCCGGACCAAGCTGCTGAATCATCAAAATTGCATCGTCAATGGATGAGTAGGTTACGGAACAAAGGCTGGGGCTGATGAAATCATTTACTGACATACCATCTGGATACGATAAGTGGTGGATGATGCGGTACCCGTCTACTTCTTTCTTTGGAACAATTCCAATAGGAGAGATCCTCAGGTTTGGTAAAGGTGGGTTATGATATGGACCGGCCATTCGGCCTAATTGTACTTCATTGGAAAGTTTCCCAAGTATGATTTGTTCCATTTTGAGATCTTGAGCTGATTTTAGGTTGTTACAAACTAAACTGGCCTCTCTGGGTCCTGTGTAATGTAAATGAAATCCTTCGGTGAAACCGCAACGAAGAACACCGGCATCACTTAACAATGGGTAGGACTCCAGGTATGCTAATAGCTTATCTACTTTGATAGGTGTGTGGCCCAATGCTTGCACGTCTTGGGAGGTTTCTGTTGCGAAACTGAAATGTATTAACCTCTGGGGCTGGTTGATTTCAGGTAACTGATTGGTTTAATCTGCACTTTGGGAATGGGTGGCTCCCACCACACTGATAGCAAACATGAGGAAAACGGCAATGTTGTCTGCGACAAAATGTTCCAGGGTCATTTAAATCCCAGCAAAAACCAACTTTTAAGGTGTTTGCAGTTGGAGATTGTGAAGGCTGCTTGAAAGTGGTGAAACTGCGGTTCACAGGTTGAGGAATGACATTCATGTATAACATCCACAATTCCGCGTTGATTGTGCCCCATGCCTTGTCTGTGGATCTACTTATGCGCAGCCTAAACTGTTTATCATAATTTTGCCAACCCTGGCCCCTGCTGGCGGCCAATCTAATTGTGTGCAAATATTTAAGCATTTGCTGGTGGCTTTCGGGGAATTTCTCCAGGTATATGCTGACAAATATGATAAAGGCTGTTGTCCACTCTTCCACTGACTGTATGTCCTTCGACTGTCGTGACATTTACAACTGACCAATTGAGTTTACTCTGATAGTGCTATCCATACTTTGCTCCTTATCCAATCCCTTAATCAGGGTAGCCAGATCTACATATTCCCCATTGTGTATTTTATCCCTAATTGGTTGGGGGATGAAGGAACCAACATTGTCAGTTGACAAAGCAACCATTTTGTCACCACTGCATGCAATCCTAGCATTTATAGGCATGTTAAGCGTATCGTTGTCAATGGCAACAGATGCGAGAGCGTGTGTGTTGTGATTTATCGACTGTACTAGCGGGATAGTTGGGGTATCTAAGCCTATCACTACATGAAACCGTGCATCATTATTGAAAACATGAGGTAATACATCACCTGATCCATTCCTCGCATCGACGGGCTGCGATGACCGAGAGACGGTAGTTGACGCCATGTTGTCTGCATCGCCGGGCTGAGAACTCCGATTCGTCGGTTTGTTGACTCGAGCTGATTTCCGCGACGATCTCCGCGACGATCTCCGGTCGCTGGGTGCTTGGATCTTCCGCTTCCTCGATCTCCGACCTGACATCGTTCTTCTCACCAAACGTACGGACAAGAAATTACACTAAGACGATAAATAATATGTTGCCTATGAAATTCGCGTTTGGCTGCTTGCTGGTGTACGCAGAAAGAGGCTTGATGCAGTCACGTGCGTCACGTGATCGGTTTACGATTACCAATTTACCTTTGCTTCACAAAATTGAAATACACACAGTCTGAATAAAAAGAATATATTTTTTCCTACAATGCGAGGCATGTATAAGCAAAATAAGTGAAAGAGGGGTTTGTATATTCTAAGAACACCCCCCCACCCCCACACACACACCACCACCCCCACCCCCCACCCCCACCCCCACACACACACACACACCAGAAATGAAATGGTTGCGTCCTTTCAGGTTATACTTCCCTGTGTCCTAACGTGTTCTCCTCCCCATACCCACGACCACATCAACAATGTCACCATAACCTTCCCTGTTTCACTACAGTGGCCATGGTAGGCGGATCCCTCTCTCTGCACTCTAACGCAGATCTGTAGATGAGTATAGGGCAGTCTGGGACTTCTAGTGGTGGTTGAGATTGCAGGTACAGGTATATGTGTTTAAGGTTTATAAAGTTCATAAATGTAGTTTGTATGAACGTTGTAGAAATATAAGCTCAACGCCGGAGAATATCAGTGATGATACCTGGTGTTTGCAAAAGGGGAAAGCATGTCCTGCCTACCCGCAGCCTTTAGGAGGGATATTCACTTGTTGTTACATGTTGGTATCTGTATGACCATAGTCATGAATACTACCCCCCCCCCCCCCTACAATGGGTAGATTCCTGTATAAACACTCTTACCAAAATGTATTCCACTCTATTGACACTGTCACCATGACCCGAGAAAAATTTACACATAAGTTGTTTATAATACAACTGTCAAAATCTATACCTGGTGCATTCAGGACAAAGAATTAATTTGCTCAACAAGGAAGTAAATCATACAGGCTGGGACTCTCAGTGGTGGGTGAGATCACATGCACAGGTATGAGTGTTATCTGTTTCAAGGCACAGTCGCAGTCATAGTTGTATCCACAATTCTAAGAAAGATAGAGGAAAGATAAAGACATGTTTACTTCTATGTATCATATCTCGATACTGTATAAAAACGTAATGATGTCGAGGATATTTCCAAATTTGACACACGCGATGCATTTCTCTATTTTGACTTGTACCATATGTTCCCGTGTTTTTAGGTGAACAACTACCTTGCCTTTGCATGTGTTTCTGACTTGTAACACTGGTGGAGCAGGTACACCTGGTATCATCACTATTTGATAACGATTCATTAACGATTCATTAACACATGATGTAGTTGGAGTTGTACAATCGACTCTGCTTTTGGTGGATGTTCATTATGAACATGGAAAGGATTTTGTTGCTTATATTTACAATTGTATGAGTGGGTGAGTTAATATTTAACATCACATTGGCAATGTTTTAGCCATATCGTGACGAGACAAATATTTACATTAAAGGTGAATGTTTAAACTGAATGTTTAAACTGTGTACAATCCTGTCTCTGAAGGACAGTTATGATAACTCGATTATCACAGATGTGCGTAAAACTAGTTTGCCATTTAGAGCATGTAAACATATATTAGCCTTCAACAACACAATGTGAAAATGGGCTAAGATCGCCAGCAACTGAAGGCAGATCACCACACTGGGTACCATGGGGACTTAATATTTACAATTAGTGGAGAGGGACTCCATGTGAATGAATGGTCTGTGAAAGGAAGCAGCTGACATTCGCCAGGAAATAAAGATTTGTTATTATTTGTTTGAACGTTATTTGGTCAATGTTTGTTTTTGTCAGTCTACACATTTGTCAGCATGTATACTGAACCAATCTGCAGACCTCAAATTGTCAGTCGTGAATCTCCTGTAAGCAAACTAAAGCATGCTTTAGCACACTACAACGCAAAAGTTTGCTATCGTGTTTTGCGGATTAGGAGTTTTATGGATCGCCGCCAACGCGTGACGGGCCATGGCAATAGTCTTCATACATTCAATGTATACTACAATGCTACGCTGTGAATGGATTGCAGTTACATGTAATGTTTGATAAATACATGTAATATATTCATGCTATAAGAATGATGTCATTAAATAGTCTTACTGACATGAATTCACAATCTACTTGCATCATGTCTTTGTCTTGTATAAATGTGCATGTATATATTTATGTACTAGAATATACTGATGTAGTTTGATGAATGCCGCTCACTTTGACACTGGTTATATCAGTGTTGATGTATGTACATGTACTTGGGTGAAAAACACACACCATGTACATGCATGGAGGGGCGTCCTGATTGGTGTGGCCTCGAAGTTAACGTTGTTAGGTGCATTACATGTACTCCTACACAACTCATTATTACATACACATAGAAACATATACTTCAATTCCCATGTTATTTACATAAAAACCAACTATAACAAATGGATCTTTCTGTGCATAGCATATGCGCAGTGTCATTGTGACAAACAATTGTATCGCTAAATACAATGTCTATTCCTAATGCAGGATATTAACCATCCCCAAACACACTCGCGGGATAACCTCTATGTACACACATCCAGATATGCCACCTGTGTGAAGCATTATGAAGCTGAGAACTGAGATGCCAAGTATTACGTGCACTCACATACAGAATCAATGTCATTCTTAAGTGTATGTCCTTTCTCTGAAAAATGTACCTCTGAAGTATTTTGAATTTAGTAAATATAGTACTGAATAAAACTTGGTAACTCAGCTTTACTTGGGGTCTCCGACAGATATGATTTTCAGTTTATTGACAGCTTTGATTAATAGGGATGACGTACATGTAGTCACGTACTAAACTACGGCTGTTTTTTATCGGGTATGAATAGATGATTCGTCTAGTCATCATTGGAGTAGATACGTACATCACTGTACACACGTTATATGAGTAACTTTTATATGATGTTATATTGGAGATAAATCGGGGTATCCGTTTGTTCGCTATATCTGTGTTCGTTGTAACCATGTACTGTACTGAGAGAATTGTTACATATCATTTCTTGTACATTCATGGTTGAATAAAGAGCCCACATGTAAGCTGTAATCGGTGCAACTGTGTGTCCACATGTGCAGTCTCAGCTGGCTAACGTCACATTTCCCACCAAGTCAACTCTATTTTTCAAGCATTATTTAGTTTTCAAAGATATTTTAAATAAAAGAAATTAAAATGAAATTAGTCTAGAACCATATTTAAAAATCCTATGTGTATTTTGTCCAAAACAAAAAACCTATACACCCGTTCTATTTTCGTTCCGATGGACATACATGGACCATTCAACTCGCTCGCGAAGGTCGAGGTCGTATACAACCTTAAAGCGTTAAAGCGTAGGTATGCCAAAGTTTTACACACATTCTGCGTAGTCCCCGCGTAGGTTCGCCAAAGTTTTACATACATTCTGCATAGTCCCCGCGTAGGTATGCCAAAGTTTTACATACATTCTGCGTAGTCCCCGCGTAGCTACGCCAAAGTTTTACACACATTCTGCGTAGTCCCCGTCTGCGGAAGTTTTGCAAAATAAAGTAAAAAAATTGGGGTTGTAGTGTACGTAACTTTCCTATCCTTGGCATAGCCATTTCAATCTCACCCAATAAATAAATTGTTGACTTTGATATGGCATGTAACGGTCTGGATACATTTTTGGGCATGAATTTGGCGCATTATAAATATTGACATTATTATCACATTATTATTATGTTTAACGTCCTTTAGGAGATACAAAGGATGGACTGTTTACACATTTGGGGTCGGTTGTTAATAATGCCAGTACATTCCATGTATGATGTATAATACATGCTACATCTACTCTTGGTGAGCTGCAGACCGCCTCCGTGGTCTAGTGGTAGAGTGTCCGCCCATAGAGTGGATGGTCCGGGGTTCGATCCCCAACCGCGTCATACCAAAAGACGTTAACAGATGGTATTTGTTGTTACCCTGTGGTCTGGCGCTCGGCAGTAAGGGGCTAAAACAAGGACTGGTAGGCTCGGAGTCAGTATACTGTGTCTGAGTGGGGTATTCATGTTAAATTGTGTCATGGTATCTCAGTGAGCTAGCACTATAAATCGGCATCACTCCGGACTAGTACAAGCAGTTACACAAACACACACACGTACATGCACGTAGCTATATAAGTGCAATAATCTTGGACGTGACGTTAAACACCACCTCACCTCACCTCACCTCACCTCACCTCACCTCACCTCACCTTGATGTGCTGCAGCTTGATAAATAGTTAGATTGTGTGTAAATAAACTACGGGTGAATTGAGATCTTATCTACAAAAACATGGCCAACATACACTCGGGGGCAACCATTTGATTTCTAGGGAGGGGTATACATGTTTCGGTTGTTCATTCTTTTTAAAATACCAAATATATTAATGGTGAAAATTATTAGATTGTTAGATAATGGGTTGCTATAACTTGGGAGAAAAAAACACATCAACTGCATACTCGCTTGACATGTTTCAGGAACAGGAATCCACATTTGGAAGAAAGAAACAATGAAGTGTTGTCATCCGCTTGGTCTCCTGACATGCATTACATTTGTTTCTGGAAGTAAGTTGTCAGAAAAAGAGGTATCGTTTGTGAAGCTGTGATTGTTTAAATTGTTCACTGTAATTCATTTTTACCTTACTTATTATTCTCGTGATATTTTAGCAGCTAGTCACTGGCATTGGGTGGTAAAGTGACACAACAATTATTGGGTTCGGGTATCAACAATCGTACCTGAAATAGAGAATGCATTGAAGATACTTATACTAAAGCATCTTTTAGCTGGGTGAATATTATCATCTGTGTACATCTTCTGAACCAAAATCAAATCTGCTACAATGTTACAAACTTTTTACAGCAGATATATTATTGTATGCTTCACGCGACATTTTGTCAAGTTGTCGACTCCTGTGTTAAATATTTTTCAGTCACAGGGGCAAGACTGACCACATCACCAACACAAATAACTATTGGGGGAAGTAGCCCAACATCTCAGCTGACTGTAAGTTGTAGTCCAGATGTACCCGGGATAACACAACTGTTTAACATAGAGATTGGCAAGAAATCTTCTACTGGTTCTCATCAGGCTATAATACGAATGACCATCACAGATTCGTCAGTACAAGTAGTGGACACAGGTCTACAACAGCGGATGACAATCTCAGGTTCTATTACTGGAGCAACAGGCAGCATACAGTTCACCCTGACAGATCTGAGATGTACTGATACTGCTTCTACATACTACTGTCAAACATTATACTTGGCAGGGTCAGCTGGAAGTGGAAATGATGAGGGAACTGCCAGCATCACAGCTAGAAGTATGTATGTTTATAGTTATTTAAATATAATGTACTACGCTGTTTTTGAGTAATTCAGAAAACATATCTGACGTCAACATACATCAGTGTTCCGAAGTATTGACATTCTTTGTCGTAAACTGCTTACCCACGAATATGAACATCAGTGATTCTATTATATCTTACAGGTTACCCAGAGCAGATAGAGATGTTCCCCACTCCCGACAGGGTCAGTTATGAAAATGGTCAGCTGATCTCATTCAGATGCACAGGGAGGATCGGGAACCAGTTTGATGACAACAATCTCCAGAACCTGTGGACATGGGAGTATCGATCTATAGACAACGTGTTCCCCTCCTGGACACGATATCCAAACGACCGAAACATCACCTATGAGCCTCCTACTCCCGTATCTGGATTAGGGGGATGTCAGTATAACGGGGCGTCAACACTGCTTCATACAGTCTCGAATCTAGACAATGGGAGACAATTCAGGTGTTCTTTCATTAGTGAAGACTACAGTGACAACAAGACAGTCCTTGTTATTGGTAAGATTTCATTGAATATTTAAGTCCTGAGACCAATTTAAATCTATCAACATCAATACATATCAACATGTGAACATGTAACTAACCGTAACTCAATATTCATCTTATTTTTAGCAGCATTAATCAAGTCTTACTCCATAAACACCCACGTACAGCTTAAATATAGATGCCAGCACGTGCATAACAGTGTCAAGTAAACAATGGAAATACATTTTGCAACCGTGTCAATAGGTGTCATTAGGTGTCAATTATTCAGCATGTATTTGTATAAGTCATATATATACTACATGCATATGTATTCTATACATATGTACCACCACCCATTGTGTAAACAAAGAGATTTTAAATGTACACTTAAGTAGGTTATCAGGCATATGGTACCAGCATAACAACCATAAATCTTAATTATATTTTCAGAACCAACAACTGGAACAACCACCATTCAACCCAGTGAGTATCGCATCATTCTCATGTACCCCCCAAAACATAAACATTGAGACAGCTACAATGAAGGGCACACTATCCCATATTTCTTTCTGAGGATAAAACTGAGACCAAGATGGACACCTATTTCATTTCAGATGCAAGACCCTCCACGCCAACTGACTTCAACTGCAAAGAGCATACGGCCTCAGTTTTACCTTACTTATTATTCTCGTGATATTTTAGCAGCTAGTCACTGACATTGGGTGGTAAAGTGACACAATAGGGTTCCGGTATCAACAATCGTACCTGAAAATAGAGAATGCATTGAAGATACTTATACTAAAGCATCTTTTAGCTGTGTGAATATAATCATTTGTGTACATCTTCTGAACCAAAATCAAATCTGCTACAATGTTACAAACTTTTTACTGAAGATATATTACTGTATGCATCACGCGACATTTTGTCAAGTTGTCGACTCCTGTGTTAAATATTTTTCATTCACAGGGGCAAGACTGACCACATCACCAACACAAATAACTATTGGGGGAAGTAGCCCAACATCTCAGCTGACTGTAAGTTGTAGTCCAGATGTACCCGGAATAACACAACTGTTTAACATAGAGATTGGCAAGAAATCTTCTACTGGTTCTAATCAGCCTATAATACGAATGGGCAGGACAGATTCGTCAGTACAAGTAGTGGACAAAGGCCTACAACAGCGGATGACAGTCTCAGGTTCTATTACTGGAGCAACAGGAAGCATACAGTTCATCCTGACAGATCTGAGATGTACTGATGCTGCTTCTACATACTATTGCTCCACCTTATACTTGGCGGCGGGGACAGCTGGAAGTGATGAGACAACCACCAACATCACAGCTAGAAGTACTTATGTTTATAGTTACTATAAATATAATGTGTTAGATGTCCTTACACTGTTCTTGTGTAATTCAGAAAACACATCTGACGTCAACATGCATCAGTGTTTCGAAGTTTTGACATTCGTTGTCGTAAACTGCTCACCCATGAACATCAGTGATTCAATTATATCTTACAGGTTACCCAGAGCAGATAGAGATGTTCCCCACTCCCGACAGGGTCAGTTATGAAAATGGTCAGCTGATCTCATTCAGATGCACAGGGAGGATCGGGAACCAGTTTGATGACAACAATCTCCAGAACCTGTGGACATGGGAGTATCGATCTATAGACAACGTGTTCACCTCCTGGACACGATATCCAAACGACCGAAACATCACCTATGAGCCTCCTACTCCCGTATCTGGATTAGGGGGATGTCAGTATAACGGGGCGTCAACACTGCTTCATACAGTCTCGAATCTAGACAATGGGAGACAATTCAGGTGTTCTTTCATTAGTGAAGACAACAGTGACAACAAGACAGTCCTTGTTATTGGTAAGATTTCATTGAATATTTAAGTCCTGAGACCAATTTAAATCTATCAACGTCAATACATATCAACATGTGATAAAATGTCGCGTAAGTCACTGACATTGGGTGGTAAAGTGACACAATAGGGTTCGGTATCAACAATCGTACCTGAAAATAGAGAATACATTGAAGATACTTATACTAAAGCATCTTTTAGCTGTGTAAATATAATCATCTGTGTACATCTTCTGAACCAAAATCAAATCTGCTACAATGTTACAAACTTTTTACTGAAGATATATTACTGTATGCATCACGCGACATTTTGTCAAGTTGTCGACTCCTGTGTTAAATATTTTTCAGTCACAGGGGCAAGACTGACCACATCACCAACACAAATAACTATTGGGGAAAGTAGCCCAACATCTCAGCTGACTGTAAGTTGTAGTCCAGATGTACCCGGGATAACACAACTGTTTAACATAGAGATTGGCAAGAAATCTTCTACTGGTTCTAATCAGCCTATAATACGAATGGACAACACAGATTCGTCAGTACAAGTTGTGGACACAGGCCTACAACAGCGGATGACAGTCTCAGGTTCTATTACTGGAGCAACAGGAAGCATACAGTTCATCCTGACAGATCTGAGATGTACTGATGCTGCTTCTACATACTATTGCTCCACCTTATACTTGGCGGCGGGGACAACTGGAAGTGATGAGACAACCACCAACATCACAGCTAGAAGTACTTATGTTTATAGTTACTATAAATATAATGTGTTAGATGTCCTTACACTGTTCTTGTGTAATTCAGAAAACACATCTGACGTCAACATGCATCAGTGTTTCGAAGTTTTGACATTCGTTGTCGTAAACTGCTCACCCATGAACATCAGTGATTCTATTATATCTTACAGGTTACCCAGAGCAGATAGAGATGTTCCCCACTCCCGACAGGGTCAGTTATGAAAATGGTCAGCTGATCTCATTCAGATGCACAGGGAGGATCGGGAACCAGTTTGATGACAACAATCTCCAGAACCTGTGGACATGGGAGTATCGATCTATAGACAACGTGTTCACCTCCTGGACACGATATCCAAACGACCGAAACATCACCTATGAGCCTCCTACTCCCGTATCTGGATTAGGGGGATGTCAGTATAACGGGGCGTCAACACTGCTTCATACAGTCTCGAATCTAGACAATGGGAGACAATTCAGGTGTTCTTTCATTAGTGAAGACAACAGTGACAACAATACAGTCCTTGTTATTGGTAAGATTTCATTAAATATTTGAGTCCTGACACCAATTTGAATCTATCGACGTCAATACATATCAACATGTGAAAATGTTTCTAACCGTAACTCAATATTCATCTTATTCTTAGCAGCATTAATCAAGTCTTACTTCATGAACACACACGTACAGCTTGACTATAGATGCCAGCACGTGCATAACAGTGTCAAATAAACAATGGAAATACATTTTGCAACCGTGTCAATAGGTTTTTTATTCAGCATGTATTTGTATAAGTCATATATATACTACATGCATATGTATTCTATACATATGTGCCACCACCCATTGTGAAAACAAAGAGATTTTAAATGTACACTTAAGTAGGTTATCAGGCATATGGTACCAGCATAACAACCATCAATCTTAATTATATTTTCAGAACCAACAACTGGAACACCCACCATTCAACCCAGTGAGTATTGCATCATTCTCATGTACCCCCAAAACATAAACATTGAGACAGCTATTATGAAGGGCACACTATCCCACATGTATTTCTGAGCATAAAACTGAGACCAAGATGGACACCTATTTTATTTCAGATGCAAGACCTTCCCCGCCAGCTGACTTCTACTGCACAGAGCACACGGCCTCCAGTGTTAAGATGCAGTGGACCTACAGTGACACACATAGTGGGGGATATGTGTTCATTCTTTCCTATTGGCAGAAAGACTCAACTGTATGGAGTGTTACTAACGTAACGGCAGACACAGGCATGCCTCAGACGCGACGGACACACATTGTCCCACGGCTGCAGTCAGACACTCTATACTACTTCCGGTTGCTGGTGGATGGAGGGTTAGCGGGTCAGAGCGAGGCTGTGACTTCAACATGTTTCACGGGAATCGATGGTAAATCATGCTGGATCAATATTCTCACGATACTAACACTAGTTCCCCCATTTGCATCGATTCTAAACTAAAATGAAGTCAATGGGGATGACGATGATGATAATGATAATGATGCATAATGCACTAATGACATTTATGATGGTAGTTTCCATTTAATGTCAGGCTGAACAAGGGAAAAGAATAAGATAACAATGATGACTGATTATGATAAATATATTTTTGTCTAACATATTTCAGAATGTGAAACCTCAAAAGGCGTGACGGTGGGGAAGAATGCGGCCATCAGCATCAGTGTGGCTCTACTTTTGTCAATCGTTTTTAACTAAACACACAACTTCAAAAGATCCAAAAATGATGTTAATTATTAGACATCAGGTGAATGTGTTTGATATTTATGTAACAAATATATTTTGATGGTAACAACGTAAAGGAAAACTGTGTGAGCCATGTTTAATACGAGATCCATGTGAATAGTATGTTGGTGACAAAATAGTATCATCTTATTTGCTAGGCCTAGCAATTTGCTTAGTTTTGACAGTCTGAGACCTCTTTGTTTCTACCGCATGAGCGATTAACGATGTCTAGATTCAAAACAAAAAAGTCCCTTATAATTTTTGTCAATCCAGCAAAATTTTGAACAGCGTCTGGCTAGTGAAATGTAAATTCGGCCTTTTTCCCTAGTTGCTTGGTCCATCTGAGAAGGGTTTAAGATGTGATAATGATTCGGCTGGTGTAGTGAATTCACTTGTATGTCCACATAAGCAAATTTGTGTGGGAAGATTTGTATAGGTCCAATGCTTTGACTTATGTACATCTGTTTTATTTGTTTTCCATGCCAATTCCCATTTTTTTTATCAATAGATGATCAACACTTATAATTTCACCTAAATGTGAGTAGTAAATAACGGAATTCTTGGACACACATATGTGTACAGTTTCATTTGAAAAGCTTTTACAAATAGTCTAGCTCCGCAACGATTTTAAAATATACGCTTCCATAGACGTTAATTCGCAATAACACCATAGTGCTTTAACTTCACATTTAGCATACACAAATATTCTTGTTCAGCAAGATTTTTTCATTCGTTTGTGACGAAGTGTCACACAATACACATCTATTTTTATAATTGTGTAATCATTGGTGGATCTGTTATAAGTTTTTTTACTACCTTATTATTCAGTTTATGTAACTTTAGTTTATATATTTGCAAATGCGTGTAGTTTGAACAGCCTGGTGGGAGAGTAGTAGATGGTTCCCCCAAATACAAGAGATAAAATGATTCGTGGTACTGTTTCACAATCATGTCACCTTACAAATGCTAATAGTCTGGCATAATATGACAGCAATATATCCACAAACCAGCAACATTGTAGCATTATATAACACATTATATCCCGTGTGTTGTGGATTCAACAGGACTGGACGATATCCCCCAACTAATTAAACAATATACCAAAATCGGTATTATTGTTTGTTTGTTCGTTGTTTAACGCCGCACACAGCACTCAATTCCGGTGTGAAATTGTAAATTTCTCATTTAACTTGACAATTTCGCAAAGCGCCATTTTTATGACTTGACCAGCGTGTGTTCCTTTGCTTCAAACTGCTGTCTCGTACCTTTCAAGGATATGTTTTTGTTGAGTATATAATCATATCCAAATGTATAATAAACAGTTCCAGTGACCTCATATATTTGTTATTACTTTTGTTTATACTTGTTTAAGATTTTGCAAACTAGGAACAACTTTTGAAGTTGCAATTACAAATGGAGAGGGGGCGGGTGAAACGTCCCTGCGTGTTAGGTTTACGTTTCAAGGTTTTACATTTGTAGCGAAAAAACTAATTTTCCGATAGACAACTGCACAAAAAGTATACAATAAAAAAGATATTCCATATGCCTAGTGAAATATCATGTTTCTCTCATCCCGTGATGTGGAAAGGAGATTTTCACTGGGTCAAAATTATCTCTTTCTCCCCGTTACTCGAAAAGAGAGACATATTTCACTCGACACATGTACTATCCTCTATGTATTTGTTACATAAACCACAAGCGATACATTGATAATATTTCCATTATGTTCACGAAACGTAATAAATATGATTATTAAATTTACAAATCATATCTGTATGTTCATTGATATGACAACTGCGATATGATGACCTTTTCGTCACATACCATAAATTCAAATGGTAAAATGTATTCATCCATGGAATCTGTGTGACTGAGTGGTTTGCATCGCTCACTTTGTGTGCTGGCGATTGGGTACCTCACTCAGCGATTGTGGGTTCGAATCCCGGATGGGACTAAACCCAAAAACTACTAGAATCAGTTCTTTTCTTTAAGAAAGTGCTATAATATTTGTTAGATTATTGCACTGAAATGGAAAGTATATTGCATGGTTGTTTGTATTACTCCGGACGTATGCCGTTTTTAGAGTGCTTGCCCACGGAAACTCCTAGCAGACCAGTCCCTGTCCTATCCTCTTTATACTTTTGACGTAGCCGGGCATCGTCTTCCCGAGGCAAGGGGGTTAACTGACTGTACAAATCCAGTTTCCATCCTTCCCGGACTAGGCTGCAGTTACGGAGTTACATTTTGGCTAGACTAACGAGTCTGTGCATAGTCCAATCAAAATCGCGTAACGAACTGGACATCCGGTTCGTAAACAATATGGATTTCAACGTGCAGATTTCGGCCGACTGCACGATTTGCAAAGCATGTCTACCGCCAACTGGGCGTCGACAGATATTTTGCAAAATTCGTTCATGCTATTAGTCAAGGTGCTCACGTAATTTTAACACCCTTTTTATTACAATATAGATCTTTATCATCGAGCAGATCGTCTTGACTGGGCGCCGCCATTTTGTTTGAAGCAAAGGCAAGTGATATGTGAGGTGAAATCTGATTGGTCAGTACAATGAACATTGAAGGGACATAACTCCCTACGATCGAACCTGGAAATTCCAGCCTAGTTCGGCGAGGGTGGAAACTGGACTTTTATGTCAGTTAACGCCCTTGCCCCGATGAGATGACGGGTGTTAAGTTTAGCTATACATGTGTTAGTGTGTAAGCGTGTTAGTGTGTTAGTGTGTGTTAGTGTGTGTTAGTGTGTGTTAGTGTGTGTTAGTGTGTGTGTGTGTGTTAGTGTGTGTGTGTGTGTGTTAGTGTGTGTGTGTGTGTGTGTGTGTGTGTGTGTGTGTGTGTGTGTGTGTGTGTGTGTGTGTGTGTGTGTGTGTGTGTTTTCACGTGGAATACCTGTATATCTTCCAGTCAATAAATAATTCACGTGAGCCACAACGCGATCTTGCAAGTTGTACTCTGAATTTCCTAACGCTTACATTTGATGAATATTTTTCAGTAACAAAACGCTTCCGAAACAAAGAACAGCACGTTAATTTACTAGACAATGTGCATGTCCTTCAAGGTTGGCGAAAAACAGTTCATAAAGTTTGGTGCCATTATGCTGATGTAACCATACGTTTCCATAGCTACAAGTGTTAAGAATGTTTCTAACGTTAGTTATCCAATTACAACACCCCTGTGTGTCAAAAGTAGCATCATATTATAACATTTCTTCGGGTACCTGTCAAATGACATACGTATTAATTTAACTAATACTTAATTACTCGAATCTTTGCAAAAATATGTAAGGGATATCGTCCACTTTCTCCATACACTATTAAACTTGGGGTAATTGGTTTGACACCAAGGAATTGCTTATATTACATGCATAGAGATCTACTTTCTCCACTGAATCATATAATCGGCTCCATATTGTAAAATTGTACTTATTTTGTATCGAATATTTTGTAAAATGTGGGGTACGAAACATCCCCAGGCCAAGTGTTTTAATAATTTGAAGGATTCCAATTAAAATATTTTTGCTTGCGTTTGCCAATTGCCCAGTCTTCATGAAATGATGATGTTTCAAGCATAATGTTAAATAAAACGTCCAGGTATGGAAGAAGTATATCAGTAGTATTTTTTAAAGAAAACTCTAATAAAGCTTTCATATCCAGATGACTTTCCATTCTTAAAATGGTTAATACTCTCCGGGATTTCTTCATGTGTTATTTGCCTATCGAGTACCTTTCGTGATATTACATAATCATCATTATCTAATTCTGTTGGTTGCAAATTCATCAAATTCAATATATTCTTCTCCTTCTCCCCAAGGTGTAGAAATAAAAAAAAATTAAAATGCACACACCAATACTTAATATCAATATTATTTTGCTTGTGCCGTTTTTCCCAAGACTTTTAATTGTTGTCCAAAATGATTTCGAATCGTGAAGATTTTGTTCCAAAAACGTTACCTTATTTTCATAACACTCTGATTTCTTACGTCTACACATTTCATTCTATTGATTACGAACACTGTGATAGTTTTCCAGTGAGGCCGAATGATTCTTTCTAATAAATGTATTTAAACATCTGCATCTTACTTTAAAGACACACAGTCGATATCACACAACGGCTTTTTGTAGTTAGTATTGCCAGATCTTTTCTGCATATTCTCTGCAGCTATACATAAAGCTTTAGTAATGTATTGCACACTATCATTAATACTAGAAAATGTTGCATCTACTGTTTTATTTAAATACTTCTACTACATCATCTGATGATAATTTTCCTATGAAGTCTTCACATCTCTCTTGTTTCCATACACAACTGAATGAAGCATTTATATATGTGTTACACGCCTCATGTGTTACACATGGTGTACTGAGACACGCCGTGACAGGGAGATCCGGAGATAGGGGTGTGACTCAGAGTCAAAAGTATTACAAATGTCAAACAGGTCGGATGAACAGATTACATAGTCTACAACACTCGCACACTGCGTGTCAATAAAAGCGTAATCCCCACACTTCGAATCTGTACTGCACTTCCATTCATGATGTGAATGTTAAAAACACTGCACATTTACAAGTATTCACCAAGCCTGTTTACCAACATGTCCCCAGAGTAGCGCTTTAATGTAGAGTTATCTAGCACATCAACCATGTAGAATGATCATGTTGCTCTAGAACCTCTATAATGTCATCTTCAACCAAATCTGCGTTGACCCCTGTTCTTCAGTTAAAATCAGCCCAACAACATATTAACATCCTCACATGTACTCACCCCAACAACATAGTAACATCCTCACATGTACTCACCCCAACAACATAGTAACATCCTCACATGTACTCACCCCAACAACATAGTAACATCCTCACATGTACTCACCCCAACAACATAGTAACATCCTCACATGTACTCACCCCAACAACATAGTAACATCCTCACATGTACTCACCCCAACAACATAGTAACATCCTCACATGTACTCACCCCAACAACATAGTAACATCCTCACATGTACTCACCCCAACAACATAGTAACATCCTCACATGTACTCACCCCAACAACATAGTAACATCCTCACATGTACTCACCCCAACAACATAGTAACATCCTCACATGTACTCACCCCAACAACATAGTAACATCCTCACATGTACTCACCCCAACAACATAGTAACATCCTCACATGTACTCACCCCAACAACATAGTAACATCCTCACATGTACTCACCCCAACAACATAGTAACATCCTCACATGTACTCACCCCAACAACATAGTAACATCCTCACATGTACTCAGCCCAACAACATAGTAACATCCTCACATGTACTCACCCCAACAACATAGTAACATCCTCACATGTACTCACCCCAACAACATAGTAACATCCTCACATGTACTCACCCCAACAACATATTAACATCCTCACATGTACTCAGCCCAACAACATAGTAACATCCTCACATGTACTCAGCCCAACAACATAGTAACATCCTCACATGTACTCACCCCAACAACATAGTAACATCCTCACATGTACTCACCCCAACAACATATTAACATCCTCACATGTACTCAGCCCAACAACATAGTAACATCCTCACATGTACTCAGCCCAACAACATAGTAACATCCTCACATGTACTCACCCCAACAACATAGTAACATCCTCACATGTACTCACCCCAACAACATATTAACATCCTCACATGTACTCAGCCCAACAACATAGTAACATCCTCACATGTACTCACCCCAACAACATATGAACATCCTCACATGTACTCACCCCAACAACATATTAACATCCTCACATGTACTCACCCCAACAACATATTAACATCCTCACATGTACTCACCCCAACAACATATTAACATCCTCACATGTACTCACCCCAACAACATAGTAACATCCTCACATGTACTCATCCCAACAACATAGTAACATCCTCACATGTACTCACCCCAACAACATAGTAACATCCTCACATGTACTCACCCCAACAACATAGTAACATCCTCACATGTACTCACCCCAACAACATATTAACATCCTCACATGTACTCACCCCAACAACATATTAACATCCTCACATGTACTCAGCCCAACAACATAGTAACATCCTCACATGTACTCAGCCCAACAACATAGTAACATCCTCACATGTACTCACCCCAACAACATATTAACATCCTCACATGTACTCAGCCCAACAACATATTAACATCCTCACATGTACTCACCCCAACAACATAGTAACATCCTCACATGTACTCACCCCAACAACATAGTAACATCCTCACATGTACTCACCCCAACAACATATTAACATCCTCACATGTACTCACCCCAACAACATATTAACATCCTCACATGTACTCACCCCAACAACATATTAACATCCTCACATGTACTCAGCCCAACAACATAGTAACATCCTCACATGTACTCACCCCAACAACATATTAACATCCTCACATGTACTCACCCCAACAACATAGTAACATCCTCACATGTACTCACCCCAACAACATATTAACATCCTCACATGTACTCACCCCAACAACATATTAACATCCTCACATGTACTCACCCCAACAACATATTAACATCCTCACATGTACTCACCCCAACAACATATTAACATCCTCACATGTACTCACCCCAACAACATATTAACATCCTCACATGTACTCACCCCAACAACATAGTAACATCCTCACATGTACTCACCCCAACAACATAGTAACATCCTCACATGTACTCACCCCAACAACATATTAACATCCTCACATGTACTCACCCCAACAACATATTAACATCCTCACATGTACTCACCCCAACAACATATTAACATCCTCACATGTACTCACCCCAACAACATATTAACATCCTCACATGTACTCAGCCCAACAACATATTAACATCCTCACATGTACTCACCCCAACAACATATTAACATCCTCACATGTACTCACCCCAACAACATATTAACATCCTCACATGTACTCACCCCAACAACATATTAACATCCTCACATGTACTCACCCCAACAACATATTAACATCCTCACATGTACTCACCCCAACAACATATTAACATCCTCACATGTACTCAGCCCAACAACATATTAACATCCTCACATGTACTCACCCCAACAACATATTAACATCCTCACATGTACTCACCCCAACAACATATTAACATCCTCACATGTACTCACCCCAACAACATATTAACATCCTTACTTGTACTCACCCCAACAACATATTAACATCCTCACATGTACTCACCCCAACAACATATTAACATCCTCACATGTACTCACCCCAACAACATATTAACATCCTCACATGTACTCACCCCAACAACATATTAACATCCTCACATGTACTCAGCCCAACAACATATTAACATCCTCACATGTACTCACCCCAACAACATATTAACATCCTCACATGTACTCACCCCAACAACATATTAACATCCTCACTTGTACTCACCCCAACAACATATTAACATCCTCACATGTACTCACCCCAACAACATATTAACATCCTCACATGTACTCAGCCCAACAACATATTAACATCCTCACATGTACTCAGCCCAACAACATATTAACATCCTCACATGTACTCACCCCAACAACATATTAACATCCTCACATGTACTCACCCCAACAACATATTAACATCCTCACATGTACTCAGCCCAACAACATATTAACATCCTCACATGTACTCACCCCAACAACATATTAACATCCTCACATGTACTCACCCCAACAACATATTAACATCCTCACATGTACTCACCCCAACAACATATTAACATCCTCACATGTACTCACCCCAACAACATATTAACATCCTCACATGTACTCACCCCAACAACATATTAACATCCTCACATGTACTCACCCCAACAACATATTAACATCCTCACATGTACTCAGCCCAACAACATATTAACATCCTCACATGTACTCACCCCAACAACATATTAACATCCTCACATGTACTCAGCCCAACAACATATTAACATCCTCACATGTACTCACCCCAACAACATATTAACATCCTCACATGTACTCACCCCAACAACATATTAACATCCTTACTTGTACTCACCCCAACAACATATTAACATCCTCACATGTACTCACCCCAACAACATATTAACATCCTCACATGTACTCACCCCAACAACATATTAACATCCTCACATGTACTCACCCCAACAACATATTAACATCCTCACATGTACTCACCCCAACAACATATTAACATCCTCACATGTACTCACCCCAACAACATATTAACATCCTCACATGTACTCACCCCAACAACATATTAACATCCTCACATGTACTCACCCCAACAACATATTAACATCCTCACATGTACTCACCCCAACAACATATTAACATCCTCACATGTACTCACCCCAACAACATATTAACATCCTCACATGTACTCACCCCAACAACATATTAACATCCTCACATGTACTCAATTAGTCTAATAAACTGTCTTAAACCAATGATATTAAATGAGGTAACACAATTCTTAAAACTACAATCATCTTGTTTGGAGCTCAGACCAGACACATTCCAGCAACTAAATCTAGAGTGGCCAGTATCGGTTTTGCTGCCCACGCTTGAGTGAGGCAAAGTTCTTCAGTAACAGTGTCAGTAATATTTCTTACACTTGGATGAGGTGAAATGTCATCTGTTGTTTCACCTGAGTGAAGTTTCCTAAAATCACAAAGGCCCTGGCCGCTTGCCTATAAACTGCCTGTTATTTCTCCAGTGTGACTACAGTGTCTCTACCCTGCTGGTCCCGCAAACGTCGATGACTGTCTACAGTGTCTCTACCCTGCTGACCCCACTCACGTCGATGACTGTCTACAGTGTCTCTACCCTGCTGATCCCGGACACGTGGATGACTGTCTACAGTGTCTCTACCCTGCTGGCCCCACTCACGTGGATGACTGTCTACAGTGTCTCTACCCTGCTGACACCACTCACGTGGATGACTGTCTACAGTGTCTCTACCCTGTTGACCCCACCGTGGATGACTGTCTACAGTGTCTCTACCCTGCTGAGCCCAGCCACGTGGATGACTGTCTACAGTGTCTCTACCCTGCTGAGCCCACTCACGTGGATGACAGTCTACAGTGTCTCTACCCTGCTGATCCCACCCACGTGGATGACTGTCTACAGTGTCTCTACCCTGCTGAGCCCACTCACGTGGATGACAGTCTACAGTGTCTCTACCCTGCTGACCCCACTCACGTGGATGACTGTCTACAGTGTCTCTACCCTGCTGACCCCACTCACGTGGATGACTGTCTACAGTGTCTCTACCCTGCTGACCCCACTCACGTGGATGACTGTCTACAGTGTCTCTACCCTGCTGGTCCAGCTCAAGTCGATGACTATCTACAGTGTCAATACCCTGCTGGCCCAACTCACGTGGATGACTGTCTACAGTGTCTCTACCCTGCTGATCCCTCTCACGTGGATGACAGTCTACAGTGTCTCTACCCTGCTGATCCCTCTCACGTGGATGACTGTCTACAGTGTCTCTACCCTGCTGACCCCACTCACGTGGATGACAGTCTACAGTGTCTCTACCCTGCTGACCCCACTCACGTGGATGACTGTCTACAGAGTCTCTACTATGCTAGTCCCACTCACGTGGATGACAGTCTACAGTGTTTCTACCCTGCTGACCCCACTCACGTGGATGACTGCCTACAGTGTCTCTACCCTACTGATCCCTCTCACGTCGATGACTGTCTACAGTGTCAATACCCTGCTGGCCCAACTCACGTGGATGACTGTCTACAGTGTCTCTACCCTGCTGATCCCTCTCACGTGGATGACTGTCTACAGTGTCTCTACCCTGCTGATCCCTCTCACGTCGATGACTGTCTACAGTGTCTCTACCCTGCTGATCCCACTCACGTGGATGACAGTCTACAGTGTCTCTACCCTGCTGATCCCTCTCACGTCGATGACTGTCTACAGTGTCTCTACCCTGCTGACCCCACTCACGTGGATGACTGTCTACAGTGTCTCTACCCTGCTGACCCCACTCACGTGGATGACAGTCTACAGTGTCTCTACCCTGCTGACCCCACTCACGTGGATGACTGTCTACAGAGTCTCTACTATGCTGGTCCCACTCACGTGGATGACGTGTCTGTGGTCCGAAGTCAAATCACCGCCCTCGGCTTGTGTCAGGATATCGACAATGCGATCTCTTCTCACACTTTGCAATTGTTCAACCTTTATTACACAAATGTTTATCAGGGTTTAATGTTCTCAGCCGCTGATTATGTGTCAAATCACTGGCAATTGCAATCCCCATATCCTTTAGGGTGGCTCTCATACCAACAATCTGCAGCTTGTCCACCCGGCAGGTCAGTCTCACTGGAAGTAGGCGTGGTGCCTTGTCCCCTCGTGAGGGGAGCCTGGGGGCACGTTCTATATCTTTAGCAGATAGACGGGGCAGACCTGGATCTTTATCCCTAGCTCTGTTGATATTGTCTAGTGCTTTGTCACTGCATACATCGTAGGATTCCTTACTAGATTAAGGGACTACATAAAGAATGAGATTGTTTTGTCGACTGTAACGTTCACGGTGTTCAACTCCCCTCAATCTGTCACAATAGATGTTCATATCGTCATGCTTTTCCGCTAGAGCATTTAACCCACTGAGATACCATGCCGCAGTTTAACATGGCTACCCCACTCAGACACAATATACTGACTCTGAGCCCACCAGTCCTTGATTTTTTCCGTTAATGGGAGAACACGGCATGGTAACAACAAGTTGCATCTTACAACGACTTTTAATATTAAGCAGCCGAGGATGTTAAACTACGACATGGTATCTAGGTGGCCTAGCACTGTAAGTACCGACTAGTACAAGCAGCCACACTCACACGTGCATGAACTATTTGAGAGAAATACTCTTACCCGCGACGTTAAACCTCATTTCATCTCACTCGCTCATCATACCAAAAACATCATGCAGTTTCACAATAACACCCATCCTAACGTACAGGTAATAGAAAAATGTGTTTATCAGTATATGACAACAATGCACATTTCGACACACAAAGACCATAAAAATTAGTATCGTTAAATAAGTATAACCTTGTGATTGACACATTTAAATGCCCGGAATCTGTAAATGAGAGAGAAAGGGCATTTTGTATTGAGATCTATTATCATAAAGACAAAATCTGGTCGTACAAAGCGTTAAAACCTCGTTGTGTTTAAACCAGTCATCAAGTACTGAGGCTATAGCTATTATTCTGGGTAGGGTCTGACGAAGGCTGTTATTTAACCCGGGGTTATAACAATCGTCTTCACATACCGCAGGGTCACCCCGGCGACACAAACCTGTGCAGCCGTGTCCCCGCGGTGATGCAAGACGGCGTTATTAATAGAAAAGAAAGCACTAGATTAACTTTCGGGCTCTTTGTTTCATTACAGATCCATTTACCCGACAGATTGAAATCAAACATAGTCACAGCAATGAATATGAAGGAGGTGCTGAATAATACGCTTAGGAAAATATTTACACAACCAGGTAAGGATTTATTAACCATATACATACTGTCTAATGTGTTACAATCTGCTATTTTACCATATTATTCAAAAATATTTGTTTCATAAACACATTTGATCATATTCTCCAAAGTAAACAAACATAATTAGTACTTATAAATATGTCATATAAATATTTAGAAGCACATTTCATCTCCTTGTGTAAAAGATTAATTACATGTTTAGTCTAAATCAAGTTTATTTGATGGGCAATGACCCTATAGGCGCTTCAAATATATTTTTCAATCTAAACATTTAATCAAAATTTAAATTTTCATATTTAAATTCTCCGTTGCATCTATTGTGTTATTTTCATTATTTAGCATGAAGTGTGGTTATTTTCATTCCCTATTACATACTTACAGCAATGTGAAGACCTGACTTTTTAATGACCCACTAACACGTCAATGAAGCTATAATTATACCCAGGGTATATAATTCCACAAGGACGGGGGCAGGGGTGTAGAGCCTCGCCACCTGCAGGGGTGTCCTGGATACCCAGTGATGTAGAACACATTTCAGTCAGTCAACACGGACATGGCTGTGTGACGGTACACTCAGTCTGGATTAATACCAAGGAATTGTGAGTATTTACGTATATATATACACTGTTTAGGACTGTATGACTGACCTTATCGTGATACTGGTTTACACGAATAGTTGTTAAAGTTCACATAGTTTGTTATGAAGGGCGCGTTTTGGTTTGTGGTAAACGTGTATGATTTCAATGGTATGTGAGCCTTTGTTTTCGAGTTGTTTGCTGTGGACATCGCCTAAAGGAGAATATTTGTATACAGTGGTGTTGTTTGCTGTGGACATCGCCTAAAGGAGGATATTTATATACAGTGGCGTTGATCAAGAGTTGGAGGATCAGAATGATTAATGTCGGAATATAACACTTTAATCGTTATACCAACAAATGGTGCGGTGGGGTGAAATGGGGTTTAACTTGGCGTCCAAGCTTATTTCACTTTTATAGGGACATCTAGCCCACTGAGATACCATGCAGCAGTTTAACATAAATACCCCACTCAGACACAGTATACTGACTCCGAGCCGACCAGTCCTTGTTTAAGCCCCTTAATGCCGAGCGCCAGGCAGGGTAACAACAAGTACAATCTTTTTACATCTTTTGGTATGATGCGGTGGAGCCTTTCGCTCCCCGGGAAGTGGCTCCAGCACTAGACCAAGGAAGCGGTCCAAAGTACTGAAACAATATCAATATCCGGATGATCTAAATTCAACAACGTTTTCTTTTCTTTTTTCTTTTTTTTTGGTCTTTTTTATGTCATGAATGAATCGACTTTTATTTATCATACTTCAAACAAGTTATATTACATACAAGGGCGTATGCCTAATACCTGAACTGTTAATACACTGAACTGTTATTTTGAGACAATATCCTGGTATTCGGGGTTTAGGTGTGAAGAAATGAGATTCAGAGTGAAATATTAGATGGTATTCGGGGTTCAGGTGTAAAGAAATGAGATTCAGAGTGTAATATTAGATGGTATTCGGGGTTCAGGTGTGTAGAAATGGGATTCAGAGTGAAATATTAGATGGCATTCGGGGTTCAGGTGTGAAGAAATGAGATTCAGAGTAAAATATTAGATGGTATTCCGGGTTTAGGGGAGAGGAAATGAGATTCAGAGTGAAATATTAGATGGCATTCGGGGTTCAGGTGTGAAGAAATGAGATTCAGAGTAAAATATTAGATGGTATTCCGGGTTTAGGGGAGAGGAAATGAGATTCAGAGTGAAATATTAGATTGTATTCCGGGTTTAGGTGTGAAGAAATGAGATTCAGAGTGAAATATTACATGGTATTCGGGGTTTAGGTGTGAAGAAATGAGATTCAGAGTAATATATTAGATGGTATACGGGATTCAGGTGTGAAGAAATGAGATTCAGAGTAAAATATTAGATGGTATTCGGGGTTCAGGGGAGAGGAAATGAGATTCAGAGTGAAATATTCGATCGTATTCGGGGTTCAGGTGTGAAAAAATGAGATTCAGAGTGAAATATTCGATGGTATTCGGGGTTCAGGGGCGAGGAAAAAAGATTCAGAGTAATATATTAGATGGTATTCGGGGTTCAGGTGTGAAGAAATGAGATTCAGAGTGAAATATTCGATGGTATTCGGGGTTCAGGTGTGAAGAAATGAGATTCAGAGTGAAATATTAGATGGTATTCGGGGTTCAGGTGTGAAGAAATGAGATTCAGAGTGAAATAGATGGTATTCGGGATTCAGGGCGAGGAAATGAGTAAACTATTAGATGGTATTCGGGGTTCAGGGGAGATGAAATGAGATTCAGAGTGAAATATTCGATGGTATTCGGGGTTCAGGGGGTGAGGAAATAAGATTCAGAGTGAAATATTAGATGTATTCTGGGTTCAGGGGTGAGGAAATGAGATTCAGAGTGAAATATTAGATGGTATTCGGGGTTCAGGTGTGAAGAAATGAGATTCAGAGTGAAATATTCGATGTTATTCTGGGTTCAGGGGAAGGAGAATTTCCATTGTCCCAAATGCCGTAGGAAAACCATTCAGATTGACACGGGTGGATATCCACCACCACATTTACTTTGAATCATAAACCCGGTATTAGTAAATAGTTCGTGATTGTCCTGCATTCGTGTATGATTCATCGTATCACGTCAGACAGCTCATATGTGTCGCAACATCTAACAGCATGCCATGACGTCATGGCTGTTGACTGAAATACCACGCGAGTCTGTACCGTGACGGTGAAACGCGTTGTTCTGTTGATACGGATCCTAAGTAACTCGGGGGTCTGAAGCGCCGTAATTCCCTGTGAAGAGTTGCGCCCCTTATTCGTGCCCGTATGCACTGGACGTCGTTTGGGATATTGTGATTGGACAGTCGCCATCTTTCCATCAGCCCATCCTTCATCTCGCCCATCGTTTCCGTTTCCCGCATCTGACGAGATTGTTCTGTAATACCAAGCGACGTCATACCATACACACAAACGTATTCAGTATAGAAATTGGCATTATGTTTAGCGAGGTTTAGGGTATTTGGAACACACGTTCTGAATCATTTGTATTTTGAAGTACATACATCTTTAGTAGGTCACACACACACACACAAACACACACACACACACACACACACACACACACACACACACACACACACACACACACACACACACACACACACAGTCAATCAGCCCCTTCAACTTATTCCACATAATAATGATTATTTGTACATCGAACTAGGAAGTAGCTTTCCACACCACTTCTTTGTTTCATCACTCAAACATACCCGGAATTCTTAACCCCACGGAAGTGAGGTGACCGGCCTGGCTAACCTAACCGTGGACAACATGACAAGCAGCAATCTGACGACCATCGACTGGAACGACATAAACATGTCTGTCCTAAAACAGGCCCACCAACATTAATCTCTGATTATATTATCAACACATATATTTCTCAATTAATGAAAGGAATAATCAGATATGTCATTCTGTTTAAATATCCCCTTGGCATATTCCGAGAATCAAATATTTATGTGTCTCATAGTAAGATAAAAATATCCCTGACCAAAGTGGAATAGTAGCTGGATCGTTGCTCACAATATCGATCACTGGATTGTCTGATTGTATCGGTTATTCACAGGCCGCCCTCGCATAGCTAGAGTAGTGCAGAGTTAAACAAAAAAAAACAATTATAAATTCAGCCGAGTGAGAGAACAATTTTAATGCCTGAGTCACTTACTTATATATTAACTTTATTCCAACTATATCATGTACGACTTCAAATAATCTACTTTGGACCAAACAAATCAATGATAGATAGCAGGAATAAAGTGCTTAGGAGTATTGTTTTCAAAATTTAGGTTTCTAGCTAGAGGTGAGGTGAAATGGGGTTTAACGTGGCGTCCACGATTATTGCACTCATATAAGCGACGTGCATGCACGTGTGTGTGTGTCTGCTTGAACTAGTCCGGACTGACGCCGATTTTAAAGTGCTAGCCCACTGAGATACCATGCCGCAGTTTAATATGAATACCCCACTCAGACACAGTAGACTGACTCCGAGCCGACCAGTCCTTGTTTTAGCCCCTCAACGCCGGGCGCCAGGCAGGGGAACAACACGTACCGTCTTTTGGTATAATGCGGGGATCGAACCCGGGCCTTCCGCTCTCTTGGCAGACGCTTTACCACTATACCCCGGAGAAGGTCGCTTCCATTTAGATGATTTCAAGAGAAGATATTACAGTGTGTGTTTCATATAAATGTATCTCTTGCATTGGGTGTAACCTCGTGACGTAGATTGGGATCTTTGCCCTGCCAAATCAGAGAGCCTGTAAGTCATAAAGCTGATGGATATATATAGGCATAATGTTTCATAGTATCAGTGTTTTATCCATTAAGTAATATTATGTTTGTTTGTTGTTTAACGCCACAGTCAGTAATATTCCAGCTATATGACGGCAGTCTGTAAATAATCGAGTCTGGTCCAAACAATCCAGTGATTGACATCAGGAGCATCGATCCACGCAATTGGGATACGATGACATGCAACATCGACTACCAGATCCCGTTAGTCGCCTCTTACAACAAGCATAGTCGCCATTCACGGCAAGCATGGGCTGCTGAAGACCTATTCTACCTTATACCTTATAATATTTGGTATCTGTGTACGGTGAGAGACGGCAATAAGTGATCCCTTTTGTATTTTGTGACAATAAAATATGTTTTAAGAAACAACTTTCTGATAAATTCTGAATTTCGTCCTCAACAACATCATTGTCGAATGTGATGGACTCGGGGTGTTACACAGCACAATATCATCCAACGTTTTCCCTTTTTTAAACTGTTAATGGTTTCTAGGTCCGTTTCTTCCCCTTTCTTCTCACACACACATCCGAGTTACCTCATTGTTTGGAGGAACGGAGTCATGTGACCTTATGTACCCCCAAACATACTTCTCACAATGTCGTGAGAACGTTTGAATGAAGTCACGCCCAAGAATAGAAATTTACGCATGAAATCCGATTAATGTCAAAGGTCGTCATTGTGGCAACCGTTACGCCCCGCTGGTGCATGAGATTTACACACCCGTGCTGACTGTTTCTGATGTAGATACATCAACAAAGCCACAACACATATATATTGTTGGCATGCATAATTCATGTCGATATACAAAACAGGTTATTATTCAGTCATAATAGAGAAAAGTCATTGATTGCCATGAATGCATCACAGCCGCGATATGTTGCATATCGGGTGTTACAAAGCGACGGGCCTCCATTGTGACCCCGGGGAACAATATGTGCTTCTCACACAAGCAGGGGTGCAAACCCAAGGCTGAGCCTTCTTGATGCCTCTGGGAAAATTGGCATAAAACACTAGTAACTTTCCAAAATAATTTTAACACCAGAATATATACTCCTGGCAAAAAGGCATGGTATACACCCACGTTTGAGGGTGGGAAACAATGAAACGCGAGACATGGTTATTCGATGGTGATTTATTTGATACGGGTATCATAATTGTGTTTTGGACCTTACATTTTCAGTGTTTCGGTAAATGTTTTCAGTCTGGTAACGCTTTGATAATTATGTTCATAATTTGTTGGTCAAATCCAATTTCAAGTGTAAATATTGTTTACCTGGTAGTTTATATGGTGATGATTGATTGAGTGAGTGAATATGGTTTAACGCCACTTTTAGCAATATTTTAGCAACATCACCGCGGGGGACACCAGAAATAGGCTTCACACATTGTACCCATGTCGGGAATCGAACCCGTAATGAGTGAATGCTTTAACCACTTGACTGCCCCACCGCCCAAGTTATATGATGAGGAAAATCGATAATGTCGTGTATGAGTTTTTATCGCCGATGATACCTTCCCATCATAAGCTGAAACAATAATTGACTATAAATTAATTATCAATTGTGTGACAGTGACTATGAAGGGATCTGTCTATTTTAAAGACAAACTTGTATGTCGGCATGCCCCCACGGCGTTGATCTTCATATTACCCTTTCGTATAAGTGTGTAAATGGAACAGAGCCATCTTATCTCAACCGCCTTGACCATGTGTACCAGCCATCTTGGAACTTGCCATTATTCACACATGGAAACTTACATCTTTCGGTGCCCAATCTTTTAAAGTAACTGCTGCAAAGAAATGGAATGATCCTCCAATTGCCCTCAGAACAGACCCATCACTTCATATTTTCAAGTCAAGACTTAAAACGTGTTTAAAAACTCAGCCATTTGATGTTAGTGCACACATATATGTGTGTTGTCAGCGCTTTGAGTCTGCTCTCTTGCTTGGTACGAGTTGTTGTAAGATCTTTTATTATTATTTTATTATTATTTCATAGTATTGTTTGCATGACTATGGTGATGGATGCGGCATAAAACAACATCACCATGCACACAGCCGCGTTACACATTGTGAACATCAGATCCTCTTTCGTCGACTTCTAGTACAAATCATGACGTGGGTTCGAATCCCAGGTTCACCTTGTTATGGTTCTTGGTTAGTCAGTACCATGACTGTGATCGTGGGTTTCGCCCAAGTGGAACACGTCTAAGACCTGCATCACTCCCACATCAAACTTGATATAGCTGGAAAACTGTTCAAATAGACATCAAAACATAATCAACCACTTGATATAAGAAAGTAAAGGCGGAAGAAGGGTTGTTTTAAATGTCCTGCATGCATAACTGTATATAATTAAAATATTTTCAAAAATAATCAGTCGCCATAATCTATACATAATCTGTATTATATAATGTCTTGCAATATATTTTATCACCGCAACTCACCGAAACGTTCCTATGACAAGGTGATTTTGAAAGTTTAAAGTGACAACTGCCCTTTATGTAGCACGTAAATGCAAAACACAAATATCTTGACAAAGACGAAACTAAGTTATTAATTACAAAATACTAAGATATTGACGAAATCTTTTAGACAATGGTAATCAATCAAGTTAGATAAGGGAAATACCATTTCAAACAAACATTTTTTTCCAGAAAATGAAAAACAAATAATTTAGATTCAAGTTTTACAAACACATTATTATCTGTACACGCAGGATATCTTGGGAAATAGCTCGAGGAAAAATCCAAAGAAATTTAAATGCAAGATGGAGCAGTCGATTAAAATTAAATCAATAAGAAGAAGAAATAATTATGTATGGCCAAATTTATCCTTCAGTGAGTTGAACAGTTATGTAAATATATTAAATACACACAATGATAGTGCGTCTGGTGACGGCTGAAGTGCAAGGCATTCAACTCAACACCACAGCTGAAATATGAGATCTTCTTTATCAAGTGAATAAAACTCGCTCCATGGTCACGATTTGTCCAGTGTCAATAGTGTTGATTTCAGAACAAGACACCCCGTACTATCGGAGACGACACAGTACTGTGTCAATAATACTTAGCCTCGTTTTGACCCCTGTGAAGTCACGTGAGTCACCCGCACCTTTCATCTGTTATTGTCACGCGTCACGAAGTTGTCAATTCCGTTGTGCATTTTTTTGTTGATCTCATCACGATTTTATATCGGGTAGGTCATGGTGACTGGAATATGTGTTGGGTCTGAAAGTTGAGGTATTGCCCAACACTCTCACGATACTGATTGTGAGACTATTTAAAGCCGTTTTTAAGGGGCTTGTTTTTTAAGGGGCTTTTTAAGAGAGGGACTGTTTAAACATAAATCGAATTCTATCTTGGATCGAACGCTGGTCATGCTTTTAGTCATGATCGCCAAGTTCAGATTCGAATATGTATAGACCGCAGTGATACAGCTCGTATATTGGGAAAACATTCTCGTCAAAACTTTTGAGGTAATTCTTCAAAACTGTCTTTTATTGCTTATCCTATTACATACTATGAAACTTCGTTAATCTGGACAGTACCGCATCCAGTCAAATTGTTCGGATAAACGAATTTCCCGATTATCGAATCATTGGTTATTACTTATGCTCTTTTACTATACATAAACCTCCCCAAACAATGATTGTTCGGAAGACGAGGTTTCCGGTTTAATGAGGTGCAGGATCATGAGGTTACAAAGTTACAGATAGTTACACCTGTAAATGCATTTGCTATGTTGAAAAGGCTTTAAGTGAAATAGGTTTAAGATATGTCTGGTTAAATCTTTTACCCGATCTTCCATCAGTCGTTAAAGGCGCCGCGATTCGCTGTGCAGAGTTGCGTCCCTCGGGTTCACCAGAAACCCATGATTGTGGATTCGAATCCCGGTTCACACCGATTATGTTCTTAGGTTTGTCAGCACCATACCCGTGCTCGTGGGTTTCACCGAAGTGGTAAACGTCTGAGACTTGCATCACTTCGGGCTTTCCTCCCACATTAAGCTGACACGCCTTGATATGACTGGAATACTGTTAAAAGCGGGGTTAAACACCATTCACTCACTCACTGTCATTCGTGGGATTGTCAATATCTGGCTGTGCTCTGAGGCAGATAGAGGTGAAACGGAGTTAAAAGTCGCGTTCACGATTATTGCACTTACACATGGCGATGTATATGAACGTGTAGGGGTGGGGGTGGGGGTGGTGGATGGGGGTGGTCTACCACTCCGGACTAGTGCCGGTTACATAGTGCTAGCCCACTGAGATACCATGTTGCAGTTTAACATGAATACCCAGTTTAACACTCAGACACAGTATACTGACTCCGAGCCGACCAGTCCTTGTTTTAGCCCCTTGATGCCGAGCGTCAGGCAGAGACCAGCTTTAACATGTTTTGTTTTGACGCGACCGGGGATCGAACCGCCCGTCCACTCTCTCGGTCGACACTCTAACCACTAGACCACTTAGGCGGTCTCTGCAAAGGCAGATATATCACATTATCATGACCTTACTGTATCTGGTTAAAGAGGAACAGTTTCGAGAACAACAGGGCCGGGCCTAGCTGATATTCCAACAACGTACTTTCGTCCTCTATAACACACGTAGCTACGAGAGTCGCAGCGCTAGGGCGATTTTGTACAGTCCTACCACGAGTGTAGATACTAGGCCCCGTTCGATAAAGCGATCGTAGCACTATGTCTGTCTTAGGTTTATGTTAAAGGTATGGGAGTTACGGTCGTCTTAGCGCTACGAACGCTTTGTTGAACGAACATGGCCCTCAGAAACAGCCTGTAGCGCATTCAGAGGCAATTCTTCATCAGGCCAAGTCGGACTAGCTTTAGCAGTCTCAACTCGGTTATTACTTGATGGACGACTGTCTGAATCCTTCTGTTAACGTTACGGGCTGAATGGAGTCCGAATAACGCCACACTCAAGCGACTAATATACATAATCAAAAAGACATTCGAACCCATGATTCGTAAATCCCGAAATCTGTTAATCCCGACGTTTTCACTTTGATTAATCCGTCCGGATTAAAAGGTATCCATGTACACCGCCGGACAAGAAAAGTATACACCCATGTTTGATGATGGCTAAGTATTACACAAACAAGAAGTGGTCATGCTATGGTGAAATATTTGATACGGGTGTCAGAGTTGTGTTTTGGACCTTACGTTTGCAGTGTTAGGACTAGACAAACACTATTATTATCATTATTGTTGTTGTTGTTGTAATTGCATTTTAACAACTTCTACTACGTCTGCAACTACCATTTCAATAATTTCAACTACAACAATCAATCCCGGTACTATACTACCTTTTGTCCAGGCAATACTACTAATATACCACTTGTCTGCAAATAACAGACCATATATTTACCAATTAAAAAGACACACTATCTACCAGTAATAAACACACCTATCTACCTATAATAAACACACCTATCTACCTGTAATAAACACACCTATCTACCTATAATAAACACACCTATCTACCTGTAATAAACACACCTATCTACCAGTAATAAACACACCTGTCTACCAGTAATAAACACACCTATCTACCTATAATAAACACACCTATCTACCAGTAATAAACACCACTATCTACCAGTAATAAACACACCTATCTACCTATAATAAACACACCTATCTACCTATAATAAACACACATATCTACCAGTAATAAACACACCTATCTACCTATAATAAACACACCTATCTACCAGTAATAAACACACCTATCTACCTATAATAAACACACCTATCTACCTATAATAAACACACCTATCTACCTAAAATAAACACACCTATCTACCAGTAATAAACACACCTATCTACCTATAATAAACACACCTATCTACCTATAATAAACACACCTATCTACCTAAAATAAACACACCTATCTACCAGTAATAAACACACCTATCTACCAGTAATAAACACACCTATCTACCAGTAATAAACACACCTATCTACCTATAATAAACACACCTATCTACCTATAATAAACACACCTATCTACCTAAAGTAAACACACCTATCTACCAGTAATAAACCCGCCTATCTACCTTTAATAAACACACCTATCTACCAGTAATAAACACACCTGTCTACCTATAATAAACACACCTATCTAGCAGTAATAAACACGCCTATCTACCAGTAATAAACACACCTATCTACCAGTAATAAACACACCTATCTACCAGTAATAAACACACCTATCTACCTGTAATAAACACACCTATCTACCAGTAATAAACACAACTATCTACCAGTAATAAACACACCTATCTACCTATAATAAACCCACCTATCTACCAGTAATAAACCCACCTATCTACCTATAATAAACACACATATCTACCTATAATAAACACACCTATCTACCAGTAATAAACACACCTATCTACCAGTAATAAACACACCTATCTACCAGTAATAAACACACCTATCTACCTGTATAAATTCCAATACCGGTGATAAAATATAAGCCATAACCAGTATAATACCTGTATAAAACATCTCATCATCTAATTAACAGCCACAACACCTGTTATTTTCAGTCGAACCCCGTTATCTCGAACCTATCGGGGCCGTGTTCTAACTTCGCTATATCCGGACATTCGAGATAACGAGGCATGACCATCCAAGCGGATATATTAACAGTTTTATAGATACGTACAATACGATTGCATACACAAGGAATTAAGAGCCCAGAATGTTTATGCGATGGCAAATTAAAAATGTATTTCGTCGGCAATAATCAGTAACAATTGTGACATTGACATGTACATTATCAGGCAAGCAGCATTCACTTTTGAGCACGTCTATTTGATGAAAAAGCAAAGTGCCGCTGTCGCTTCAAGGTTGGAAATTCATAGCTTGGATTTTGCGCCATGGGGCTTTGATTGCTTAAATTCGACATTGGTTAGACTTTGAGAGTCGTCATGTTTTTACTCATGTCTACTCATGATGTTTTATTGGTGAATACTGATTAACATGACAATTGGATAAAAAGATACATACTAGTAATTGAGCATGGTTTACATCGGACTGGACTTTCACAGCCATGTCAGACGTGTGGGCAAATGTCAACTTCAAGATAAAAGTATAATGATAAAACAAATCGTGTTTTGATATCACCACTGTTTTATTCATGTCGTGAATAGTTAAAAAGCATACATTTCACGATAACAACATGAAGTGATAAAATCAGACATGGGAGTAAAAAATAGCGTTTTGCTGTTAAGCATTAATACGTTCATAGAATTATATGCATTAAAGACTTCATACTTAGTTTATCTCTCTCTCTCTCTCACTCACACTCTCTCTTTCTCACACAATCTTTCTCTCTCTCTCTCTCTCTCTCTCTCTCTCACACACACACACACGCGCGCGCGCGCGCGCGCTCTCTCACACTCTTTCTCTCTCTCGCTCTCTTTCTCTCTCTCTATGTATATAATATATATTATATATATATGCATGCGTGCGTGTGTGCTTGCGTTCGTGCGTGCGGGCGTGCGTGCGTTCGTGCGTGATTGTGCTTTCTTCCCTGAGGACTTTCCCGTGCCCCAACAGGAGAAGGTCACAATTTGCATGTCTTTGGGAACACTTTTGAGTATGGGCGTGTGAATTGTTCATGTTAGTTGCTCTTTGCGATATGGCTGAAATATTGCCGATATGACGGAGGTCATGACGAGAAGGTCACAATTTGCATTTCTTTAGGCTGTCGTGTATGGGGACACTTTTGAGCAGGGGCGTGTGAATGGTTCATATTAGTTGACATCATTTCAGTAAATAGCAGAACTATGTTATATAACCATTCACTGAACTATGTGCCGAACACAGGGTCGCATGTTCACCGACACCAGACAAAGCGTTCCTTTGTCAGGGTATACACACCCTGTGGGATGAATAGGTCGCCGTGTGTAGACAGTGTCGGTTGTCTGTGCCATCAGAGGGGGAGGAGGGGAGAGGCCCGCTCACGAAGTGAATAATTAAAAATACGTGTATGTGCCATTTCCAACCTTATAACTAGACCCTTCTTGATCTTTGAGGACAAAAATATTTCCCCGAGTAATCTACACAACCCGTCTGTCACGACTGATTTCGTACGAGCATTAACTGCATTTGTGACCATATTACTTACTATACACTGTCGCGACAGGCATGCGGGGAATAGCCTAGTGGTTAAACGTATGTCCTGGTTCGATTCCCGACATGGGTACAATGCGTAAAACCCATTTCTGGTGCCCCCGCCGTGATATTGCTGGGATATTGCTAAAAGCGGCATAAACCCCAACTCACTCACTCACTCACAGGCATATGGTTTTCATTAATGTTTCAGGCGAGTGACTGTGTTGACTGTTGTTAGCTTTATTTTGTTTGTTTGTTTGTTGTTTAACGCCGCACTCAGCAATATTCCAGCTATGACGGAGATCTGTAAGTAATCGAGTGATTGATATCATGAGCATTGATCTACGCAGTTGGGATACGATGACATGCATCAACCAAGTCAGCGCCTCTTACGACATCATAATCGCCTTTTACGAAGCTTGGGTTGCTGAAGACCTACTGTTAGCAATACTGTTAAACGATCATGGCGGGGGAAACAGTGGCAAAAGGCGCCGCAAAACACACTGTGCAGAGTCCCCTTACCCGTCCCCTTACCCATGCCAGGATCCACTGATTTTGGGTACGAACATTAGATTCGACTCACCTATTATTGCTGATCTGGTCTGGGTTTCACCATAAACTTTGATTTTTTTAAAATAGTTTGTCTCATGCCTTAACCACGGGCGTCAATTCCAAGCAGGAGTTTATTCAGGAGTTAACGTCATAATTTACAACAGCAATTTCCTTTCCAGACAATCAGCATCAGGATGGCGACGGCCCACAGGATCCGGGACAAGCACCTGACGTGCAGCATATGTTTCGAGCTGTACACGCGCCCCAAGACACTGCCGTGCATGCACTCGTTCTGTGAGCACTGCTTAGAGAACCACATCCAGGCTAAACGGGATGACAAAGGCTTCGGTTGCCCCATGTGCAACACGCATACACTAATGCAGGATGCTGCTGCCCCGCCGGACAAATGGGCGTCCCAGTTTAGGACGGACTTCAAGCTGACCGGCATGCTGGAGGAGATATTTCAAATTGAGCAAGGTGTGTAGTAATATGGCCGTCTTCATGCATAACGACCGCCTCCGTGGTCTAGTGGTACAGGGTCCGCCCGGAGAGCGGAAGGTCCGGGATTCGATCCCCGGCCGCGTCATACTAAAAGACCTTAAAAGATGGTACTTGTTGTTACCCTGTCTGGCGCTCGGCATTAAGGGGCTAAAACAAGGACTGGTCGGCTCAGAGTCAGTATACTGTGTCTGAGTGGGGTATTCATGTTAAACTGCGGCATGGTATCTCAGTGGGCTAGATGTCCCTATAAAAGTGAAATAAGCTTGGACGCCAAGTTAAACCCCATTTCACCCCACCGCACCATTTGTTGCGGCATGGTATCTCAGTGAGCTAGCACTATAAATCGGCATCAGTCCGGACTAGTACAAGCAGACAAACAAACATAGCATGTAAATGCACGTCGCTATATAAGTGCAATAATCGTGGACGCGACGTTAAACCCAATTTCACCCATCACCTCACCTTCATGCATAACCTTTTTCGTGGACCTATGACCGTGGGTTCGAATCCCAGATACACCCTGATTATGTTTATGGTTTGTCAACGATTCACCCATGCTTTATTCTCATGGGTTCGAACCCCGGTTCGCCCATGTGATGCACCATAAACATCCTCAATCATTTCACCAAAGTGGTAAACGTCTAAGCCCTACATCACACCTGGCCGACAATGTCATGTAACCTTTAAATAAGGTCCAACCCATCGTTAATCCTCACTCACACATACCGTTGATTGTCGTTCATGCTTTCAGTCACTGGCTTTACTTGTCAAGACTTGGTTATTTACAGGCCGCCGTGATACAGCTATATATGCTGTTAAACAACATCCACTCACTCTGGCGCAATCGAAGAGCAAATAATATTTCTAGAAGGGTCAGTGCTCTTAAAAACCTGCTCCGGATTGCTGAAAACAAATTTGCTTTAACTGTAATTGTGATTCAAATATTAAATTAGACAGATAGGGGTCTTGATATATTCTTTCAACAGAAACAATACACGCACTTTCGTATTAGGTAAACGCATTACCGGGGGAAAATACATGTTCAATACCCAAAAAATCGAATGGTGACGTATATTCTTATTTAAATTGTTATTTCAACAGCGGCAATACACGCACTTTCTTATTAGGTAAACACATTACCGAAAGAAAATACATATTCATTACCAACACAATTGGATGATGACGTAAAGATTTATTGGTTGATTTCGTATTATCAAACTGAAAAGGTTTGAATGAAAACATAAAATACGTGAAAGAATAACCGTGAAGTACTCTGCTTTCAATGAAGACTAGGCTACCACAACAAACATTGAGTAAAACAATATCGTTCATACTATAAAAACAAAACTGTAAAAGAAACATCGATTGTTCACTACGACTATACTAATGTCTTCAAGACAGAGACTGACATACCAGATGCTCTTAACATGCCCAGGGTTCTAGCTTCGCGTATCAAATGAATATTGAAAAAGACACCATGCGTATATTAAGCCCTATGTATACTCAAACTTGTAATAGCTGTATTTCGTATGATAATATGATTTTCAGAATCAGAACACTCAAAACCTTATTTCAGGATTGAACGTGTACTGGTGCTTTTATCTGCTGAAGAGTAGTGAGTTCATTTTTTTTTAATTTGGATTAGGAGAAATGTCTTGTTTTTATTCACCATGACAGAGATGCAGCAGTGTGAGAAGGGAGATAATTTGTGGTGAGACTTTCTCTTTGACCCAATTTAGTCTGTCTCACAGTCCCCGAACCGTATTATTTTCCCTTCCGCGCATCCCTAATGTAATGTTATAGCCCTAAATGAAGCAAGTGAAGATTTTCCATACGTGCAGATTCAGAAACTCCAATCTCACATCAGCTCTTTAGTAAAATAATCTTAGGGATTCGAACTCATGATCACATGTTCCTTGCACATCTAAGGGACGTAAGTCTGAACGGCGAATTGGGGCGCCTTGGACGACTGGATCATCCATGGCTGGACACGAATGTCATAGTCTGGTGACGACAGAATAATGCATGTCACCGTATGAACAGGTATTGTGACTTGATCATCCAATAGAAGCTGATTTAACAAGTCTTTTTATTATTGATGAATGCACATCACAGTTTTCATGTTGACATATGCCAATATATTTTGTGACTAATATTAACTGGTTCGTGTGTGATGGGTTACAGAGAGGAGCGTGGTGAAGGATGTCAAAAAACTGAACAAGTTGGTGGAGGACCTGCGATCTAGCGAGAACATCCTTCAGGACAAGATCGAGTTGGACAAGCTGGCTCTGTCCAGGATCAGCGTGGACCAGGACGAAATCTCGCATCAAATCTCGGACGTCTTCTCTACCATCAGGCTGAAGATTCAGAGAAAGGAAGAGGCACTGAAACAACGCCTGAATCAGCTCTGTGTTCAACGAAAGGACACTGTGTCGCGCAGCTGGCTCAGCAAGCAGAAGCTGATTGATCAGATCAACTCCCAGATAGAGGTGGGCGAGAGATTGACCTCTATAGCGGTCAAGGACACTTCTGAGGGCGAGGTGGAGAAATTCCATGAAGCGCAAGCCCAGTTTAAGAAAGCAGTGACTAGTGCCACCAGTGTCAAACTCGCTACGATAGAACTCAATCTGAAGCAGGAGAGTATCACAAAATTCGATTCACTGGTGTTTTGTGATATTGAAACTGGCGTGTCTTCTTCCAATGCGGACAAAGAGAATATTGATGTTGCTCCCGACACACCGAAGCCCAGTGAGGTTAAAGGGGCCAAAGCGGTCAAGGAGATCAAATCGGTTAAAACGGTGAAAGCACCCCAGCCACCACAAAAGCCTGTCCAGACTATCTTACCCCAAACATCCACATCGGGGGGATTAGAGCGTCCTCAACTGGTCGCCATTTTGACCCCCACGAAGGACGACTGTGACAAAGAACCTGAATACCAAGACGTCGTTGTTCTTCGTGAATCTAAGGTTCAAATCGTTGTAGTTAGTGACAACAACAACAAACGAGTTGTAGTTCTTTACGTTCAGCAGGGAGGTAAGACCCAAAAGTCAATCAAATTAGACGGAAACCCGACACGACTGTGCAAACTAGACTCAACAAAAGTCGGAGTCAGCTGTAGCGACCCGTACCAGGTGATGGTACTGACTGTATTCCCAGAACTGAAGCAGGTCGCGACAATCAAGACAACCATCAACAATCTCGGGATCGCCGCCCTCAACCCAAACACTCTGGCAATATCCAACAAAAACAAGATCAGTGTCGTCACAACCACGGGGTCCATCTTGAAGGAGTTTAAGACCAAGGTTGACAGCTCCTTCTACTCCATGAGCTGGTACATGGCGACGACGCCGACGGGGAGTATCATCGTGTCAGACCGTTACGGGGAGGTGATCTCGTGCGTCACCCCCACAGGGCAGACGTTGTGGCAGTGGAAGACGCCGGCAGGGACCCCGCCGTCGGGGGTGGCGTGTGACAAACAGGGCCGGATCTACGTGGTTCTATCGGGAATCAAGGAGGTTTACAGACTGAGTCAAACAGGGCAATTTTTGGGTGTTGTTCTCAACAGTGACGATGACTTGGTGCTTCCGTCTGCTATGGATATTGACCAGTTTGGCCAGTGGTACATGTTAAAGAAGTCCCGCCAGATCCAAATCTTTAAACCACTTGTAAACTGATGTGTTTTGCCTATTGTTGTGTAAGGACATAAGAACTGGGTTAAGGTTAGGCGTATACGGTGCCACGTTTTTCCAAAGCCACCATAGCCCCACTACAACTGTCAGCTTACGCTAGAATACAGCTGTACCTCAGTGTTCGCTGTGTTTAATTGCGCCCAGGTGTCAAGTCACCAATTTCACAAAGCGAAATTTCTCAGAGCCAAGACGTATCTAGCCACCCATTGTAACCTGGACGAAAGACAGTCGTAGCGGAAAGATCGCTGTGTGGAATCACGTTTTGTTAATTGGCTTCCAGAAACGTGGTGTTTGATTGAGTTTCAGCCGTGTGTATTGTTTTTGTTGCATGTTAGTTCCGGCAACATCAGCTCGAACAATGTTGACGTCTCAACAACGACCGATGAAATTACATGGGGGAACAGACACGAGGCAAGGATGTGATAACGTGCAGATAACCAGAGATACGTGATCAGTGTAGTGATCACGTCACATACTAGCATTACACAAAGTGACGTGGTTTGTTCATGTGACACAGTACATAAACTGCCGGGCAGTAGAAAGTATACAGTGTATAATACACTTGAAAATTGGATTTGACCAAAACGTTTCAAACGTTGTCAATGCGTTACCAGGCTGAAAACAGTCGCTGAAAAACCACAAAGGTCCAAACGACATATATGATACTCGTATGTAATACAAAACGATCGAATTACCATGTCTCGTTTGTTTAATTTTACCCACCATCGAAAAATATACGCAACTCCTGATGAGTATCTCAGACATGTTATCTTTGATTATAAAAACGAAATGCATTTTCCCGCACAAATTTACAACATTTAAACACATGGAAGAGGTCATGTGGTTGCAGATGTATTTCTTACCCTCCTCTTTTTTTAACCAATTTATTTTTACACAAATATTACCCAGACACAGATTACTTTTGACAAACTTGTTAAACACACATTGCCAATCTAACAGCAGTTGTTTCAGTTTCAACATAAAATACAACGTTCTATTGTCCCTCAGTTTCTGAGTTATTTTCTCCATCGGTAGACGTACGGTGAAGAAGAAATGCGGATCCTGCTAACAGCAGCTGGATAAACGTGTTCTGAAGCTTAAGGCTGCGAAGAATCTTGGTTGGTGAGGAGTACCCACTGAAGTGCAGCATGTGTGGCAATTATTTGTAACAGGCAATTTATATTCAGAGAACTATACTACTCAAAAAAAGTAACAGAACACCCGATACTTTCCCTATGACTATAGCTGAATTGAGGTGAAATTGGGTTTAACGTCGCGTCCAAGATTATTGCACTTACATCGCGACGTGCATTCACGGGTGTTTGTGTGTGGCTGCTTGTACTAGTCCGGACTGATGCCGATTTATAGTTCTAGCTCACTGACATACCATGCCGCAGTTTAACATGAATACCCCACTCAGACACAGTATACTGACTCTGAGCCGACCAGTCCTTGTTTTAGCCCCTTAATGCCGAGCGCCAGACAGGGTAAAAACAAGTACCATATTTAAACGTCTTTTGGTATGACGCGGAACCCCGGACCTTCCGCTCTCCAGGCGGACGCACTACCACTAGACCACGGAGGCGGTCCCATTTGACTATAAGTCAACCGTCACGCCTGGTGGGTATTGCAACACACAGCCATCCAAGTATGGGTGTTCTTTTAGTTGATTTTAGTGGTGTATATTGAACTGAAGCAATATTTAGATGGTTTGTACAAAGACAGAAACCAATAAGACGTCTGAATTCTGATGTGGCCATATCTAGAAAGGGATGTGTTAATGTCTGATGTCGGATTTCCTTCATTGTATTTTGACTATTGTTAAGCAGACTCCGGATAATTAGTAAACCTACCTGCTTTGGATCCCGGCAGGAATATTCTGCCATCAGTTTGCTTCTGGAAACGATCGTGTAAGGGTTGGTAAGGTAGCCCAGTGATTAAAGCGTTCGCTCGTCACGTCGAAGACCCGGGGTTCAACTCCCTACAGGCGTACGGTGCGTGATATTGCTTGAATATTGCTAATACCTGCGTCAATCCTCACTCGTTCCTTAGATCCTTTAATCAGTACGAGGGAACTGAATTGTGTTTAACGCTGCGTTGAACAGTCTTACAGTTATATCACTGCGTGTTTGCTTAAGCTAGCAAGTAATCCCGAAATGATGCAGGTCTTAGACATTTACCACTTCCGTGCTGAGAAACCATGGGTCACTATCATCTAATTTGTAGGCGGAGTTTATTGCACCTCACTGTCGGCAATCTATCATGAAATACACTTCGGCCTGTAAACCTGTGGTTGATAGCATGAGCAGAGAGATGTGGAGTTACATAATCAGCATTGGCGACAAACGCGGCGAGTTAAGGTGAAATGGGGCTAAACGCTCGAGTATTGCATTAAATAACGACATGTACCTGCACGTGCGTGTGTTGCTGCTTGTACCAGTCTGGTACTTCCGTCGGTTATAAAATATAGCCTCAGACCGCTGAGATACCATCTCGCAGTTTACCGTGGATTCCACGGTCTTATCCCCGTCCACCAGGCAGGGTAACAAGTACCCACTTCCAGCGTCTTTTTGAATAACGAGATAAGGGGGTCGAACCACGCAGCTTCGCAACACCCATGCACGCATTGGGAGTAGTCAGTGAGAATATGTTCAGGGTTTTTACCCCACCTCAAACATTCCCTAAAGGCTGCCTTGATACAGTGGCTCTTGGCCGGGTCGCTCTAACGCTTAAATCGATGTTATAAATTATTTTTGAATGTATATATGTGAAGTAGATATAACACAAATTATAATCACGTGATTTGTATTTCATTTTATACGATGTGAATTTAATGTCAAACAGCATGAATAAACACATATATTTTTTCAACACCGTTTTGCTTTTTCCGTCCAGTGGAATCTGTGTCGATGGATACCCGAGACTTGTTATTCCCTAACTGTTTGATCTGAATTCTAGAAGTTGGTCGGTAAATGAGAAAACACAACTTTATTGACAACAGCTAAGGTATTTTTAATCCTTTTATACCAGACTTGATTACCTGTGCGCCATTCGTTATTCCGGTTATACATCTGGCGTCATCCAACTCTCTGTGTGCTATTTGTTATCTATGAAATGTAATGCATATAACCTCCCAAAGCTTGGTTGTAGTCACTACAGCTTGAATCTACATCGAACCGTCGCTACATGCAATAAACCAGAAGTTGTTATCCATTATTGTTGTTGTTGTTGTTGTTGTTATTATTATACATTAATATATCCAAGTACTACTGTAGTACAGTAAAATATGCTTATAAGGAAATGACGGATATTACGAACTCATTGTTTGGTCCCGGCCATTTGCTGTATAGATGTTGTATATATGCTTATAACGAACTACGGTTATAATGAACTAAAATTAGTGGTCCATTTGAGTTCGTGATAACCCTATTTCACTGTATCTGTTCAAATGCGGTTTTATATGTTCCCCAACCAGTTGACCCTTTTGTATTCCAGTTATCTTTGTCAACTCCATCGGGAGTATACAACCAAAGCTACGGGCGCTAAAGGGTTTTTTTACATCAAATTCTCACATATCTTATTCCCTGCAGGGTGAACAGAGGCACTTCTGAACTGAGTCACTTGCCCAGGGTGACAACTCGCGTCTTGACACTTGTGTTTCGGGTGTATGTACGTATTCGTGTGTCCACCATCTGGTCATCTACCATCGGACGAGTGGGTTCTATGAGTGCACAGGGTGCATGTACTGTACGCTGGGGGTAGTGACAACACTGTAAGACCTATTAACATGGTTTACAACCGGTCACATCACCTGGCTGTTCGCTAGCCTGGCACGACTGACCACTTGCCCACTCCGCCCCATAAATTTGTATGTTTTCTTATCAGTTATTCTCTGACGTTGACGTTATATACTGGACTGGTTTGCGTATTATAAAGCCCATTTAGTGGAAATAAACATGTTCTTTCGGTTTCCGGCGTAAGGCAATGCCAAGAGTAGGTCAGTGAGTTGCGATTTAATATGATCTCTTTAATTGAGGGAGATAAAATTCTAGGTCAGATCTGCAGTCTGTCAGCCACATTGTGACTGGGGCATTTACAACTTTCATATCATATCAAATCCTGCCAAAACAACTGTAAAACAAAAAATAACAAATCACATACATGTGATTTCATATGAAACAGATTTGCGAGTATTAGTGTGTGATTGAGCGAGTTGAGTGTACCTCCGCGTTAATCCGACATAATCCTATGCAACCAACAATGTCGGATTAAGGGGACTTGATTGTATATATATTTATTGGAGATGTTATTGATATGCTTTTCTAGGCCGAGTTCCGTATCAAGAAAACCAATGTCTTTGACCATGTTCGTATGTGAGATTTGTGTAGCATCAACTCTGATGGATTCGATAGACACAATTTTTATGGATAACAACTTCTTTAATACTGTGAAAAGCGACGTTTCGGTATAGATCCTTATACCGTTGTCAAGCAATGATATAAGGATCTATACCGAAACGTCGCTTTTCAAAGTATTAAAGAAGTTGTTATCCATAAAAATTGTGTCTATCTTGTCTTCCGTCAACTTCTAAGTAATGCCTATCAAACAATCTGATGGATTCATCTTCGGTTTTGTGTTACTGCGCGTTGAACTAATGGTTTTGTCGCCATTTAACTTCAATTGGAAGTCCTCCATCTTTTTAGGTCGTCCCAGCAACCTTCTGTTTGCTGCGGCTGAGGGACACGCCGCTGACCATGCTAGTGGGCTGGGAGTCGTGAGCATTAAGATGGCGTTGAAGATTATAATACCACGTGGTTTGGTGTAAAGAGTAAATAGCACTGGTCCATATACTGTCCGTTGGACACATAGGATTACAACCACTAAGAGGCGGCCCAGTGATTTCCCATCCCCAATCGACCCAGCAGCTTGTTGTGTTCAATCGTATTAAAAGCACAACTAAGGTCAAGGCGGATTAGAAAGGGTACCTGTTTTTTACTGATTGTATAAATTATTTCATGACGTTATAAAGTTATACTGCTTGGTCCCAGTCTTTTAGATAGACTATGCCACTAAAACATCGGTTGAATTATTTATCTATTTGGATGAGTTTCAATATCCATGACATACTCATTTATTCTGAACATTATCAGGAGAATCAAAAAACGATACGATCATTAATCATTGGCTGGTGATCACGTTATCGCCAGCCAATGATTAATGATCGCCGTTCATATCGTTTTTTTATTCTCCTGATAAGACAATATAAATGTAGAATGTTCAGAATAAATGAGTATGTCATGGATATTGAAACTCATCCAAATAGATAAATAATTCAAACTGAAAGCGGTATCAAGCAGAATTAACTGGTTTTGAATGTTTCAAGCAGGGTCTAATTGCTTCAGTTTAAAGCAGGACTCAAAACAGCCAGAAAACGTTTCGTACCCTTTGATCATCATGACCTCATACTTAAGAACAATTGTTTGTTAGCAGTGTTTTGAGGGGTTGCCGAAGTTTTGATATTAAAAGCTACAAAACAACATCCCCATAATAGAAAGAAATAGCCTCCAACAGCAGTCGATTGTACGATACTGACAGCATCATATTTTTGAATCACGACCACACAATTATGACACCAAATGTTCTTGAAGTTGAGTGTATCCTGCCCCACCTTTGGCACCAGTCACAAACACATGCAAAGACCAGTCAACTGTTCACCTGAAAACACACGGGACCATAGGGCAAAAAACAAAACGGGATTAGCGTCGGACATCACGTGTGTCACCGATGCGTCTAATTTAGAAATGTCCTCCACATAAAGGAGAAATTTCTACCATAAAACCTTTTGAAAGCTTTGCAGAGGTCTTGAATGTTATAACTTTGATCTGACAACTTTTGAGCAAGAGTCGTATGACGAAATCTTAATATATTTGAGATCTCCGTAGAAAGACCATGCTCGAATGTTCTTTAAAAGTTGTGAAATGTAGACACCAAAGGTTTCTCGACATCAATGAAAGTTGACAATGGCAATCAGTCTTGTGAAGAGCTTTCGTCACTCTGAATCTTTATGCAGAGATCTAAATGTGATACATATAAAGCGGTTTGCTATAAGACCAGTACTGAACGATATCAGATCATCGACATACCTGATGATTACAGTGCTGTAAGTTCAACTCCTTGATCCGATTCCCTTCTTTGGATTTTGCCAAGAAAACAACTAAGCCTGTTTGGATTATCTAAGAATCAAGCTTATCATTTGATGATATTCTCATCGTTATCTCATTTTTGTGTACACGCAATAAATATGTTTTAAAAACAAATGGCTGCATCAATCTGGAAACAAATGATATCAAATGCCATGCATGTATGTGTGTGTACTTGTTTATTTCGTATTAAGTATATCAATATGAAGTATGGAATCACGTATATTCCAATCTGCGCTCCAATTTCCCCGGCAAGGAATGTGTACTACTTGCCTCCATACATTACCTCTTCGTTACACCCCTCTCCATAGTTATCAATACGACTTAACCTTGCACATAAACATATTCTAACTGATAAAATTGCTTCATATAAAGTGGTGTAAATGTTATGGAATTGACAATAACAACGTAATATTTGCTCATTCGTCTGATCAATGTTTTATCATAATAGATTCATTGGCAAAACCTAACAGAAGACAAGCGACACGCTCTAAATCGGGTGTGATCACCATTTGCGTTGCTTAAGACAAGGCAGCCGCGGTCCCGATGTCATCTTGGTAGAGAATTCCATTACATTGCCATTAACAATTATGAGTTGGGTTCTGCTGTGATTTGTGATGTCACCCCATACCACTGGACGTCGGGGCCGTAAGTTGTGTTCTGTCACTAACTGGTCTCAAGCCAGGAACTGTCCGAGCTGTTAATGTGACAGTTTGGTATCGAATCCGTAGATGCACCAACCGAATTTGGTTGTCTTGTTGACGTGACCCTCACACGCGGACGGCCGGCCCGTGGTAAGTCATGAGTGTTGCCCTGCTGTAGATAAGGTTTACAAAGGGGGGATGTTGTGTTTCGATGAACATTAAAATAACAGGTTACTTCGTTATGCGCCATTCCTGTTGCAGCATACCCACAGCATGAATATATAGATGTCCGCAAGCCACGGCATTGCGTAAGCATTAATTAAGGTTAAACAAAGGTGTTTTCATGAGCACCTAATAGCTAAACAACGGGTGTGAGTATCATGCCCCCAACAAACAAACAAACAACCAGTTTTGGAAACATACAGGTGCCCACTCTGAATCACGACCTTAAAGTTGAGGACATATCTTCATGAATATGTTTTGAATGATGCATTATTTCATTTCAGAGTACTTGTTTTTAACTTTATGATGAGAATCCATTGTGATTGCAAAGTCAAGGCCACCATTCTTGAGGGAGAGCCCGTAAACATTCGGGGTGCATCGGGGAGGCTCATCATATCATGGCTAGTACACCATTGTCGTTAAATGGCCTCATCATATCATGGCCAGTACACCATTGTCGTTAAATGGCCTCATCATGTCATGGCCAGTACACCATTGTCGTTAAATGGCCTCATCATGTCATGGCTGACAAACTTAGGGGGTACTTGCATGACCGATTGTTGTTTTGAATTCGTAAAATTTATTTTAACTTAGTCGAGTGTCCTACATGTTTGGCAAATCATCAATATACCCTTTGACGGTCCCGAGTATCCGACGAAATAGATTTTATTTGCCGTAAAAGGCCAACTAGCGGTGAAACGTATGTGAGTGGACCACAGGAAATCAGGGATGACGCCAGGCGTTCTCGAAAAGCATTAGCATGTACTGTCCTACTGGCGGCTACCGCCACTCACACAATTTCCATGAAAAGATATCTGTTAGTTGTCTGAACTTACTCCTACCTGATGTCTTCTATTTGTTTCTAATTTGTTTTTTGGGCTTCTTTTTGCTTGCTTGTTTTTTTTGTTTTTTTTGGGGGGGGAGCGTTGTTTGTTTTGTGTTGCTTTTGTTGTTTTTGCTGTTGTGTAGGAGGGTTTGGGGGGATGGTGATGGAGTGGTATTTTAAAGATTTACGATTCAGAAAGTAGCTGCCTGTATACAATCTAATCTAGCACCATCAGCCGGTGTTTTATATACGAATCTCATCTACCCTTTACTTTACTTTCTATTATTAACAAAGCAAAACAAGTTGAGGTCTCATTAATTCATGAATTAAAAAACCTGATCCACCATATTCGATAAATGGTTCATCCTAAAAAATTCCGTCGGCGTTCATTTGATGCAGTGTGGCTTTTGAATCAAATAGAAGTAGTTTTGATTATGACAAGCGGGGTAAAATTGCTTTGGTTTAAATCAAAACTCAAAACTGTCAACACAATGTTGTATTGGGTCGCTACCTTTCTCCTACTTGGCAACAATTGTTTTAAGGCATGTGATGTAGATTTATCGAGACATAACTTTGCAGAGGATATGGACGTATTTCTGCTGTGGCGGAAGCATGACGTCGACGGGCACTTGAACTGCGTCTTGCAATGCTACTTGGATCCCACATGTGCGAGCGTACAAGTGTCGGCTATGAACTCATCAACCTGCCTTGCCTTCAGAGATGGACTGTTTCCCCGGTCAACTGTGGCGAACGGACAGCTGCACTACCTGACATGCCGTAAGTGGTTTTTGAATGAGTTAGTCAGTTCGGATTTAATGCTGCGTTGACCAGAATTTCATATATCAAGACACTATACCCGTGCTCGCGGGTTTCACCGAAGTGGTAAACGTCTGAGACCTGCATCACTTCGGGCTTTCCTCCCACATTAAGCTGACACGCCGTGATATAACTGGGATACTGTTAAAAGTGGCGTAAAACCCAACTCACTCACTTACTCACTCATATATCAAGGCTTGTTGCCTCCACGTGGGAGCAAATCCTGACGTGATCCAGGCGATAATTGTTTCCTACTTTGGTGAAACCCACGACAACGGGTATGGTGCTGACATACCTAGAGCATAATCGGGGCGAATCTAGACTTCGAACAACCATCCAAGGGTTTTGGTAAGCCTACAGCAAACTGCAGCACGCCCCAACGTTGGATATTGAAGTTGTATCATTTGAAGCCTACGACTAATGAGTCAGATAAGTGCGCCATCTTCAGTCGGCTGAACATGATACAATTCCATGTTTCTTAAAAATATGTACTATTGTTAAACACATTACAGAGCAAGGTAATATGACTAACTTCTTTCTTTACTTTATTTAAAAAGACTACTTCACCATCCCACTACCTTGCAAGTTTTAGGATTCTTGTTATTAATATGTACATAAGTATGGCCAAGAAAGTGGAAAACGGTGTGTCAAATTTGGGGACCATTGACGATCGGTATTTTGTCCTCGTCTGTTTGCCCTCATACACTAAAACCATACTCTACAAAATAACAATTAAATCACTTCAATAAGAGACGATGCGATTACCTTGCCCAAATACTCTATAAGCATTATTCAAACGGTCCTCCTAATAGAACATGAGGCTATTCTGCAAACGTATACGCCACAGTACACGCCAGTGCGGCAGTCCAAGCATTGTGACAGGGCAGATGTAATGTCAGACGAAGCTAGCGAGTTGCACCATGCTGTTGATAATGCTGAATTATACAAAACACCCCCTTTGAAACGATAATTCGCAATGATAATTAAATACAATAAGCATTTGAAATTGGCTGTTGATTGATTTTGAGCAGAAGGAAATCGTATAAAGAAGAATACATTGCCGGGTCCAGGTGTACCACCAAATCCCCGTCTCAAAGATTGACCATGATCGACAATACAAAAAAATGAAGGGCTTTCTTACGGTGGCCCATGCCCGCTACTGGTGAGATCATTTTTCACCGTATGCCTCTATTTTTATCTGGCGACCGCCAGATACTTCCACTGGTGAGATAAAATATAGAGGCATGCAGAGAAAAATGACCTCACCAGTGGCGGGTATGGGCAACCGTACTTGTCCCATACTTTCTGTGAATATAAAGAAAGTACGGAGGCCCATACCCGCCACTGGTGTGATCATTTTTCACTGCATGCCTCTATATTTTATGATCTCACCGTAGGTGCGGGCCACCGTACAAACGTGTGCCGATGCCGACCGCTCCATATCAGTATATACCAGTCGTGTTTGTTCTCAGGCGAGACAACCGTACACCTCATCCGAAAGTGCCAAGCAGTGAGCGGCTACACTTCCAATACGAACACAAGCCGACCCTTGTGCTTCAAGGTCCAAAGGAAGAGTGCGTCGTGGAACCAGGCCCGAATCCTGTGTCACAGGGAAGGTGCGGAGCTCATTGAGCTCAACTCTACGGATAAACTTGATGTCATTCAGCGGTTGATATCGACACTAAGAACACTGAAAAGGAAAAATTTCGGTAACGGTATTTTAAATGTATACTATCCACAAAGAGATACTGCACGGTGAAAACCGAGGTAACTGAATAAAGACGGCAAGACAGGGTCAACTGTATGGGAGATTTATTGGAAAGAGCATTGAGGCACAGCAGTAGTCACAAATTGCCCGGGTAAAGTCCATGACGTCGGAAACAACCACAGCAGCATGCGTGATCGAAGACCGTTTCTGGACAGTGTTCCCTTTCCAATGAGGGGGCCTGGGTGGCCCAGTCGTCTAAGGCGCCGCAATTCGCTGTACAGAGTTGCGTCCCTTGGGCACGCCAGAAACCTATGAATGTGGGTTCGAATTCCGGTTCACACCGATTATGTTGCTAGGTTTGTCAAGACCATACCCGTTCTCGTGGGTTTCACCGAAGTGGTAAACGTCTAGACCTGCATCACTTCGGGCTTTCCTCCCACATTAAGCTGACACGCCGTGATATAACTGGAATACTGTTAAAAGCGGCGTTAAACCCAACTCACTCACTCACTCACTCACTCTAGACCTGCATCACTTCGGGCTTTCCTCCCGCATTAAGCTGACACGCCGTGATATAACTGGAATACTGTTAAAAGCAGCGTTAAACCCTACTCACTCACTCCTTTCCAATGAGTAGTGTTGGTAGTGGTCTGTCGGGTGTCCGTTGTGGAGACGGGTGAAACGTACCAACCGGTCCTGTGCTGGCGTCGTCACACGTGAACGTCCTTGGATCTTGGACGTCATTGTTGTTTTGGACATCAGCGACGTAATGGCGGTTCTGTGGCAATGGAAGCGGTTGGCCACCATGCCTCCATTCCACCAAGCAACGTTCTAATAGTGTGATGACGTTCGGCAGTTGTTGGTCGTGGCATGACCTGTTTCCCTTGAGATGTCTCATTTGTTGAACGATGGAATGTCTGAACGATGGCCTTTTAAATGGCTATGTATCTTGTGGGTCCAGGGTCACCTGCACCTGCTGGTGCATACTGCACGTGTAACAGTGGTTCTCCTGTACTGGGGGCGGTCGTGTAGCCTACTGGTTAAAGCGTTTGCTCGTCGCCATGGACCCACCAAAACGCGTGCTTATGTACTCTCGGAACACGTTTCACGAACAAATATTGAAAGCTCTCAACATCCCTTGGCGTATTCAACGACATTGCGTGTGACATTGGATAGATCACTGAGATGAGCTTATTCACACTCGATGACCCCAGTAACCTTGTTGCTAGGCTGACGTCACATGGCATTGTTTCGCCGATGGATTTTGCCACAAAATTCTACAAATTACGTCATCGGGTATTGTGACGTTATTGTAAACTTTGAGGTGCAGGGCCCATTCCACAAGGCTATTGTATTGTAGCGCAACGACAGTCGTCAGTCTAAGTTAAAGTATGTGAGTTGCGATAGTCTTAGCCCTACGATAATTTTGTGAATTCTAAAGGTGGACCGTTGTATGGTATTAAATTCATACGTTTGAACTTTTGACGTGTTTGAAGTATCATTCTGTTAAACTCAATTGGACTATGCCGTGGATCGTGTAGGTGTCATCCTTTTCATACTCAACAGTATAATTAAAAAAACGTTATAAATGGCAAGTGATAAAGAAAATACCACAACTATTTACTCGTTTCATAAAATTGGTATTACACGGGAGCTCGTTTAGTATTCTATATGTCAGTTACACTGAAGAGCTGTCATGAGACGGCGAAAGTACTATGTCTGAAACTGATATAAAGATGATAGACTAAAGTGGACTTTATTATTTTATTATATATATATATATATATATATATATATATATATATATATATATTTATATTTATATATATATATATATATATATATATATATATATATATATTTAAAGATTTTATATGGGGAGCAAAAACGAAAGAGTGTAAAACCATTTTCTAAACATGGGCATATACGGTAAAGGGTTCATTGCATTTTGGAGGATTCCTGGAAAGAAGAGGTCCTAGTAATACATATTTGATCCGAGGCGACTGAAATGGATACCCCTGAAGGTCCGGGTAAGAACCGGTCTTCAGTAAACCATGCATTGTCGTAAATGGCGATTAAAAGGATCAAATGGTCACGTTCGCTTACTTGGTTGATTCATGCCAATCTGTCCCCAATGATAGATTGCCTTGCCTCCATTACAGACCGCCGCCATGTAGCTGGAACATTGCTGAGTGCGGCGTTATCAACATATGTGCAGTTACTATATAAAACATTGAGAAATCAAGTCGGGGGAGAGGGGAGGGGGGGGGGGGGGGTGATTTGCAGGGCCTTCAACCCACCTACCCTTTCTCTAGGTGATGCATGTCATCGTATTGCGTAGATCGATGCTCATGATATCAATCACTGGATTGTCTGGTCCAGGCTCGATTATTGGCAAACCGCCGTCATATATCTGGAATGTTGCTGAACGCGGCGTTAAACAACAAACAAACAAACAAACAAACAAATACATGTTGAATATATTCGTATTTTACTCTTCAGAAGTTTGGGTAGGACTGAACAAACATGGCACGCGGAAGGGGGAGATGTCATTCAAATGGGACAACACCAGCCTGCTGTACAGTGGTAAGTGGGCTCCAGGTCAGCCTGTGGATCAAGACTGTGGCAGTCTGGGTGTCGGTGGATTGAAAGTTGGGCATTGTTCTTTAAAAAGATGGTTTATATGTGAAATAAAGAGGTGAACCGCTGAGCCAATCTGACTAAATTCCAACACCTAGAGACTATATGTTTATCTGTTATAATACGTTTACAAGCAAGAGCTGTCTTCTCCATGTATACAGTTACTCGGGATGTCACGATTCATACAACGATGCATCGATACTGTTCTCACACGATTCGATACGCAATACACACTTACCTTATCGACTCAAATTTTATTCCTGAATCGTTTCAACTGATGGAAAATGTAAAACAACAATTGAATATCTCTGTTGTTTCACACAATTTAATAAACAATTTTATCATCACTATTCTAAGCCATAACCACAATACATTGTAAAATTACACAGTTTTAAAAGACAAGTAAAGTGAAGAAATGATTGCGAATTTGCTGCGAATATCAATTTGTGCTGTACATTTAGTCATTTTCCAAGAGAGAGAAATTCATAATATTCGTAGAAAGTATTTCAATGTCCAAGTGAAAGTCCTCAACTCCATTACAAACCCATTTGGGGCGTGGCCTAAAGCTTAAGGTTACATAAGTTGTGGACACGCTTATCAAATGGATGAGCTGACAGAAAATAGACATAGTGTATTATAAAAACAGGGACAGAAGCAGGCAGACTGGGCGTCCGCCCGATCTTCATTATCGTTGAAATAGCGCAGCGCGTCAAACACCAGAAACCCGTTTTCACGCCAGGAAGTGGAACGCTCTCCGTGGCCGAATTTTGAGGACGATTTCGCCTTTCGTTCATAATCGTCTGTTTTACGCTATTTCCGTTTTTCAAATATATTTCTGACCAAGCAATTGTGATTAATTATCCCTAAAATCTGTAAATTTGCTATGTTGACTTTACTCGCCCTCAAGGCTTTAGTTCTGTTCTAGTCTTTTTCATACTGGTGTTGACACTCAGTTATATCTGAAATAAAAATTGATTGAAATGTGACATACGGATATTCAGGAGGGTTTAAGCCTTTTTAATAATGTTTATGCCCGATGAAATACATAAATTCATGCAGCGAATTAAAAATCGTGACACGTATCGTATCGTAAACAAAGTATCGCAATACGAGCCGTATCCGGGGATATTCGTATGGTGACATACCTAATGTTTCCCCGAACTAAAAATACTGTTTGTACCAGTCGGATGTCTAACTATCCAGACCAAACTTCCAACAACTGTTGATATTGACAGAATGTCAGACTTCTCAGGTGTCGATATAGACTGTGTCAAACTACGTTTCTCTGTTTGTGTCTTTTGTTTGTTTTAATAAAGCATAGAAAATCATTTGCTCACTGTTTTTGTGTGCTTCCAATGTCATAACTGTCATTTGTGACTTTACCTCTCTCCGCGTAGGTCCATCACAGGCCCGTCAGATTAACCCTGACTGAACAACGACCACTGAATCAAAATGCTTTTTTTCAGCTGGTCAAATGTCGACTTCGCAAATCGATTCGAACTCAGAATCTATCAACAATATTCCGTTGAAGTCAAGTTTGGTGCTTTTTTATAGTTTCGGACATTTCTGTCCCTGCGATAGCACACACACACCTTTGACTGTAGATGTCATGGCGCCTAGAAACATCAGCGCGTGATATATCCGTACTTTGGCACGGCCATTATTATTCTCCATTCGGAACTGCCGTAGGCCTCTAAGTTTATGTGGATATACCACTATGACATCATGAAATGTCCACAAAAAAAGATTGCACTATTACGTAACTATGTGAGGCTCAGAACTTATCACTCATCCCTTGGAGGCAGAATGAGACTTCTCGGATGGCAATGTAGATATTGTTAGATTACAATCGATTATCAAAATATCGCCATAGTAAGCGTTCTGGCAATGTTGCCTTGTAAAGGATTTGCATATACACTGCCCGAATAAGCGTTGTTCACGAATTCAGGACAAAAGAGTGAGTGAGAAAGTGATATACCCGCCAATTCTCGTAGGAGGAGTGAGCGATATACCTGCCAATCCGGGTTAGAATAGGTGTTCAGCAAACCATGCTTGTTGTAAGAGGTGACTAATCTTGTCGTGAGAGACATCTAACGGGATCGGGAGGCCAGGCGCGCTGACTTGGTTGCGTAACCTTGGAGTGAACAGCCGGTTTAGCCACTCGCTTTGGCGTTTTGGGCGATGACCGTCCCGTTCAGAATCCCTGGATTTTATTAACCGACCAACGGTGCGCTTTTGACACTTCGAATATAGTTATGAAGATCTTCCTTCGATAAATGGGAGCACAGAAAACATCACCGTCCACGCTTGCACAAACTGTGACAAGCTGGTCGTTTCTCTTCGTCCGCTCCCTTTATAAACATCTGTATATGTGATGTATGTCTGAGGATAACTGCCCCAAAAGTCAAACAATAATTATTTACGTGCCCACACAGTGGCGATGAGAAAGAGAATGGTTGTTGTTTGTTTGTTGTTTTAACGCCGCACTCAGCAATATTCCAGCTATATGAGGGTAGTCTGTAAATAATCGAGGCTGGACCAGACAATCCAGTGATTGATATCATGTTTATCGATCCACGCAATTGTGATCGGCGACATGCATCAACCGAGTCAGCGAGCCTGACCACCCGATCCCGTTAGTCGCCTCTTACGACACGCGCAGTCGCCTTTTACAGCAAGCGTGGGTTGCTGAAGACCTATTCTACCCCGGATCTTTACGGGTGAAAGAGATTGGTGTGGCGGTTATGTCAGGTGATCAGGTCGTGTTAGGTGTTTACAGTGTTTACTTTGGTTTAGATGATGACCATGGTGATGCTGGGAAGTGTGAAATGTTTTGTTTTTATCTGAAAACTTTGTTCTAGGGCGTTCCCATACCATGAACGAAAGGATGAAAAATGCTTATTGTGAGATAGGATAAGTTTATCTGTAATCACTTGTGTGTGAGTAAGTCTGCTTGTACTTGCCCTGACTTATGTTCATATTTATAATGCTGGCCCCTTGAGATACCATGCCACGAATACCCACTAAGATAGTACAATGAATCTGACTCCGTCATTGTTTTACCCCCTTGATGCAAGAGTCAGGCAGGGTAACAACAAACCCTATATTTCATCCTCTATGGTTATGACAAGTCCAGGGATCAAACCACCAACAAATAAAAGCAAAACTAAACACACATTATGAAAAAATAATTTTATCCTCCTTTTCTAAATGCACTTGTTTCACCTTCACACAAACAGTTCCTCCTCTGATGGAGGTGACACGTCCATGACAAGGAGGCAACAGCTGCAATCTCATTCAAATCAGATCTTTTACTCTGACACAGTTCCTCTCTGCATGAAGACCTCAGAATACCACCAATGGAGGTCTCGTCAAGTGAATCGTCAGATCAGTTACGAATGTTAATAATGAAGGTCGTGCCATTAAACTGTTGTACAAACAACGGAATATTTGTTTCCTGTATGTTTTCTTCAATTAAAATCATAATTTCTAAATGAAGGGGGTACAGAAATGAAGCTGAATGTAGAAAGCTGACATCTGCATCCTGCATGGACGGTCCAAGTTTATCCGATGCACCATTCTATGAAGTATAATCTTCATGCAGTTAGGTGTGGCATATGGGAGTGAAATATATATGATTTGATGAGACTGCATCAGGCACAGAAATCCCACTTACAATATTGAACAGAACCACCTCCAACATCATCAAGATGAAAACACTGGAAGACATTTAATTACATATATTCAAATTCAGCAACAAATTGCAAATCCTTTCTTTTGTAAGATTAAGTACAAGAGATCGATATTGATACCATGTTCCCGCACACAATAATTGAATATGTTGCACAATTTCCCCTGTCCACCAAGAATAGAGGCTTAATGATGAAAACTGTTACCATCTTCATCCTTCATTATCCAGGGTGTTATATCTCCATTCTAGTAAGATAAGTACCCTGGACCACTTTGCAGCCAGAGTTTTATTATCCTAATCTACTTACCCTTGCTCATGAGTGTGTCAAGATGTGGGACAAGATGAGGTTACTTCTGATACAAAGACTTGGTGGAAAATGGGTCCTGCATATTTATCATAATCCAATGATGTTTTTATACCCTGGATCATCGAAGATGTTGTATAATCACAAAGTGATTTTTGTGAGTATCGTGAATGTCTTAGTTATAAGGAATGAGTGAGTATGGTTTTACATCACTAAATTCCAGCAATCTCATGACCGGGGACAGCAAAAACATGCTTCACACATTGTACCCATGTGGGGAATCGAACCTGGTGCTTCGGGATGATGAGCAAACACTCAAACCACCAGGCTACCCCACCACTCCCTTAAAAGTAAGATCTTTTTTGAAGCAAGAATAAGGCCTTGCAATAAGGTCAGGTCCAGTTGCTTTTATTGTCTTAACAAATAACCTGCAAAGAGTTGTAATTAATACTTTCCACTGAAAAATATGTTCATTTCAACTCTTTGATGTTGTATTAAAAAGGTTCTGATCTAAAGATATACTACAAAGTAAAAGCATCTTCAGAGCACTAACCTGAATATTTCTTTTGTCAACACCTGGTTGGCTGAAAGATGTTTCTTTTAAAAAAATGATCTGAATATGTGGCCATCTGCATCCATCATAATTAAGGCAAACACAATTATTATTCTAAATATTAATGCAATTTTGCTACAAATTGGAATTGAATAAAACGGACAGAAAATGTAAACATTTGTAACTCCTTTGATGGTAAGTACGTTGCTTTTAGCAATATTCAAGCATTATTACAGACAGGATCACTCAAAATCGGCTGCACCCATTATGGGGAATCAAACCTGGGTCTTCGATGTTACCCCAAGAAATACGGTCCTTGTTTTGTCCCCTTAATGCCAAGCGCAAGATAACACCATCTAATAACGTCTCAGTATGACACGGCCGGGGATCGAACCACAGACAAATGAAAGTAAATCTAAACACCCATTATGACAACAAAGAGCCAACAGGAGCAGCCTCATTAGAGACGCTCTATCCACAGAGGTCGTCTGCAATTCTTTAGACAATTGGGCCTAAGTATTAAATGAACAGGGTCCCATCAGGACCGTTACAGAAGTAACTGACAGAACATCTCCTGACACATTGAAGTACAACAAGCCCTGATATGGCCCAGCCATGGTGTAAATAAATCACACAAAGAAGGTAAAATATAGAATCAAAGAGCTACAAAACATGTATTCATTCGGTTAGTTTGACCACGATTTCAATTACTGTAAATCTGGAAAGTTTTGCGAAAACTGCGAGTGACACGCAATAGTTTCATGACTCAGTTATTTTTGCAGACCATCCACATACATGTAAAAGAAGTAAGGAAGCATATATTTCCTTCTCTTCAACAAGTTGTCAAACCAGCCAGTACATGATGAAACAAATACTCCCTCACATCGGTGTTTCCCTAATTACACATGGTCACTCAGTGTCAATACTCGAAGACAAACTGTAAGAATCTGCCACACTCCGAGCACCATCCAGACACACACCAGCCAGTCCAGATAGATAAGGGGGGTTGGAGTAGCATGTTTGTCAACTACAATAACTCATGCATCTACAGTTTAAAAAACACTGAGTTGCCATTTCATCATACCGCTTCCTCCCTGTAAACAATAACACCTGTAAAAGTATGAACAATGATGAAGATGCATGGTGCTCAGAATTGACTGGTTGTATAAATTATCATACAAATCATGGCCTTTGTCATTTTCATTTGAAACTGCCTCTTCATGTTCGTTTTTTGAGATACAGATATCAGAGATACTGTTGTAAGTGCTTTGTTCACTCATACCAGAATGTTTCTCTTCAACATGGATTGGCTTATACAAAATTTTACTTGACTTGAGGGTTTCTCAGCTCTTCACGCAGTTTCTTATCGGAGGAAAATATCAGAGACTGACAAACGAAATGGCAAGTTGCCCCTTAGTATCAAACATCATATACTAACTACTAGTCCAGTCATGATTCAGTAAACATGGTAAAAAATATTGATATTTCTGCATAGTATTTCCTAAATAAAAACTGTCACTGTCAATATACCCGATTCCTAATTCCAAGAGAAACACAAATACTATGTACAACACACAAACCACAAGGTCATTCTATAAATAACATCACCTCAAAACATCTGATTGACTGTCGCAGCTAGAGTCAATCACATCTTCATTTGAACACACTTCTCCTCGCATAGAATCAAAGATGGAATGACTACCATGGATAACAGTATCAGCTTTAAAAAACATCTTGTTGCCATGGCTATGATTGTTATGGAAACCAGATTCACTTCCTAACGTCTGGTTGTCATAGCGATGATGATCATGATCATCCAACCAGTTCCTTTGGTTGTGTGGTTTGTTGAAAGCACCAACAAATGAAAGACTGTCATTGTTACATGAGGTTGAAAGACTTGTTCCGTTTGAATTGGGATATGTATTGAGTGAAGGCAGGTTGTCAAGGAGATGGTTGCCTTGGAAACTGGCAACTGATGATTGAGGAACACTCTCTAATAGATTGTCTGTTGTATGGCCTGCACGAGTGCTGATATCAAATAAGGTATCTTCAAACTGGTCGGAATCCAAATTGAATTCTTCAGAATTAAAGTCAAAATGTTGTGTATGTTGTTGCTGAAGATTATGTTGTTCTGCAGTTGTTGTTGAATTGTCATCGTGACTCTCAACTCCAGGAGAAAATGTTTGCATAGGAATTTCTTCAGATTGTAACAACCCTGTTGATTCGTTCACATCATCAGGATTTATGTTGTCTGAATTCTGATTGGCCAATCTCTGGGCACGGGCAGCCAGCTTCATTTTAGCTCGGTGTTCCTTTTTCTCATCATTGTAGCACATAGCATATTCTAGTGATTCATACACTGTCATCACAAGACAGAACACACACGCCAACACCAGCACCTGTAACAGAGCACAGCATGGAATTATCTCTTAAAGTAGCAGGACATATTGCGATTACGTATTACTTATGATTGTTTGTTGTTTAATCCAAGATTCAGCAATATTCCAGCTATATTCCAGCTGTAAATATATGAGTCTGGACCAGACAATCCAGTGATTGACATGATGTGCATTGATCGACGCATTTGGGATACAATGACATGCATACCAAGACAGGGAGCCCAACCACCGATCCTGCTAGTCGCCTCTTACGACAAGCATGGGTCCCTGAAGATCAATCCTAGCAGAGATCTGCATGGGTTAGTTGACTTTGGGAAATGTGTAATTCTGGTTGAACTGAAGATGAAACACTTCCCGCTCTTTAACAAGTGGGCAACAAACAAATCATTGATTTGAACCAACAATCATCGAATCCTGGGGTTAATAAGGGACACAACTCTGCACGGAAAGTCTCATCTCCTTAATCACTAAGCCACCTGTGGGTGATCCGTAAATTTTGGATTTTAACCCATAATCAGCCGATCCTGGGGTTACTAAGGAACACGACACTGCACAGCAAGTTCCATCTCCTTAATGACTCTGAATCAGATCCTGGGGCTACTAAGAGAGGCAACTCTGTGTTTGACATGATGATATGGGTTACCTTGAGTGTCTTCTGTGACATGGGTATGTCCGGATGGGCGATGACGGGCGGCGGCATGCAGGGAAGACTGTAGCTGTCATTGAGGAACTCACCAGACATGGCATGTGCAATCTCCCTGTAACCATGGTAACAGACGTTAATGGGAGAGACATATGTTCAACACAGAACTGTCAGAAGCTTTTAAGTTCTCCAGGCATTACTTCTGTTGACATTATTTACCAAAAATATTGTCAGGGTAGACAAGACGATGCAGAAAGGAAGATACAGAAGTGTCGCTACGTCAGCACAACATGAATGTATCAAAATCATAAGTGCAGAGAAAGTTTAGGCAAAAAGACAATTTCAATATGGCTGCCATGCTTAAAACTGAAACAGAAGTGTGTGAGCATAATTTAGGTCCACCATTGCAGGGGAGAGGTTTACCCGAAGACATAATTTGTTTACTTCATCAGTTTATGATTGATGCTGCCCAACATTCCAATCAGGAAGCAACAGTGGCGTAAAAAAGCATCCTCTTTTTATTTTCAAAACACCCTTATCTTGATAAAATGGCAAACTCTTTGGTTTGCATGAGTTACCTCCTCCTGGCCTGGAACTCCTCAAAAGTGAAGGGAGTGCCAAACAGTATGATCTGCCACTTCAGCAGGTGACCATTGATGAAGCGGCCATTGTCTGAAAATAGAAACCATCAATTTACAGTTCTGTATGCTTGACATGGTTGGATGGATGGTTGGTTGGTTGGTCGGTTAGTTGGTTGGTTAGTTGGTTGGTTGGTTCCTTCCTTCCATCCTTCCTTCCTTCCATGGATCAGATCTTGCTGCTGATTCAAAGCCCTGTCCTGCCCTGCTTATATTGTAGCAGTATGCTTGTAAATAGAATATTGTTAGATTTTAAAGTATCATCATAGTAACCAAACATGAATTAAATTAATAAGCTAACCTAAATATTTAACATTTATTTTACTAAATACTTGTGTTAACTTCAGCACTTGCACAAATCTACTAATTCACAGGTAAGCTAGTTCTGTATATAGCTTGGGTAGTTCAGACATTTCTTTCTTGGCTATTGTCAATGGGTCAGTCACAGGCTTGGCCTGTGATTAGGTGCTCTTTGTGATCTAGCTTTGTTGCATGTTCTCTGCAATTATGTGGGGACACTGATCACACTTCTACTGGTCAGTCAGGACATATTTTCTCAACACGTTCTCTGCACTGAATCATATAGGGTAAGTTCATTTAATTATTACTTTATTTATCTGGAAGCTTAGGTTATGTATTTTAATCATTGTTGTTAGATATAGTATTTTAGCTAGCATTGTATTATGACATTGTAATGTATTCTTAATTCAACTTAACTGTGTATTTGACTGAGGTAATAGCCAAATGTACATTTATATATAAAATAGGTTTAAATTGGTTAGAAGTGATATAAGTATATGTATCATGTATATATGTATAGTAGTTTGTAGAATTTATAATGCTTGTATTCCATACATGCTAGTGTAACTGTGGCTATGTGATATATTTATATGTAGTATACTTATATGTAGTATACTTATTTGTGCAGGGCTATTTCACTGCACGTCTCTATAAGAGAGTTTCCAGCCTGCGTCCCTGAGACGAGGTATGCTATTTATGTTTTATTAATTATGCATTATTAACTATATATATATAGAGTGTAATTTGTTTTATCTGGAAGGATTTGTTAATATATATATATGCCAAAAGTAAGGAACTATAGATCTAAATGTATAATTAGTATTGTTGTTATTTAGTGCCTTTATAATGATACCCATGATATTTATATCAAATTATGTATGTTTTAGGGCAGATCCGGACTACCGTGTAGTTCTCTACGCCCATTGAAAATAAATCCCTTGAACCCAACAAGTACTCTCTTAAATAAGAGGACCAGAGTACTGCTGTTACAATATTTTCAGACATCTACTGGTCACTGATAAAATAACTTATTAAATTGTGCTGGGGACATACTGCTAAACAATGATCTGAGGACATCCAATTACTGGTCAGAAGGGCCATTCATCTGAACAGTCAGAGCATCGCTTACAGATCAGGAAAGTAACAGTCGGAATGAGTTTTCTAATCATCCTTAAAAACATTACCACGGGGGTCGTCAAAATGACCGTTATGGGCTGTATGACTGATTCCATGATTCACTTCAGTGGGATAAACATTTGAATGGAAGAGAATTTCCATAACCATGGTAACTACTGCCATACAATCTCAGCCATCTATTACATATTCCAGAATTTGTGCAGTTTTCAAATCTTGAATCGAGAGCTTTGTCCAACTATGTTTCAAAGCGTAGTTTGGAACTGAAGTCACCTGTTTGCAACTAGCGCTGTATAGCTTGAGAAAGCTGCTTTCTGACTGGCTTAAGCTGACTTCTTGTTAATCATTTCATTGGTTGGTCAAAGTTCGTGAAAGGTTGTTCTGACGTGACCTGTAATGGGATGTCCCCAGTTCTTAGCGATGTCCTCAGTTCTTAGCAGAAGCGAGAACCAAGATTTGATTTTAATGAGATTGCTAATTCTCAATGCTTCAATATTTCTACAAAATGGAACTGAATAATACAGAAAATGTAAACTTTGAAAACATTTGTCTTTTTCAAACAACAAAAGCTACAAACTGTGAGGAATTGTGAAGTAAGGATTACAGGACCTCTGGATTAGTCTTTGAATATACAAATTTGTAAGGCTGTACTAGGGTGAACGTCGCTTCATTTTCTCTAGGCATCTGCTGACCTGCTTTCTCTATTAGCTAATTCTGTTGTATCTTAGTGAACATGTTGAAATGATTTAAACATAAGTGTGGAACTAATACTAAGAGAATCTGTAAGTACACATTACATGGATCAAAACCAATCGTGTTTTGACTGTTCAACCAGCTAAGACATATACCATATTTGCCGTATTACGCGCCCTGTTCCAATAAGCGTCCTGACCAACTACTAGCAATTTAATTGATTACATATTTGACACCCTTTTTGACAGAAAAAAATAGCGCAGAAGGGGTACATTTTTGCCCTTTTAATTAATTTCGGCGAAATCGTGTGTAAAGCGATCGAGAGATCGCACAGCTCACTGTTATTAACAGCAACCACGGTCAGATTAACGGTATTGATGCCTTAAAACAAACTTTAGTTGATAGAGAATGGCTACATATATCATAAATGCCATACTTTGACTCGTTAAAAGTCACATTTGTTGTAGTTTGATGATTCTATGTCAACATGTAGTTCTCGAGAACACGTGCGCGAGAGCCTCAACAGTGACTGGTCAAATTGTTCCACGTTAAAAAAAATAGCCGGCAATAGTGATCAGCTGCACCGAAGTGCTACGCTAAGGGTTATTATCATTATAAATGTATTTAGTAAAAGCTGCAACTAAAATAACAAGTTATTGGAATATATTATTCTTGATAGTTTCCTATACAATTTTTCCTGATCCTCTCATCAAAATCCTTTAAAGTTATAGCATTGGGTAAGTTTAACCGAATCACTCGTAGATTCCAAGAAATGTGTGTGTGTACAGTTGATTGCTGTTTCTGGTTTAGTTTACAGGGAAAATACAAATTCTGCACATAATATTCAAATAAAAAAATTTTCTCCAAAATACTGAATCTGCTAGAGGGGGGTGCGCATTATACCTGGGTGTGCACCATACTCAGGAAAATATGGTACTTGTCCCAGGCATATCAGGCAATGGGTGTTTTTGACTGCCTGGAAATTGACCATGAGAGAGTATTTCAAGTTCCAGGGACAACAGGGAGCTTGAAATATGGCACCCTGATATGTCTTCCTGTGGCGTAATATGTTTAACAAAGGATCTGCACAAGTACCTGTATCCATGACGATGAGAGTCCACTCCCCAGTAGGTTTCTCCCCCCAGCATCTGACAGTGGAAAAAGTCCAATCTTGAAAGCCAAATGTTGAGCTGCAATGGACAGAGGAAGCTGCAGTGGGAGCACCAATGGGGGAAACGTTGAGAGGGCTAATGTATGAATTCATACCAGATGTAGCAGGCTTCTAAATTGGTCAATATTCTATGAGGGCACAGGTGGTCCAGGGACCTGTGAAGATCCGTGGTAGAATAGGTCTTCAGCAACCCATGCTTGCCATAAAAGTTGACTATGCTTGCGACTAACGGGATGGGGTGGTCAGGCTTGCTTACTTGGTTGATGCATGTCATTGTATCCCAATTGTGTGGATCAATGCTCATGACATCAATCACTGGATTGTCTGATCCAGTCTTGATTATTTACAGACCACCGTCATAGAGCTGGAATATTGCTGAGTGCAGTGTTAAACAACAAACAAACAAATAAACAAGGTGGCCTAGGTATCAAAGGACTTCCAACTGACCTCATCGTAGTTCTCCTTTAACAGGTGAGGTGAACAGTGCTCGAAACAAAATTCAAACCCAAGTAACCCATGAATGTTGCATGCCGACGAGACTTGAAGAAGTATTTCTGATTAGTGTCTTAACATCAATCCCAATACACTAAAATCAAGATTGGATTGGCCAATGAAAGTGTAGTTACTTCCTTTCATCCACTGTTAATAATAGATGGCTAACGACAGTATGAGAAAAATCACGAAAAATAAGAGATAAATCGTGTCTTACTTCAGTTGAAATAATGCAAACAATTACTTGCGAATTTAGAGGAACTCTGAATACGTAAGAAGTCTTAAAATTACCTCCAGACAGTAGGGCAGGTGGAGGCAAACTTCTTGCAGCCTGACAGAAAAGTCACCAGCCACAGACACACTGGCAGGCAGTTATTTTAGAAAATGGAGGTGAAGTATAACTTCGGGGTCCAGATTAAGCCCTTAAATCACTGGAATCTTCAAGAATGTTGCTAAGCCACAGCAGTATTCCAGCTGTATCACAGAATCCTATCACAAACCAGTGATTGATGTAATGAGTAACATCCCATGATGTCGGGGTCCGACTGACACGTATTTGACAAAGCCACCAAATTTTACTACCCGCTCCATTTGGTCATCTCCTACGACCAGCATAGGTTGCCAGGGAACTATTCTAACCCAGAATACCCATGGGGTACCCAATACTTATATTGATTGAATATAATCATGGCACTCTTACTTGTCCAGTGGTCGAGGGGCTCCGATCACAGACACAGTTCCACTGGGGCTGAGGAGTCTGACACCGATGTGTCCGCGCCGGGGAGTCGATATTGTCACCGTCACCTCCACGTTCTCCAGTATGTATAGGCCATAGCCATCCACATCCTCCTCAGACACTACAAGCAAAACAAACAGAGGGACTTATCAAGGATATCTAACTAAGAGGCTTTAGCAGATCAAATTGGGAAAACTAGTCATATTGTTCAAAATTGTTATTTTCTTAAACTAAGTTAAAGTTCCTATTCTCCTAATTTCACAATCCCCAAGCATGCGGTACTGAGGTACTAGAGGTCTATTGTACTTTGGAATCCCCACATGGAGATGATGTTGGGGGTCTATTCTCCTTTGGAATCTTCACAGGGAGACAAGCATGGGGTGGGGTGGGTTGGGATGGGGTGTGACTTGGGGTGGGGTGAGGTGGGGTGGGTCTATCATCCTTTGGAATCCCCACAGGGAGACAAGCATGGGTGGGGTTGGGGGCTATTGTACTTTGGAATTTTCACAGGGAGACAAGCATGGGGTGGGGTGGGGTGGGGTGGGGTGGGGTGGGGTGGGGTGGGGTGGGGTGGGGTGGGGTGGTTCTATTCTACTTTGGAATCCCCACATTGAGACAAGCATTGGGCGGGGTTGGGGGTCTATTCTCCTTAGGAATCCCCACAAGGGGCACGCATGGGGTACTGGGTAGGTCTATTGTCTTTGAATCTTCAGGAGTGTCCCTGGAGCAGCTCCTGCCAATGTTACATGTTTTTTTACCTGTATGGGTGATCTTGAGCGCGTGGGTAGCCCCTTTAGGGATTGTCAAGTCTACACTCGAGTTGCCAAAAGTATATGAGGTCATCCAAGGTATTGTCTTCCAGATCTGAAACAAAACATCCTCATTAACAAACCAAAGTACCTAACTGGGCATTGAGTTGTATTCTTCATTACTGCTTGTTTATAACAATTTCCAATCATCACTTATGTCTGAACATGGCATTACTCATGAACATACCGATTTATGTGAACACACAAACAAATGCCAATACTTCCCTCATGTGAACACACAAACAAATGCCAATACTTCCCTCATGTGAACACACCCTCAAATGTGAATACCCCTTCCTGTGAACACACCATCATATGTCAATACCATCCCAGGGCTCGAAAAATAATTTCAACCCTACTTGTTCTGCAGGGCAAGTACTTTTTATTTTGCACTTGTCCTGCCAAATTTTCACTTGCCCTATTGCTCAATGCTGAACAGACAACATCATGTATCATGTACCATGTAACAACTGAAAACAATGTAAATAAATTGTTTCAAGATTTATTTTGTGTTTTTATTTCCACAGTAAGTCAATATTGAATAAATTAAGGAATAATAAGTTAAGTTATTTTGAACAGTTAAGTTATGATGAAAGATGTTTTTTTCTTCAACTTTTTGCATTGACTTGGAAAACTGCGCAGTCTGGGGTTTGTCAAAACTTTTATCATGTTCACAGCACTGAATATGCTTCCTACTTTTAGCGTGAAATTTCAAAGTTTCTTTTCTGAAATTATGATGTAAATCAGTTACGAGTCCACGTTTGGGATCAGATAGTTTGGGGTATTTTCAACAAGACAGTGCCATACAACTCGCTGTTATCATCGTCAAATTTGCCCATTCAAATTCATTCAACCACGCAGATTGTACAACACGTTTTCTGTTTTGTTTCGTATTGTTTTTGATTAAGTTTTTGTTTCTCTGCCTGTGCAGTCAACTTTTTGTCGACATGACCCTCCGACGAGAAAAACTTTCTCATATCCGCCATTTTGGTTTAGTAAGCAACTGGCCGCTTACATCAATAAATAAAGACAGGTTTCAGCGCAAAGCCTGCGCAAAGATACATCAAGAGACAAACCTCAGCCTAATTGTTAATAAATATCGATCGGCTGAATGGCCGTGATTTCTGTGTCAAAATCACACATCAAAACAAATATAAATTAAACTACTGTAAGTATCTGTTCGTCCTCTAGGAGTATTTGATAATTTTAGCTTGCCTGACATCAGTTACCACTCATCAAAACCCCTTCATGTGAACACACATGTCAATACTACCCTTATGTGAACACACCATCATATGTCAATGCCACCCTCATGTGAACACCCCATCAAATGTAATGTAACATGAACACCCTCACATCTAATGTTTCATACCCAAACCAAATACATTACTGTGTACAACATGTGAAACCATCCTGCCAAGAACCCCAGAACCCCACACCTCGACTCTACTGGCCTTGACTGTGTTGACCCATCCTCCCAACAAACCCACGCCCGGACTCTACTGACCCTGGCTGTGTTGACCATCCTCCCAACAAACCCACACCCGGACTCTACTGACCCTGGCTGTGTTGACCACCCTCCCCAGAACCCCACACCCGGACTCTACTAACCTTGACTGTGTTGACCACCCTCCCCAGAACCCCGCACCTTGACTCTACTGGCCTTGACTGTGTTGACGAGCCTCCCAACAAACCCACGCCCGGACTCTACTGACCCTGGCTGCGTTGACCATCCACCCAAGTACCCCACACACGGATTCTACTAACCTTCATTGTGTTGACCATCCTCCCCAGAACCCCACAACCCGACTCTACTAACCCTGTGTTGACCATCCACCCAAGTACCCCACACCCGGATTCTACTAACCTTGACTGTGTTGACCATCCTCCCCAGAACCCCACACCCGGATTCTACTAACCTTGACTGTGTTGACCATCCTCCCCAGAACCCCACACCCAGACTCTACTAACCTTGACTGTGTTGACCACCCTCCCCAGAACCCCACACCCGGACTCTACTAACCTTGATTGTGTTGACCACCCTCCCCGGAACCCCACAACCCGACTCTACTAACCTTGACTGTGTTGACCATCCTCCCCAGAACCCCACACCCAGACTCTACTAACCCTGGCTGTGTCGACCATCCTCCCCAGGACCCCACACCCGGATTCTACTAACCTTGACTGTGTTGACCATCCTCCCCAGAACCACACACCCCGACTCTACTAACCCTGGCTGTGTTGACCATCCTCCCCAGAACCACACACCCTGACTCTACTAACCCTGGCTGTGTTGACCATCCACCCAAGTACCCCACACCCGGATTCTACTAACCTTAGCTGTGTTGACCATCCTCCCCAGAACCCCACACCCAGGCTCTACTAACCTTGACTGTGTTGACCATTCTCCCAACAAACCCACACCCCGACTCTACTGACCCTGGCTGTGTAGACCATCCTGCCCAGAACCACACGACAAGACTCTACTGACCTTGGCTGCATTGACCATCCTCCATGCCTTCAGCAGCCCGAAGCCATGTTTATGACTGTGGAACAAGCCTGCCCCATTCTTCTGCCAGTGGGCAATGTCCACATCCACCTGACAAGAAAATACCCCCTTGAACATGTTGCACAACAAATAACAAACATGTCACGTTACAAAGTCATTATGAAAACAAACAATTGGGACTTCTGTACAGGGTTAGAAATGGCACTAGTCCTGTAGTCTTTGCCAAACTGCCCAATGGTAAAGGTATCATAAGGACTAGTAGAAATTTGCCTTTTTTGAGAGTTTTGCTATATGTTACCACTATAAGGACTAGTGGACTAAAACTGATAGTTTCTAACCCTGCTGTAGAAGACAAAAAGATTCAATAAAATATCTTTACCATTGCAGCCTGTACTGTCAGCTGCACTGGTGTTGGTCTTACCTTGACTGCTGTGAGGATGGTAAGATACTGAACATCCCTCCACGTCAAACAGGGGCGAGCCTGCAGCATGAGCGCTACCATTGCTGCAGCAAGTGGTGCAGCTGCACTGGTGCCCGTGTGTCGGTCAGTGCACCCTTGACCTCCATGCTGTGTCCAGTCTGTCGTCACCTAGGACAACAAGTGGGACACTGTCAGTAACAGTGTAGCTTTATCACAACAACCTTTCACAGAGGTTAACAGGAGGATCATCTGACCTGTGTCAATTGGGGAATAGAGATTCCTACACGAGTGTCAGTCAGATACCGTTTATGTTACGAGTTGTTTCAAAAGGTTTCTAATGAGCCAAGCGAGTCCGATACCTTTTGAAAGTAAACAGTTCTGAGATAAATGGTAGTCCTGCATCATGATTGTGGAATTATCGATACTTTTTTACTAAAAGCCTAGACAAGTCTAGAAGAAAATAAACCATGTCTAGTTTCCTTGATTCCACACAGCAGTAGAGGAAAGTTTCTTTTGAAGAAAAAAAAATATAATTATTTACATGAAATATTTTCATTGTCTCAGTGTCAGTCTAGATAAATAGCACCTGACAGGCACAAGTGCAGTAATCTGTTTCTTACACACCCTAAAATCACACCATTTTAGCATCGAATCAATGCATATTTTCATATGTCTATTTTCATGATCACAGTGGTGCAAGAATACTTTACACAACAGTCATTTGTGACATCACCCGGTCTACTGCTTACTTCCCATACCTAGTGTGACCCTCCACAAGGAAAGTTTCTGCCACATCTGTGAATTATCAAGACGATGATGATAAACTAGACAAGACTAAAGAACAATAAAGAAGGGGAATTCGACGGAAGTACATGTAACTCATTAATGAATTACAATCATGAAAGTAGTCCAGTCGTAATTTGACATACGCTGAAAACAAACATCTATGTATTCCACATCACTGTTTATTGAGCCGCACTTTAACAAGTATATAAACAATGTCATTCAAACACTTATTACGTCCTGTGAATTGTCACTGCTGGGGTCAAGACAAGAGTTCTACTCACTTATGTCATCACTGATGACACCAAGTCCAGACAGACGCCAACAACGCAACACGGTGTCTTTGTTCTTTGCGACTGCGTCAAAGGCCGACACGAGCCAGCGCGCATGTATTGTTTTAGTGGAAGTACTCTACTCAGCGTTAATAAGAGGTGCTATTTGGTGTGTGATTGGATTAATGTAACGTTGGATTAAAGTGAAGATTCTCCTGTAAACCTGACAGAGGACATTTTTCTTTAGATATAAATCCACTGATGCTTGAGAGGAGGGGGTGTCGTATTCATATTGAGTCACATTCTTGGCTAGGGACCAGTGGTCGCATTCACTTCATGATGTACAGTATCACAATACTCATATTTACATAGCCGCCTCCGTGGTCTTGTGGTAGAGCGTCTGCCCGGAGAGCGGAAGGTCCGGGGTTCTATCCCCGGCCGCATCATACCAAAAGACGTTAAAAGATGGTACTTGTTGTTACCCTGTTTGGCGCTCGGCATTAGGGGGCTAAAACAAGGACTTGTCAGCTCGGAGTCAGTATACTGTGTCTGAGTGGGGTATTCATGTTAAACTGCGGCATGGTATCTCAGTGAGCTAGAACTATAAATCGGCATCAGTCCGGACTAGTACAAGCAGCCATACACACACACACGTGCATGCACGTCGCTGTATAAGTGCAATAATCTTGGACGCGACGTTAAACCCGATTTCACCTCATCTCACCTCATATTTACATCCCATTGCGTGGAAACTTCTCACTATAAATATTTGAGAGCAGATACAAAAGGAACAGCTGGCTGTAGATACATGTTCATAGCAGCTATTTTTAGTATACAAACGCTAATTACAACAGATTCTGTGACATCTGACAAAAACACTGGGAGTCATTAAACGAGAAGAGCGTTATTTATTCTAGCAAGTGTATCGTCTTGTATCGATACAGAAAAAAACGTATTGTGTATCGTATTGTCTCATGAGAACACCCGATGCACTGGTGCACCTACGTATCACTTCACCCCCAGACACTAGACAGTTCATTATAACCATTAACCTGCTGACTTACAATGTCCCGTTCATCTGACCGACCGCTGCTGCACCCAGACACTACACAGTTCATTATAACCATTAACCTGCTGACTTACAATGTCCCGTTCATCTGACCGACCGCTGCTGCACCCAGACACTACACAGTTCATTATAACCATTAACCTGTCGACTTACAATGTCCCGTTCATCTGCCCGGCCGCTGCTGCACCCAGACACTACACAGCTCGTTATAACCATTAACCTGTCGACTTACAATGTCCCGTTCATCTGCCCGGCCGCTGCTGCACCCAGACACTACACAGCTCGTTATAACCATTAACCTGTCGACTTACAATGTCCCGTTCATCTGCCCGGCCGCTGCTGCAGCCAGACACTACACAGCTCGTTATAACCATTAACCTGCCGACTTACAATGTCCCGTTCATCTGACCGGCCGCTGCTGCACCCAGACACTACACAGCTCGTTATAACCATTAACCTGTCGACTTACAATGTCCCGTTCATCTGACCGGCCGCTGCTGAAGGTCACTCCCAGCATGGAGGCACATTCCTCTGAATAAAATGGCATCCGGCCCATTTCATCCACCGCACCTGAAAAGTCCAAACGTTTCATGTTTTCATTCACGTTTATTACAAACACATACAGACCAGGGTATGAAACTCCCAAAGATTTCAGCCAGACCACAGGACTGGCTAGCTGAAATACTTGCCAGCCCTGACCAAAACCTGCCTGCCCACTATAAGCATATGTTTCTCAGGATAATTTAATTAAAACTTTAAATCAAATTCAGTGAACATGAAGTAATGCAAGAAAAGAAATAGCAAACTCTTTTTAGGTCAGATTTGTATTTAATATCCTAGAATACATCATGTAAATATCCTTATTCCTAAATAGGGCCTAAATTTTAGGTTGTCTAAAAGATAACGGGGTTTCTTTTTGGTTCCATTTTATCATTCATCTTTACATGTGAATTAATGCTTATCATCGGGAAATATTTAGAATATTTTCACATATGAAATATAACCCGACCGTCGGGCAGGGGGATTTGAAAATCTGGCAGCCCGAGTTGAAATCAACCCGTCTCGGACGGTCGGACAGGCAGGTATTTCAAACGCTGATACAAACGTGTTATAGACGTCCAGTAAAGAAGGCTACACGATTCAGTGCAGTGCCTTTGTTTGTTGATTAACGCCGCACTCAGCAATACTCCAGCTATATGATGGCGGTCTGTCAATAATCGAGTCTGGACCAGACAATTCAGTGATTGATATCATGAGCATTGATCCATGCAATTGGGATACGATAACATGCATCAACTAAGTCAGCGAGTCTGCCTACCCAATCCCATTAGTCACTTCTTACGACAAGCACAGTCGCCTTTTACAGCAAGCATGGAATGCTAAAGACCTATTCCATCCCGGATCTTCACCGGACTGCAGTGCCTTTGTCAGTGTTACATAATCTAACCAATCATGGCGAAACACTCGGCGAGTACATCACCACTTTCAGTTTCAGTATACAGAAACATACAAACAAACTGTGTGTTACAAATAGTTGTTCAATATGCTCAGTTTTAACGAATTTAAGCATTTACATTGAAGAGATGCTACACTACAAATTGAGATACTTAGTGTTTCTGTATTGCAACTGTATTGTATTATGCAAAACTTGGGAAAACCTTTGTTATGGAAACACATGTGGGTAATACACTCTTCATCATGTGTCATTTTTAGAATAATGCAATTTAACATTTATCATACAATCCCAGGAAACTCCTACCTAGACTTATTGGAGCCACTGCATCAATGAGCTGAGAAATGTACGCTCAACTGCCATATTTATTGGATTGCGATACCAATTCTATCAGTGAGTGAGTGAGTGAGTGAGTGAGTATTGTCATACAGCACTCTTAGCAACACTTCAGCAATATCACGTTGGAGACAGCAGAAACGAGTGATTGAGTATGGTTTTACGCCGCTTTTAGCAATATTCCAGCGGGAGACACTGAAATAGGCTTCACACATTGTACCCATGTCAGGAATCGAACCCAACCTTTGGCGCGACTAGCGATCGATTTACCCAGTGGGCAACCCCACCCCTCATATTAGTTTATTGTATGGATAACACTATCATCATACTTTAACACTAACTCTCCGAAACTAAAGGTATAAGTACAATCACGCTACTACTGTCATAACCCCCATTTATTAACACTGGGGAGGTCATCATAAATTGCGATATTGATGTATTGATCAATTTTATGCTGACAATGTATTAATACAAACTTATAGATACGGATATGAAATTAATAATTTTCTGCCAAAGAAACATGAATATTTGTAAAGATTACCATGGTTAAGATGGACAATAAGCAGAAACTGGATCAACCAAGTTCATATTCAGCTTTCATTTGAGGGTCTAGATAATAATTGTTTATCTATACAAATACGGAAAATCTAATTTTTTTATTAATTGATATATATCGACATATTGTGATACTTCTCTATACATATCAATGCTAAACTTATATCAATACTGAGTGAGTGAGTATGGTTTTACACCGCTTTCACTGTTTTAGCAATATTCCAGCAATATCACGGCGGAGGACACCAGCAATGGGCTTCACACATTGTGCCCATGTCGGGAATCGAACCCGGGTCTTTGGCATGACGAGCGAACGCTTTAACCACTAGGCTACCCGACCGCCCCTATATCAATACTGACATAAGATAGTAGCAGCACAATCATCTCTTTAGGGCTGAGGTCATGCTGTATCACAGATCCTATTTACCTATTGTTAGAGTGTAGATGGAGTTAGCGTAGCCATCATAGTTACAGTTGTCCTGGTGACGACCTCCGTTGCCACTGGCAACCACAAAGATGCTGCCGTAACCACGTCTACCAAAGTCAACTCCATACTTCATAGCTTTCTGAAAAACATTTAGACATTTCATATTTAGCTGAACCATCTTGAATCTTTGGTTTTACGCCGCTTTTAGCAATATTCCAGCAATATCACGGCGGGGCACACCAGAAATGGGCTTCACACATTGTACCCATGTCGGGAATCGAACCCGGGTCTTCGGCGTGACGAGCGAACGCTTTAAACACTAAGCTACCCAACCGCCCTGAATCACTAGTCAAGGAGACCTGGGGTAGAACAGGTCTTCAGCAACCCATGCTTGTCTGTACAGGCGACTATGCTAGTGGTAAGAGGTGACTTACGGGATCGGGTGGTCAGGCTCGCTGACTTGGTTGATGCATGTCACTGTATCTCAAATGCGTGGATCAATGCTCATGATGTCAATCACTGGATTGTCTGATCCAGACTTGATTATTGACAGACCGCCATCATATAGCTGGAATATTGCCGAGTGCAGCATGAAACAACAAAACAAACATAACAACACACTGGTCCAGGGAAAAGTTGACAAAGTCCTTCAACATGTGCAAGGGAGACAACTCTTGGCTGCGAAGCAAATCAGCTTTGTCCTATCTTTACTCGGTCCATGCCCAAACCGTGACCAAGACTAGAACAGAAGTTTACTATACTTTAGCTTCAGATTGAGGTCTAAAATCTCACACTTGTGATGCCAAAGAAACAGGTTTGTGACAATGATATTAAGGATGTCTGCTCATCTGTATTGAGGCTTGGAATTTTTTATTCATATAATCTAGATAATTTAATCAATCTGTTCAATTGAAAACAGCAGTGGCTACTGTGAATGTTTACATGGTAGATGCTTTGTTAACTACGTCAACATAAACTGTAATGTAGAAATGGAAATGTCTAAACATGTACATTTTTATCAGGTCGCTTTTTCAGAAAACTATGACATAGAAATGACGACAATCTTTCCTAACAGATGAATGTTTCATCCACCTGTGGCTATAATACTAAAACTAATTTAATGCTAATAATCATACCTTTATGAATAACTGTTAACAGTGTGTTTTTGTTTGTTTTGTTTGTTGTTTAACGCAGAACTTAGCAATAGTCCAGCTACATGACGGTGGTCTGTAAATAATCGAGTCTGAAACAGACAATCCAGTGATTGACATCCTCAGCACTGATCAATACAATTGGAATATGATGACATGCATCAACCATATCAGCGAATCTGACCACCCGATCCCATTTGTCGCCTCATATGACAAGCATTGTCACCTTTTACATCAAATATGGGTTGCTACTCTACCCTGGATCTTCTTGACAAAGTGAGCACTGTTGTCACAAAGTGACTTTATATTCTACAGTTGCTACACTTCAACTCTATTTACTCTTGACATAAACAAACCAAATTAATTCACAGCTAGTTACGTTACTGACAACTTGACATTTCATTCCCGGATTCTCAGCTGCAGTGCTTCATGTTGGAGACAGATGTCTTAAAGTATGTTGATAAAGGACTCCCACTACACGACAAATGAAAACAAACAAATACCAGCTGACATCTTTGAGTGTTACCATGGTTACTGAGGATGATGAAGGTAAACTTACAGCTGCCATTATGTGAGGTCCGTCCACCGTCTTCCCATCATCGTCAGGTCCCCAGCTAGGCAAAGCAGAAAAACAAATTGGTTTATGGGACGTGGGGATGTTAAATTTCAGTTGTTAAGTACCTAGCAGTTCTCTTGTAGGGGGCACGGCTGGCCCAGTCATCTAAGGTGATGCAATTTTCTGTACCTCCACTTTCCCAACATATGTTACAACACCGTGTTCAGACAGGCGTAGCACACTCAGAGATCACTCTCTCACTGTCTCTCTCATATCAATCTCTACCACATCTTTCTGAGTCAACAGCGTTAACTGACTATAAAAGTTGCCGAACTAGGCAGGAATTACAGAGTTACATTTTGGCTGGACTAACAATCAAAATCGTGTAACGAACTAGCCATCCGGTTTCGTAAACAACATGGATTTTAACATGCAGGTTTCGGTCAACTGCAGGATTTTCAAAGCATGCATACCATCAACCGGGCGTCAACAGATATTTTGGAGGGAAATAGAAGGGACATAACTTGTACTAGCCACTGGTGGCGCTACAATCAAGCCCGGAAATTAGTTCTGCAAGGGTGGAAACTGGACTTTCAAAGTCAGTGAACTCCCTTGCCTGGGGAAGATGTCTCTACCATAACTATTAACTATGTTCACCAATCATATCAATGATAAGTATGAACTGTCTTCATCAATCATTAATGACAACTCTGATCACTCGGTTTATCAATTAGGTTCTATTTGAATTCTGACATAAGCACAATGTATTTTGCGTAAGGACTTAAAAATATATATGGATTACAAAACATAAAAGATTTGTGATCTGTATGTTGTTAAACATAAATTAAAACAAAATATATGTCTAAACTTTGTAAAACATGAATTAGTGAACGAACAGCACCCACTCCTCTGTTCCCCCTTCCACATTGTGGCGGGGGATATAAAACAGCACTGAGGCATTTCCCTGACTCCCTATATTTACGTACTGATTTCTTTAGCAATTATATAACACAGAGTGACTGTTAATCATGTTAATTGGCTGTGTTCAAGGATAACACAATCTCAAAGTTATGTTCTTTAAGAATATCTCCATGGTCATGAGCTCACTCCGACCTTCTTCATGTGCTCTAGTTGATTGGAACAAGTTTATTTGCTCTATTTCAACGGTTACCTGCAACTGTAGACGTCATTGACTTGCAGCTTCTTGTTAAAGGCCGCTGCCTCGAGGCTGTCGGTCATCGGTCCGTCCAACACACGGATACCTGCCAGGACAACATCCACATGGGACTAAAATGTGACTTCACCAGAGATCTTATTCAACATTTTTAAACATTCACAAGATGTTGATATTTGCTCATTTTCTCAGATCAAGGATTTATCCAGAATTCCAAATTGAATGTCCTTGGCAGGCAATTTGGGGAAAATCATTATTGGTCAGTGATATGCATGTATTTTCAACACAGCCATAACATTAGTCATCACTACATTACTACACCAACAGGTATTTGGAAAATTGTAATTCCAACTTTGCAATTTCTACTGACATTTGCAGACTCGGGGCCAAAGACATATTCCACACCTAGGGCACAGATTCACGATAGAGTGAGATGTATTTACCTGAGACCTTGGCTTGGTGAGCTACCCCAACACCACACACGTTGTTGTTAGCCACAGCCGCTATCTCCCCAGCACACCGCGTCCCATGGTGGTTAGTAGCTGCAGACAGGACACAGCAGAGGGCAGTCAGTGAGTGAGTGAGTGAGTTCACACATGGATATATATACACACTAGTGTAAGTGAGAGTTGGATTACAGTGCATCAGCTTATCGTGGAAGGAAAGACTGAAGTGATGCAGGTCACTCATGTTCAACACTTTGATGAAACCCATGAGCACGAGCATGATGCTGACAAACCTAGAAACATAACCGGGGGGAGACCCAGGTTCGAACGCACAATCATAAGTTTCTGGCGTGCCCAAGGGACTCTGCCCCATGAACTATGCCACCTGTATACACTAGTTTCAGTTTCATGTTGTTTAACGATGCACTCAGCAATATTCCAGCAATATGGCAACGGTCTGTAAATAATCGAGTCTGGACCAGACAATCCAGTGATTGACATCATGAACATCGATACACGCAATTAGGATACGATGACATGCATCAACCAAGTCAGCAAGTCTGACCACCAGATCCCATTAGTCGCCTCTTACGACAAGCATAGTCACCTGTTACGGCATGCATCACCTGTATATACTAAGAATACCTACTTATACCTTGGGACTTTTAATCACAAAGTGGATTAAATACATTCTAAGTAAACCAGGCCACGCATATTCCTCCAAGACCCATACAGAAGCACCCACTTTGCATTCAGTGTTTGTTTGTTTTTTAACAGCAAATTTCAGTATAATCAAACCAGCCTGGACCAGACAATCCAGTGATTGACATCACGAGCATAGATCAAAACAGGACAATAAGATGACAGTACTTGGGACCTATTCTATTGCAGAAACTCCACAAGGGAATACTGTAAATCTTGTATTTCATAGTTGCCAAGGCTACAAACCTTTGCCTACCCATCTTCAGACATCATAAATATTAAAATATCGCGAAAAATAAGAGACAAATCGCGTCTTGATTCAGTTGAAATACTGCAAACAATTACTTCAATATGTAGGCTAAAAAGAATCTCCCAAACAGTCAGCCAGGTGGAGAACAATTTCATGCAGCTCGACAGAAATGGTGCCAGCTACTGCAAGGCTGTTATTTGGGCCACTGTACGATACCTTTAAGTGAGTTGGGGGTGGGGTCAGGGTCATCATCATTGAGGTCCCAGCTGCCTTGAATGTTGTAGTTGGCACGGAGATCCTTATTCCTCCACTCCATGCCTGGGGTAAACAACAACAGTGCAAACAACAGTGCAAACAACAACATTCCCATAGAGTCGAATCATATCATACATATTAAAAGGTTTTTGAGTTCTGCTCTTGAAACGAACCTTTCTTTCATTCAAAACAAGGGCCAAATGATTATCAAACATATTCATCACATAACGATTAATTCCTAATGTCATCTTTATTGGCTACTGAGAACACTTGTTCCCTTTGGCGAGACTGTGCACCCTGTCCAATAGATCAACCAAGGACAAAAACGCTAATATTAAATCTCTATGCTGGGTTTCGAATTCGATCAACATCTCTTAACAATGCATGCAAAGTTTTATTCTTATGTCCATGTCCCTACTGAAATCGGACAGATGCAAACAGAGGGCTCTGGCATAACTAGTGACCTCTTATGGAACGACCTACCCCTCCCACCACCCTCCCCCTTGCAATGCATGCACACATAATGCACACTATTTACATGAACGAATCAGTTTTGCCCAGATGTATTCGACATGTATTTCTCATGCTATTTACGACTTGTATCAAGTTGATGATTATTTGTTTTATCCAGATATGAGGAAATAACAGAAATAACACTCAAAAGTATCAACGGGATCCTGTTTATCACTTTCTTGTCTTGTACTCTATACTGAACCTACATTGTTTCCCTAATTTTAGGAGAAATTCCATAATCAGAGAGTTATGTTTATTTTACATACTTATCTTGCATTACATATTGCACATTCCTCTAACTACCGAAGTCCTAACTGGAAATTCATGGTGGTGGAAAACATATCTCTTCTTACCATCATCCACGACAGCAACGGTGACACCTTTCCCTGTGATATTCCGCTCCCACACCCCAGTGACATTGATGTCCATTTTCGACCTGCGCTTGTTGTTCTGCAAACAGCGCGCATGGAGGTGAATTGTGAATTAACTTTGACATTAATTTCCCTTGGAAAATGTAATAAGCATGAGAGGAAAGACCATGTCATAAATGCTTACAATTCTGAGACACTATACATAAATTCTTACTTCTTCAATACTTGGTGACAAGGGTGTTTAATGACAAGTCAAAGATTATTGCACTTTTAGCGACGATCATGCATGAGTGTTTGTGTTCGTGCGTGCATGTGTGGCTGCTTATACAAGTCCGGTCAAATGACAACTTCATACAAGTAACATCATTTAACGCCTTTTGGTACAATTCAGCCGAGGATGAAACCCCAGACCTTCCGCTCTCCACACGGCAGTTCAACCACTCGACCAGAGAGGCAATCCCTGAAAATCCAGTGATCTACATCGCGAGCATCGATCTAAACATCCCAATTCGATGACATGCAGAACTGAACTATTTTATATGGAAAGGCCTTTTACTATTAAGTACTTTTTTATGGACCCACAAAATTTCGAAATTGGGAAAAAGAAAATTGGCAATAGTTTATTTTCTTTTTTTCTTATTCCTGCTTTTAATCTGAACCTATTCCTGAAAGTCTTCAAGCCTGACATTGATCGACCGAGGTAAAATCCCTGTATACATACCAAGTGCCATTGCTGAGGATAGAAAGGATCATTGAAGTCTATGGAGCGCTTCTGCCGCTTTCGTACCACCTCTTGACTGAACCATTCCACGCCATCATGACCCTGGAGATAGTTCTCAATCTTATTCTTCAAACGTAAAAAATAGTCCTGGCTAAGTTCCTTTAGGCGTTGGTGGTGACCATGGATACCTTGTAAGTTCGGTTTGGCATCATTGGATTCCTCGAAATGACAGAGCACGTAGTGGCTTGGGAAGCTCTCAATGGTGAAGTGTGATGTTGAACCCAGGAATTCTGACAGCGATGATATGTTTTCTGGATTGAAGTATTTGTAATTTAATTTGGAGGTGAAGTTTTCAATGTGCATCAGTTTGACTGTCCAGCATAGCGTTTCTTCATGTTTATTGTTGTGGTCAAAATGGATGACTTTCTTGGAGACGGTGCAGTGGTTTGGGAAGATCTGGAGGAGTACAAGCCATTGGAAGACAGGGAAGAATGTTTTTGGCATGGCCTGCAAATTCAAACAGAGACACATCACATCAAGTCCCATTCAGGGTTCAAATTAAATATCAAGCAGCGATACAATGAATATCCACTTAAAATGTAACATAACAATATGAACATTTCTTTTTCCTGTTTTAATGTGTTTGTAGCGTTATCTATTCCGTAATAGTCCAGTTTTCGATCATGAACGTTGCTACTTCTTAATTTCACTTATCCAACATACTTGTTAATCCGACATAATCATATGCAACCAATCATGTCAGACAAACAGGACTTGACTGTACCTAAAATGTGTATTAAAAGCAGGATCAGTGGAACAAGATAACTGGTTTTTTTTACAATTCAAGTTATGAATTCTAACATTGGTAAATATTTGGTAAAAATGAGTGAGTGAGTGAGTGAGTATGGTTTTACGCCGCTTTTAGCAATATTCCAGCAATATCACGGTGGGGGACACCAGAAATGGGCTTCACACATTGTACCCATGTCGGGAATCGAACCCGGGTCTTCTGCGTGACGAGCGAACGCTTTAACCACTAGGCTACCCGACCGCCCCTTGTAAAAATGACCCCCCAAAAGATGTAAGACTCTCTGCAGCCCAGCGGGGGAGGTATAATGACCTGCAGTTTTTAAAACTAGGGCACACCCTGGCTGTGCATTTATGGAAGTGAATAAAAAAATATAATTTAATAAAAGTGCTGGTCTATCCCCCATGATGACTCCCACATTGTTTTCTGAGATTTCAAAATTTCGAGGAAATTTATTAAGCGATAAGACCTACCACACACTGGAAAAAGTATGTCTAAAGAAATTTGGGGAAATTGTGTTACATCAGGATAAACGGACTTGATACATCCTCTGCGTAATTTGTCACCAAAATCGAGTCAAATACTCAGACAACCTGCACCACGAGGTACCATTGGTTGAAGTAAAAGGCAAATAGCCCATAAAGTAAAAGGCAAATAGCCCATATGACTAGGCTTTAAATTATCACAGTATCTGCAAATCTCGTAAACACATCCAAAGTCGACTGAAACTGAGCATGGTAGCATCGCTTGATCAAATACAGGACTCAGTGCGTTATGTCACGGCTAGTTAGGCTGGGACAAGTCCAAATTTACTACCCAGGTACCAGACCCCTATTATACAACCCAACCCTACCCGGGTACCCACTGTAGGTCTCAAGAGTTTGGAACAAAATGTCTGATTGGGAATTGTTTTACCACAGCCCTGGCCAAAACTATTTACATACATATATCAAACAATCAGATCATGTGTACCCTTAAGTTGACTGAAGCATTATCTTTACTCAAACATATACAAGTCAAAAGGAATGTATGCATCACCAGAAAGAAATGCAAACATTGACAATTTAGTGTAACCATCAAGCTATAGTGATTTTTTTGTCATTAAACAATATATAACGTGACTAACCACGTTTCCAGGTAGTCCTGTAGGTACCCCTGTTCTACTCAGGTCCCATCCGACCCGAGTTACCCATTACCAGCCCTAACGGCTAGGCCTACTTGGATACATGTTGACTTTTTGATAGTTTCTGAATTTTTGTTAAGTGGAATTACCCCTACATTCATTGGAAATTGTTTAGAAAAGATCATTTGTTTGGACAATGTCCCTTGACCCATCCCAGGTCGTATGTATACTGATTATGCAAAATACAAAACATAAGGAAGTGAAGAAAACCACAAATTCCACGCTACAAAACAATGTTACCGCGACAATATATTATATAGAGTTGCCCACTTTTGTGTCACAAATGACAGGTACTTTGTTTACTGAACTCGGTAAAGATAACCCCCAAATCAGCATCGATCATGTCGATCAATCCCAATTCGTATGTCATAATGGCTGTGTCATTACGATCTATAATAAATAAACAACCGCGATCATATAGTGTACCATGCCACTCAGATTCCAATTTTCCCGAAACGACGAAAAGATCGTGCTTTTCTTTTACCATCAATCGCACATAAACGATGAATTGAAATTTAAGTTCAGGGATAATAAATACTTGCTTACCTATATATTTGAGAGTCTAGCTCTCAGGGTATCATTTTAGAAGCTTAGTTGTTCTTTGCCACGAATATTAAGAGGAATTATTGATCAAAACAACAGCTGACAAACACCACCCTTATTTCCGGAAGTCAGTGTACGATAACACTGCGCACGATTGGTCATTGGCTCAAACCGGTTCCGCTGTTGGTACGCGACGCAAGCTTAGCGCGATTTAGCCAACAAGAGGCGACCAAATTTAGTCATACAAATCTTGTTTAGGTAGACAGGAAACAAGTCTAATTGATACGGTCAAGCCCCTCCTCACAGCGATAGCCCGTTCGCGAAGCCGAAGGTGTCATGCGCTGGGAAGGAGCTTGTGACACAGTTAAAGACCAAGGGGAATAACTTAGTTTGATTTAGTTTGCAAACCATTAACATTTCTTGACAGCTCATTTTCCTCGCAATTTGACCTTCACTTTGTGTGAGTTCATTGGTGTATGAACCTTCATAGAGTGAGGGCCAAACTGTATTAAAAGAATATCACAATTTCTTACCTCAAAGGATGTAGGCAGAGATCTAAACACAATTATATTTAGTACGTGTGATTTCATGTTTACACTGACAGCCATAAAACAACCAGCTAAATCGCGGAGTAAAATAGTTTCTCAAAAAGAGAGGTGACATTGGCGTATGGATGCACAACATGCTCTTCAGAAACATCCAACGATATTTGGAAACCATGTTAAAGTATATCATGAAAAATAGTAATATATTTTTCTTTTTTTTGTAACATCATTCGATCTAGCCAGTCTAGCCAGTTTGATGTACAATACGATAGCCGTGAAAAAACGTTGTAGTCAACGCGGCCTCGTGTCAGAACGGCCTCAATGCTCAAACGTCAAAAAGGCCACACACACAAAATCAAAACGGCCACAACTAAAAAGTCATATAACGGCCACAGGTAAACAGTTGAAACAATATTGTTTGTTTGTTTGTTCTTTGAAGCCGGACTCCAGCTCTATTACAGCGGTCTGTAAATAATTGAGTCTGGACCAGACAATCCAGTGACTGACATCAGGAGCATCGACCTACGCAATTAGGAGACGAACCAAAGCATCATTATAAGAAACCATTTTTATTTTTTCATATATAATGGGTAGGTTTCTCGACAGGATATAAAGCCAACAGATAAAAACGATATCCGTTGGGGTCATATGCGGATAGAGATGCAAATATCAAAGGTCAAGTAGGGACTACTTTCACTGTTTATAAACAAACATGGCGTCGCCCTCGTCATTCGACGATCGAGTCAGAATTAACCATCAGGAATCTGGATAAACTACAGGGATAATTGCTATCATTATCAAAAGAACAGTCTAATATACTGAAAATCAGTGTCTAACTGTAACGTAGCTAATGCATTTTATAAGTTTTGGCAAGTTTTGAGATATACATTTCGAAACAATTTTGCGAGGGCACTAGGCCTAGCCAAGCGGGATCAGTAGCCATATCTGTGCTTGTAGACCTCTGTGGCTTGATACCTTTTCCACAAATCAAAATAGTTTGATTTGGCCGAAATATGTTTGAATTGTTACCTTGTTTCGTTTTGTCGCTGTGTGTACATCTGATTGCACTTCTTAACGTTCTGACAGGACAGGCCGACTGTCAACAACGTCTGATATTAACGTGGACGTCTCATAGACTGGTTCCCGGATCCTCCGCTTGGTGTCGCTGCACTTGTTCCGCTTTCCAATCAACCAGTCTATGACGTCTCATAGACTAGGATTAGAGTAGCTCCCCTTTGACAAAGGGCAGTTACTCTAGCGGACAGACCGAAGGATTGCCGCGAAAGGCAAGTAAAAACAAATGTTGCTTCGTAACTGTATAAGAAACAGATTTCAGTTATATATCGGCTACTTTCACTGTCCGACTGACACATCACTTACCCTGTGATAAAGAGGTTATCGCGGTAAATATCCTGTATATTAGGAATAAACACTATGTATTCCTAATGCAGGATATTTACCATCCCGAAACACACTCGCGTGGTAACCTCTATAAGCTACATACTCCAAATAAAAATTTCTTACATTTCCAATGCAGTGAGCCTGAGCACCCGATCCCGTTAGTCGCCCCTTAGGCAAGCAATATTCCAGCTGTATGGCCACGGTATGAAAATAATCCGGTGATTGACATCATGAGCATCGACCAACGCAATTGGATACGAGCACATGCATCAATCAAGTCAGCGAGCCTGACCTTTCGTCATATTTTGGGATATTGCTGAGTTTGGCGTTATAAAACAAACAAACCCTTCCGCCCAGCCCTTACTGTAATGCTAATTTAAAGTCATAAAGGAAGCTAGCCTAAGTTTTCCAAAGGTTCAGGTTCTGAATCTTCCATCTCACTGGAGCTCCTTTTCAGTTTAAATGTAGTTGCTAGTTTCTATCAACATTACATATTTTAGAGGCGTTAATCTAGACAACTAATCTTGACAACGTTAATCTAGACAACGTTAATCTTGACAACGTTAATCTAGATACCGGCCTGTAAAGTGGGACACTCAAACCAGTGACTGACGTTGTATGATCAACGTCACCCGCCATCCATGTACGAGTCGTCCAACAACCAATCTCCAAGTCACCGTGCCAGACCACTTGATCCATTTTGACGCTCACGGACAGGCCTAGGTTGCTAGGACGCTAGCGAATGGATTCATAGTGAAAACGCCGGTGTTCATACTTCCATAAACGCAAAATAATATTGAAGTCATTTCTTAAATAACGTTGAAACTCTATATATGGTGATTCATCTTTTTCCAAAAAAACCTAGAATCTATTATTTTGGCAGAAAATCTTGAAGTGGAAAAGAATATGACAACAACCCCAAAGAAGAGAAAAGGAGTATTTCCCATAAATAACGCGGTGGGACTTCGGAGGGACTCATCACTTCAGGGTTTAAAATGAACAATATTATTGAAATACAACGCTGATTCAGATACATGGGACTGCACTTGACGTAGCCGCACTCCCACAACCTGGGGGAATGGTGGAAACCATCTGGAAACTGTTGTGAAGGGTTTGTGTAAATATGTTATGTCCGTTTCATTTACCGTTGTTCTGTAACAGGTAAACGTCACATTAAAGTTAAAAATCTACATAGATGTTTACTCGCCCCGTGTGGGATGTCTGTTTGAATGAAACGGTTCACCGGGTGTACAATGCATCGCGATGTTCTTGTGAGTATCGTTTTAATACATTGCAGGACATGTTTATATTGGTAACACAATACGCCGAAGGTGTATCAAGTCCGTTTATCCTGACGTATCACGATTGCCCCAAATTTAATTTAAAACTACTTTTTTTCTGTGTGTGGTAGGTCTAGTTGCTTAATAAATTTCCTTGACATGTTTGCGTCATTCCATTTCCAAGAGGGGCGGTCGGCTAGCCTAGTGGTTAAACCGTTTGCTCGTCACGCCGAAGACCAAGGTTCCATTCCCAACATTGGTACCTTGCGTGAAGCTCATTTCTCGTGTCCCCCGCCGTGATATTGCTGGAATATTGCTAAAAGCGGCGTAAAACCATACTCACTCACCCAAAGTGTCACACGCAAATGTGTATTTCATTGAGAACGAAATAAAAGTTTATTTATTAAATCTGTTCATATCCCGACTGTATCAAATAAAACGGCGACTGGGGAAGTTCAGCAAATTACGTCACCCCGTACGAGCACCATAAATACTGCCATACACACCCTTGTTTGATTGTAGCTAACAGTGAATCAAAACAAGAAATGGTTCTTCGATGGATATCTATTGATTTGGGTATCATCTTGGTGATTGTTTGTTTGTTTGTTTGTTGTTGAACGCCGCACTCAGCAGTATCCCAGCTGTATGTTGGCGGTCTGTAAATATTCGAGGCTGGACCAGACAATCAAGTGATTGACATCATGAGCATCGGTCTACGTAATTGGGATACGATGACATGCATCAACCAAGACAGCGAGCCTGACCACCTGATCCCGTTAGTCGCCTCTTACGACAAGCATCGGTTGCTGAAGATCAATTCACGGGTGAATCCGGTATTGTCATGATCAGTTTGAGGTGGTTCACGTACAGAAAGTGGGGCAGCCTAGTGGTTAAAGCGTTCACTCGTCACGTCGAAGAGCCGGGTTCGATTCTCCACATGGGTACAATGTGTAAAGCCCATTTCTGGATCCTCGCCGTGATATTGCTGGAATATTGCTAAAAGTGGCGTAAAACCATACTCACTCACATGTGGCAGACATTCTCAGCAGCCAATACGACCACAACGACCACAAAAGCACACCTAGACTCGCCGTCTGATGACTTGAGCCGCCTGATGACGTCATTAGGAATACGCTGCAACTCGCCCCTTTGTGCTGCTTCCAGATGATGACGGTTCTGTGGCGAATTCAGACGCCTCCTGATCTGACGTTCGGGATGATCTCACAGGTGTTCACTGGGGTCAAAGACAGGTGAGAGAGCTTCCCATGGAAGAAAGGCTGCGTTGTGCGGAGGTAATATAAGACATCATGGACGACCCTAGCAGTGTGCGGCCTAGCATTATCGTGCTGCAAAAGTGTTCCTTGTTGCTGTTGGCGAAGGAATGACAACCTCACAGGCTGAAGAACGTCATCCCTGTAGTGCTTTTTAATTACCTGTGATGTTTGTGGGTCCATAACTACTGAACTAATACAAGGGAATGATGGGCGGAACAGACTTTGGCATCAAGCAAATGATCTAACAAGGTTTTCATAAAACAATCGCAATACTACTGCAATAATGGTCCCGTCAATGTGTCGCAATTGTTCATTTATCTGTTACCAAAGCATTGCACGGATATTGGTGCCAAACTCCCTGTCGCCGCTTTTGCGAATATGGTCTTTGAATGCGATATTGGTTTGTTTGTTGTTTAACGCCGCACGCAGCAATATCTTCCAGCTGTATGCCGCCGTTCAGTAAATTATCGAGTCTGGACCAGACAGTCCAGTGGTTTACATAATGAGCAAATTGGATACAAGTCAGCAAGCCTATATAACAGCAGTGGAATATAGGTGTAATATTGTTTTCTGTTCCTAAGACCCAGTTTCGGGACTTGGAGACCTCTTTCCAATCATACGTTTCTCCAGTACAGTAAAGTGGAGGCGGACATGAAGGATGCAACGGGTTCAGAGTCGGGGCTAAAAGCATCGCCAAGTACGTCCAGCAGAAACAAACGAAAATCGGTAGACATGACTTCAAAACTCGTGCATCTTATTTAATCGAGCCTGAGAAAACAAGCCGAACGACAATGAAGCCATGATAGTATATATAGTGTCAAAATCAGGAATGACAGCTACTGCGCGAGACACATGCGAACTGTCGGATATGTCTTGGTGTTTGTTTGTTGTTCAACACCTCCCTTGGACAGGGCGGTTGGTCAAAACTTGGGTCCGTCGCATTTTGTAATTTAAGTTAAACCAAAGGCCACCATCAACATCTGGTGAGGACATATTGGTTTCTAACATACCCAAGACGCTCCTGACTCACGATGGGTATATGTATTGAAGTCTGGAGAGTGCGAATCGGCACTTTCACCCACCCTCGAGGTACGAGACAGGTCGGCCATATTGGCGATTACAACCCCAGTACGAAATGGACACCGTTTACAAAGATGTGCTAGCGGCTCATGGCAACATGTCTGGTCCTTTACACAATGACTATGGTGAGTGTTACAATCATTCATCAACATAATCGTTTGCCTCTCTCAGGGGATGTGGAATTAAACCCGGGGCCCCCCAAGGTTGACTTCCAAATATGTAAAGATGAGATTTTACAAGAGCTTCGGGCAATGAAGTGTGAACTTTCTAGGGATATCCGTGATATAAAGTCTGACACACGTAAATTGAATCAGTCCGTGGATGAACTGAAACTAGAAATAGCAGATATGAAAAGCCAACAGGAAATACTACGGCTGGACATAGATGCATTATCTGAACGTGTCGCTTGTGTTGAGGAGCATAGTTCTACTTTAGACAGGTCAGCATATAGTTATGTTACCAATAAGATTGACAACCTTGAGAATACTGTGGATAAACTAGAACAGTACAGCCGGAAGCAGAATATACTGCTGTATGGTGTCGCAGAGAAACCTGATGAAAATAAAATGAACATAAAGGAAGTTATTTGCGAAACACTGAACACCCATAATGATGGTACTCCATTTTCAGCAACTGGCATTGTGAACGCCCATAGGATTGGCTATGCAAAGTCTAATCGCCCGAGACCTATTATAGTTCCATTCAATTCTATGGACTGCAATAGAGCAATAGGTCTGCGCGATAAACTGAAGGAGAGTGGATATGGTATAGGCAGTGATCTCACCACACACCAGAGGAAAGTACTCCAGGATTTGAGACGTAACAAGAAGCAAGGCTACTACAAGAATGGTGCCCTTGTAGTTAAGGATTACCAACAGCATTCAGATAGGCCATATGTTTACCAGCCATATGTTTTGTCTGCAGAGAGATTGTCATCTTTTGATTATCAGGGGGGATTGTAGTACTTATTAGAAAGTCTCTAGTCAATTATGTCAAAGGTCACATTATTGGACAGAATGTGATATATGTCATTTTGGATAAATCGGTATTTAAGCTAGAAAAAGATGTATTGGTAGCTTGTGTTTATGTCAGTCCTGATGGGTCAACTTGGTACAGGGGTAAATCAACAAAATGTGGAATAAGTTTATTATTTGAATCCTTGTTAGATGTTATACAAAAATATGGTGATATGTTTATCATGCTTCGAGGTGACTTTAACTCCCGAACCGGTAATGAGCCCGATGCCGCAGAGAGTGATATTGCTGAAAGGCTTGGCATTCTGGAACCATCTGATATTTATGGCAATGTGATCACCAAACGTTTCTCTTGTGATACTACTGTTATTCGCCTTGGTAAGATATTACTAAACGTATGTAGTGCCTTGAATTTGTGCATTTTCAATGGCCGATGTGGATCAGACGCGGCTAAAGGTGACTATACCTTCATCAGCCAGAATGGCAAAAGCGTAATCGACTATATTGTTGCATCCCCTCCATTGTTTATGTTGTGCAAACAGTTTGACATTGCAAATAGAACAGAGTCGACCCATATGCCAGTTACATGTTCATTTCACGCACGTGCCAATGCTGGATCGAGAGACCGTGAGCGTGTTGCACGAGACCCAGGGGACAGCTACCTCTTTGTGTGGAACGAGGACAAAACTCAAACTTTTAGAGACAGTTTACTGTCTACAAATTCTATTTCAATGCTTGACAAGTGTTCAGATTTTATCGCTTCAGGTAAAATTGATAAAGCAGTTGAGGTATTTTCAGATGTTTTATGTACCGCTGCGAAATGTATGAAACGCCCTTCTTATATTTCTAGAAGTAAACAGCCATGGTTCGATAAGGAGTGTGAATACCACCGCTGTGAAAGATATAGGCTTCTTAAGGTTTTCCGATCACTAAAAGATTCGTCATCACTTTGTAATTATATCAAGGCAAGAAATACTTATACACATGTTATCCGTGAAAAAAAAAAGTTATATCAAGACAATGTACAGAGTACCATTTTGACTAACTTGGATAACAGTAACATATTTTGGGCAAATTTGAAACGTTTGTCTGCTACCACTGTCCGTCCTAAGCCAAATATAAATATTGAGCATGGTTTTCACATTTTAAGGGGTTGTTCGATTCAGAAATGGGGGATGAAGATAACACTGTACCAGATAACAATTTTGATGACTTAACTCAATCTATCTTAGACTCGCCAATTAAACAGCTGGAGGTAATTGAGGCAATTAACAAATTGAAAACAGGCAAAGCTGCCGTAGTGAAAAGCTTATTGCTGAAATGTTCAAATACGCATGCGACGTGTTAGTTCCTTATATTACCTGTCTGTTTAACGTCATGTTTGATTCCGCATATTTTCCGATTTCCTGGTCGACTGGCCAAATTGTACCATTACACAAGAAAGGGGATACTAATACACCCGATAACTACCGAGGGATTACAGTATTAAGTATTTTTAGCAAGTTATATGTTTCTGTTCCAAATAGAAGGTTGCAGTCTTGGTGTGATGCCTATGATAAAGTTGTTGAGTCGCAAGCAGGATTTCGTTGTGGCTATTCCACAATTGATAATATGTTTATTTTACAGTCAGTTATACAGCGTTATCTGGGGAAGAAGCGAGGTAAACTATATGCTTTATTTGTAGACTTCTGCAAAGCGTTCGATTCTATAAACAGATCAAAGTATGGATAGTTTTGAATAACAGTGGTGTGTCACCTAAAATGTTTAAATGTATTCAATCCATATATACGACTGTTCGTTCCTGTGTAACGTTTAACAATAGCTTCTCAGATGTATTCGATTGTGACTTGTGTGTCCGTCAAGGCTGTGTACTGAGCCCGTTTTTGTTTTCATTGTTTATCAATGATCTAGCTGTTGAAATTGAGGCTAACTGTGAACCCGGAATTCTGCTCCATCCAGACATAATTCAACTATTCCTGCTACTCTTTGCTGATGATGTAATTCTTATATCTTATAAGTCGAAAATAGTAGTTTTTTAAGAATGGTGGAGTACTTTCTAGATCTGAGAAATGGTATTTCAGTGGTTGTCAGTTGGAATGTGTATCATCGTACAAATATTTGGGAGTTGTATTTTCAAAGATTTCAGCATGGTCGAAACATACTTACAATGCTTCATTACAGGCTAAACGGGTATTGTTCTCGGTTCTAAAATCCCTTTCATCACTTAAACCTATTCCACTGAAACTATTTTTTAAAATATTCGATACTAAAATTGCTCCAATTATGTTATATGGGGCTGAAATGTGGAGTTTTGAAAACTGTAAAGAAATAGAAAGTACCCATGTTCTTGCTTGTAAACGTCTGCTAGGTGTTAAAACGTCTACTCCAAATCATGTTGTGCGAGGAGAGTGTGGAAGATACCCACTGTACATTTCTGCGTATAAACGCTGTATTAAATATTGGTGTAAACTTATGTCCCTCCCAAATTCACGATATCCTAAGAAAAGTTATGATATGTTATTTCAGCTAGCCAAACATGGTAAAACTAATTGGGCTACAAAAGTCAAAACTCTTTTATACAGCCTTGGATTTGGATATATATGGGAGAACCAATATGTTATTTGCCCCGAATCATTTATTTCCGAATGTGAAGATCGGTTAAAATTTGCTTACGAACAGGGTTGGCATTGGTCTTTAGCAAATAGTTCTAAAATGTTCCAGTATACACTTTTCAAAAATTCATTTCGTCTAGAGTTGTATTTGTCTGCTATCACTATCAACAAATTTCGTGTTGCACTAGCCCAGTTTCGCTGTAGCTCCCACACTCTCCGCATTGAGACTGGTAGATACGTTAATACTCCACGAGAGCAGAGATTTTGCAATAGTTGCAACCAAAGATATGTCGAGAATGAATATCATTTTTTATTAATTTGTAACGCTTATGATGAACTTCGTCTTCAGTATTTACCACAGAAGTATTTTGTACATCCTACTCTTGCTAAATTCAATATGCTTATGGCGGTAAACAATGAAACTGTTATTAGAAATGTTGCAACTTTTATATACCATGCTATGAATGTTAGACTCCAAACACTAAGCCTATAAATGTTAATGATGGACCAAATATTGTACCATGGGCCGCTGGCCTACATATGTACATGAATAAAGAATTGAATTGAACACCGCACTTAGCAATATTCCAGCTATATGATGGCGGTCTGTAAATAATTGAGTCTTGACAATCCAGTGATTGACATCATGAGCATTGATCAACGCAATTGAGTTACGATGGCATGCATCAACCAAGTCAGCGAGCCTGACCACCCGATCTCGTTAGTCTCCTATTACGGCAAGCATATTCGCCTTTTACGGCAAGCATGGGTCGTTGAAGACCCATTCTACCCCGGATGTTCACGGGTCTGTTTTGGTGTAAACGTTCTTGCATAGGATGTTTGTCGTCAGCACTTATCTTTGTTCTAATACTTGGTATTAACACTTTTATTTCTTTTTTAGGAGGATATTACTATCATTGTTGTTATTGTTATTGTCGTAATGCCCCAAATATCCCCAACACCAGATTCACACATAAGGTTATTGAAGGTCATGAGATCGAGACGGCGGTCACGAATTATTCATAGAAGCCGACGAGACGGTCCAGTTTCGATGTAATTTGGGATCGCAGACAGAAGATAAACCAGACACTGACACGGGGCGGGGAGGTGTAATTAATAGTACCGGATCGTCTATGTAAGATCGACTCCCTGGTTGCACGGTCTAGATGAATGAGAGACGCGTAAGCTTTCAATTCAGTTAGATCTCGTAGTTTCTCCTACACACAAAGACTCCTCCTAATCATCCCGGTACTCTTGGTGATGGCAGACGACCCTCTAACATTTCAGGGTAGCGATCTTGAAGATTAGCAGTGAGTGAGATGGGTTTACCGCCGCTTTGAACACTATTTCAGTTATATCACGGCGTGTTAATGTGGGAGTGAAGTGATGCAGGTCTCAGACGTTTACCACTTCGGTGAAACACACGAGCAATGGGTATGGTGCTGACAAACCTAGAAACAAAAAGGGTGCGAACCAGGATTCGAACCCATGAGCATTGTTTTTTTTATTTCCTAAGGGACGCAACTCTGCACGGCACTTAAGACGTCGTTATCAAATACATCGTAAGGCGAAACATCTTTTTCTCGCTTGAATATTGTTACGTGTGGATCCACTAAACAGTTTCCATTCATAACAAGGAGAGATCACACAACAATTTAAAAATAATTTAATACTGGCAGTCTAATCAATCTTCATATTATTCACAGAAGCAAGTATCAATCACAATAAAAACAGTCTTACTTTATGCTGTAATATTTCATCATTTCCGAACAAGATCCGGTGAATGTTTCATGTAATCCATAATTCACCTTAGAGCACACATTGCCGACATGGCATACACAATTAAAGTTTCAAATCTGGCATCATGTCAAATCATGTCAGTTAACACCTAAACCCGACCTGGGGGAACTGACCACTTCGTCTTGCTGTCGAGCAATAGCCAAGCTACAATAGCATAACATCAGCCTTTACGTGGCTGTGAGCTTACCAGGGCTTACATATAGACAATGTGAAGTGAAGTGTGTAGTTGGTCAGTGTTGATCACTGGCAATCTGTACACAAGCAACATAATATATAAAAAGGTATGAATATACATTTCATGAAAACAAAGTACATTTAATATATTCTTCATGAGAAGTAAATATACATATATAATGGATTCTCATAACAATATAGGTTTTTTGACGTTTGTCTTCGCCTGGTTTGGGAGGGACATCCAATGACTCTCGTCGTAAAAGCGTATTTTAGGTACCGAAATCGAAACGTCGCTATACGCAACAAACCAGAAGTTGTTATCCATACTTTTTCTCACTTACAACTTCTCACTTGAACTTCTAGAATGCCAATCAAGCAGTTAGTGGTGCTTACGTCATGGACATGCGCTGCCAAAAAGCAACCTGCGAAAGAAGAGGAAATGTAAAAAGTTGAAATTACAGATAGTCTGACGTCAACATGACCCTATATTTTCACATCTTTCAGGAGGTGGACTTGCCTTCTGACGGAAAAACGCCAAAAATAGGGGGAAGTTTTTATTTGTGGTCGGTAGACAAATGAGAGTTGTAGTGAGACGTGACAAGATAATACAGAAAAACATTTTGTGCCTTGAAGGTGATTCCCAAAAGGATATAAAACATCGGATACAAACATGTTTATATTTTCGCAACTTGACATCAGAACAAAATTAATATGCATTTTTCTTTTTCAACTTCTCATCTGAAGCATCTGCAATCGAGTGGATGTTTTTAGGTTAACAGGCATTGATGCCTCGCAAATCAACCGATACCATATCTAGTACTGGTGGGGGATGTTGCAGACATGTCTTGGAAACTTACCAAACCCAAAGGGACCAATGTCGAGAAAATAGCACCAGAACCTCCTCTATCTCCAACAACAGATGTGTTCCCACTTGATGTAAGAGTACGTATATGAAAGATGGAGTACACCAGAAAGAGCTAATGCTGAAATGTTTATGGAGACTTAATGAGCATGTTGTGGTCTGTAAAATAGGGAAAAAAAGACATTACAACAAGTCTTAGGTCAATGTGACCCAATATCTTTACATCTATACATGTCGGGAGATTACCATGCTTGGGGCTAGTAATACAATCTTTAAAAAACGATTATAATGATGGCAGTTTTTCGTTTGTGATCGATAGAGAAATTAAAGTGGAAGTTGGATGTGAAAAAATAATTTAAAAAACCTACAATATGCCTCGATGAGGCGATTCAAAGGATAAAAAATAAACATCGGATCCAGCTTGTTTTTATTTTCACAATTTGATATAAGGACAAAGACGCGTTGCTGAGATTGAGAGGGTTTTCAGGAAACATGTTGTTTTCGAGTTCCCATCTCAAGGATAAGCGATTGGGTGTTTTTGAGTTTCACTGGACATATGTTGCTATTGGGATCGCTCAACAAGAATGTTGTGACGGACATAGAAGCAGTTCGATCAATATCCTATGTAGCACCGGTGGGGGATCTTGCAGACGTGAAAAGTGCCAAACCCCGAGAGGCAGCAATGTCAAGAAAATAGCATCAAAACCTAACATCTTCTATCTACAATAAAAGATGAGTTCACACTTAATGTAAGAGTACATGTTTAAAAATATGAAACTTAACACATGGAACTAACTGGTGAATGCACGAGGAATGGCTTAATCCTAATATAATTTCAGCCTATTCTGGTGTCTTCAGTAACTTTCTCACAGCCAGAAATGGAAATAGAATACGTCAACGCCAGTGAACATCCACCCTCGATTACCCGTCGAAACAGATTCCATTGGCCGTAAGCGGTGAAAATAGCTGTGAAAATTATATGCATGGATCACAACGATGACACCAGGTGTTCGCGAAAAGGGTAAGCATGTCCTGTCCTTCCGGGAGCACCTGCCACTCACCTGCATATACAAGTCTGTTGGGTGCCTGAAGCCGCACGGCAGTACTCCTGTAGTGAAGCAATTTCGAGTTATCGGGAGTAAAGGTTGGAAATGAACCTGTAAGGTTTACGTATGTCAGCGGTCGGTTTTCATTAACACCCCTCTTGTTGAGATTTCATGCAGCCATATCACAGGCGGAACACCACACATAGCCTTCCCACATTGTAACTAGCTGTATGGGGGATTCGCATCCGGATCTTATTCTTGACAAAAGAAGTATTTAACCTCAAGGTTATGGTTTAATTCATCTCAGATCGACTTAAGAGGCAGATAATGAGACTTACAGAAAGGTCTTGCCAAGACAAAAAAGATGTTCCCTTTTGAAGGATCGAGTTATAAGTGGTGGATATAACGTGTTTGCACTGTACAAAGAACCGCCAATATACATTCCTTTTTTTCGAGGACAAAACTGTGTAAAACACCAGTCAATCACTCTCTTCAGGGAGGCACATATTAAACTATCCACATCCCTGAGGGGACGCATTCATCCGAATTAGATCGTGGGATCATTATTAACAGGTTCACCGGGTTCAAGGAAATACAATCAGACACCAAACGTCTCAAATAGGGTATTATTCCCCGGGGCACTGTTTCCCATATCACCGGTAGGGACAGACTCCGCGTAAATGGATAGACTCTTGTTTATTGATTTTGGTGTTGTTTTCCATAAGATGTCACAAATATACCCTTAAGCTTCAGTTAACCTGCGTGTTTCTTATCACACACGTAGTACCATCTGAGAGTCATTTCTAACATGTAGGCCTCAGTTACAATAGCAAACATTCACTGGGGCTTGTTTTTTCTTCACTCTAAATTGACAGTATTAACACAAGTATGAACGGATGAGGGATGTACGAGGGGTGTTCATTAAAGATTTCCCCTAAACCACTTAGGGTTATCATTTGGTTGAAATTTCACATGTGTAATGCAACATGTATCTATGCGTTATGTCTGAATTTGCAGCACCGAACTATTAATCTTACCACTTTTACAGGTGTTATGATCGAGTAGGGTGTGACAATGGAGCCAGTAGAATACCGAGCATTGATTAGGGTTTTTTTATTTGAAAGTTCGCGCACCAAAAGAAACTTTCGATGAAATTAAAGCAGCTTATGGGGAAGATGCCCCATCATATGATGTTGTTAAACACTGGCATCGCCAGTTCAAGTGTGGTCGGACATCTGTGGAAACAACTGCCATTCCTGGTCGCCCCCATTCAGCCGTTGATGAGGACACTATCCATCAAGTGGAGACCGCCATTTTGGCAGACCGACGTATAACTGTTCGCCAGTTAGCATAAGATGTCAAGACCAGTGTAGGGTCTGTGGAAACAATCACCCATGACAATTTTAACATGCATAAGGTGTCTGCACGATGGATTTCCAGGTTGCTCACACCTTTCCAAAAGCAGGAACGAGTCAATTGCTCAAAGGATCTTTTGGACATGTGAAAAAAAACAGGCAAACTTTTTGACAGACTTATCACACAGGATGAAACATGGGTCCATCACTATGGTCCTGAGACTAAAGTTCAGTCGATGCAATGGAAGCATGTGGAGTCACCACCCCCAAAGAAGGCACGTGTCCAACCCTCTGCAAGCAAGGTCATGCTCACGGTGTTTTGGGACCAGCACGGAGTAGTGATGATGGATTTCTTGGCAAAGGGTACTACAATTACAGGAGCTTATTATGCTTCACTGCTGCGGAAATTGCGGGACGCTATCAAGCTTAAGAGGCGTGGCATGCTGACCAAGGGTGTCCGTCTCCTGCAAGACAATGCTCCAGTACACAACTCTCGTGTTGCCCAGACAGAAGCGCGGTCCTGTGAGGATGAATTCGAAATCCTTCCACATCCTCCTTACTCTCCTCACCTTGCACCATCTGACTTCCACCTCTTTCCAACCATGAAGTCATTTTTGAAGGGAAAACGTTTCACAGATGATGAAACACAGATTTCTGAAGTCAAGTCCTGGTTTGAGACGCAAAATGAGGGCTTTTACAAGCGAGGTCTCCATAGTTGCATAAAACGATGGGAGAAGTGTGTAACTCTTGGTGGTTCCTAAGTGGAGAAAGACTAATACCTATGTCAAGTTTCATTCCACTAGGTCCATCGGAAGTCGGTCAGGGGAAATCTTTAATGAACACCCCTCGTATCTGTGTTAAATTAACAACTTGTGTTGTTACCGTTTCAATGTTTGTTTATTGGCATGTTCTTTGTTCGAAGATTTCATCTGATTTCAGGTCATCCATTTCAGGTAAATAGATGTAAAACGACACAATAGAAAGTATATATAAGGATGATACTGTATCTTCATAAATGCGATCAACACACACACACACACACACACACACTCTCACTCACTCACACACACTCACATACACACAGACACTCACACACACTCTCTCTCTCTCACAGAGAGAGAGAGAGAGAATAGTTGACATACTAATGGGATGGGGGAATCAACACACAGAGTACTTGACAAACTGACACTTGGGGGATTAACACACTGACACAGAAGATTATTAGACTGACACAGAAGGATCAACACACACTGAGTAACTGACATACAGACACTGGGGGGAATTAACACACTCATGCAGAAGATTATTAGACTGACACAGAAGGATCAACACATACAGAGTAATTGACATACAGACACTGGGGGAATTAACACACTCATGCAGAAGATTATTAGACTGACACAGAAGGATCAACACACTGACATAGAAGGATTGACATACTGACACAGAAGATTATTAGACTGACACAGAAGTATTGACATACTGACACAGAAGGACTGATATTCTGACAGAGGAATTGACATACTGACACAGACGGATTTTACATACTGACACAGAAGGATTGACATACTGACACAGAAGTTTTGACAAACTGACACAGAATGATTGACATACTGACACTGAAGAATTGACATACTGACACAGAAGGATTGACATACTGACACAGAAGTATTGACATACTGACACAGAAGGACTGATATTCTGACAGAGGAATTGAGATACTGACACAGACGGATTTTACATACTGACACAGAAGTATTGACATACTGACAAAGAAGGTTTGACATTCTGACACAGATCCCCATGCACTGCCCGATGTCTGACCTAACGCTCTGCCCGCTGCTTGATGCCAAGCACTTCCTGACGCATGGCACTATGTACTGTCCAATGTCTGACTGTTGAACTGACTGATATTTTACCCACACGATATTAACACGACTACAGAGAAGTTGCCATTCTGATTTAGAAGGCCCTAGCCCACTGACACCGAGGAACTGACATACTGACTTATGACCACAGGCTTCTGGAAGGACTTGAAGGCGTAAATCTGCACCGCGAATGCAGCGCCTCAAGCTGTCTGACACATGTTCTCGTGGTGTTAAAGAATGTCAACAGCAGATCAGTGGGTTCGGTTACAAATGCAATGGATGCGTTTAAATCTACAGGTAGCCTGTAGCCCTACATTCGAAACACAGTATGTTTATCAGAATATAGGGTTCTTAAACATCATGGTAGAATACATTTTGTTCAAGCGACAGACATTGCATTCATCGGCAAATAAATAAATTGCAAGTGATGTCATGGCATTTCATTGAGTAACCAAGCAATTCCTTTCAAAAACAACCTAAACCTAAATAATTATACACGCCCACTAATGCACCACTGTTCACTGATAGGCTGATTATAAAATTGGCCAGTTTTTGTTGGCTTTTGTGCTTTTGTGAAGTAATGGTTGTATGCGTGGTTATCGACATGGTATTAAAGTTATCATGCATTTTGTGTTCAGTGCACAAGATCGTTGAGATATATAAGAGGATAGTGTCTCGTGTGTATTCATCTACATCAAACAAGAAGAAGTCACTGTCAGTTGTAATGCATCACGACCGCATATTTTGTTTTAAAAGAATGTGAAATTCTTTAAAAACTTTGTTTAATTTGTTGAATACTGTACAAACATTCATAAATATTTTATCATGTTGTGATTTTTTATCATTTCTCGAACACGTGGTATGATCGCTGATTTTCTGTGATCCATTCACATTATTTTCACCACTATTTTGCAATCACACTATATTGGAATCAGTTTCGAGACTGATTATTCTCTGGATTTAATGACTTTGTTTAATACACTACTCATAAAAAGTTAAATATCACTCGATGTTTTTATTAATATGACTATAGTTAATATGTCAGCGGTGGTGTGTATTGCAACACAGCCTTCCAATTATAGGCGTTCTTAAACATGTTTTGAGTACATAAACCACAACTCCATGTCAAGAGTTATGGTGTTAATTGCTAGAACCATATTATATACTGAATTCATAGTAAAACATATACTAGTTTCAAGTGAGAATTAAAGTTATGATAAGGTGTCTGCTTGTTTTCATTCAGGAAATGTACAGCATCTTGAAAGTGAAAGGCACTTTGAGTTTTTTTCGACCCCAGAGCCCACAAAGGCGGAGTTACGACTCGCGTTCCTGCCTTGACGTCTGTTTCGTTGTGTGGAAGAAGTTAGAGGATCATTCTATCGCCAATAAAATATCAGAATCATTATCATATACAAAATCTCTGTTCCGGCTGCATTTAAGAAAACAGAGTAGCTGTAAAAATATTCTAGTTTTAAAAGGCACTTAAACTTATGGTAAGATGTCTACTTATTTACATTCAGGAAATGCACAACAACTTGAAAGTGGTGGATGTTGTTCGACCCCAAAGCCCCCAAAACGGAGTCACGTTTCGCTTTTCTGCCTTGACATCAGTCTTGTTGCGAAGAAGAAGTTAGATGAAAACTCAGTTTATTTTGCATTGAAGAACACAACATAGCTTATGCTTTACATTTGCTTGGTTTCAAAGGTTGTTCCGTTTAAAAATGGGTGCACCAATTTTCTTGTGTTGCAATAACAATCGCCCCGTCATCTGCCACCATTCCGCTATATCTAAATTATCTACCATCAGAAAAGGAAGTGTTAGTTTAAGGTTGAAGCATGCTTCAGATTCAAGTAATATCATAAGTAAATTATTTGAAAAACGAAAAATAAAATAAAAAGAGGGAAAAAATGTGAATGTATTCCCGTGAGTAGATTTGTTATCGAGCTGATTACAACACACTTTATAAGTTGGCTGTATTTTCTTCCAATCTATAGATTTTACAAAAATAACGTTCAACCCCAGACAACTTTTCTTTGGCAATCTCATCATGGCCGTTTGGTTTGGGAACGCGTGATTAACTCGGCAAAAGGGTCTCATCAAATGTCCTTGACTGGAATCAGACCTTCACATCGCCAGTCTAGAGATGAAATATTCCCCTCCTGAGAATGGATGGTCTAATGAACTCAGGGCTCCATCAAACGATGCTTCAATCAGTTCTTGTCCGTGACGCCGACCGGTGATTAGGGAGTTTGTGTACCCAAGAAAATGATTTGTCAACTTTGAGGCCATGGTATTCTGAACTACGATTCAAACATGCTTAGGCACAAATACAACTTTCTTAAAAAAATATTTCAAATGTTTAGTACCATATAGGAAGTAAATCAGGATGAAACAAAGGTATTTACAAATGGTTGCATTCCAGTAACGAAGCATGCGACATAGACAAACTGAAATACTACCTTAAATATTGTTACATATTATAATTATTTAGGATTGTCATAATGAGTGCATGAGGTTTTACAACGCTTGTAGCAATAATCCAGCAATATCGCGGTGAGGAACACCAGAAATGGGCTTCACACAATGTACCATGTGGGGAATCAATCACGGGTCTTCGGGGTGACGAGCCAACGCGTTAACCACCAGGCTACCCCACCGCCCCGAGGCTTGTCATATTCAACTTTTATTGAACTACAGTAAAATACACGGACCCTGTGGTCTTGAAATCGTTGGACTGTAAAATTGCACCTATTCTACATAGATCCCAAATTAATATGGAGAGATGTAGATCGTTTTGTCATCCAAAACCGGCTCCCACAGGAGATACCGCTTGAGTGAGATCAAACAATGAAATTGCATCACAATGCTTTGCTGACCATTGTGACATCATTGGTTACTATGAAGTCACAATCAAATGACATCACTAATGGCTCTTCTACTGAAGCTGTTAGCAGTTCTTTTAACACTTAAGACACTACTAATTACTGTCAACAAACTGAAAAAGTTGGACGAATGATGTTGGATGATTAATAAAATCAAATATATCAACACTTGGTGATAAAAGTGGAGGCTTGCTCGGGAGAGATTCTCTATATCCAATTAAGTGTTATATATTGTTAAAGCAACTTTGGGAAACAGGTAAGAGCAACTGTGTGTTTCAAGTGAAGAATTTACTTTTTATGGATTTCACAAGAGATTGGTCCGGAAGAGTTGTTTATAAGGACTGAATGACATGTATCTCTAAAATTCTCTAGTTTTGCTTGTATCAAGTAACAGCTACAAACCAAAATATATTTAACACTATTACAAGCTTAGACATTGAAAGAGAATATAGTAAATTCAGAAATCCCAGCATGACTTTCTTGAAAATAATGTGTAATATAATTCGTTCTTCTAAGGGTGTAGGTGTTCACAATGGAGTGGATACAATGTTATGTGACAGTTATCAACATCTTAGAAGAACACATCACAGATTTTGTGATAAACAAAACGTTAAGCAACAATTCAGAAACCTTTCTTAAAATATGTAAACTTTCGGACACAAGAAAGTGGCTAAAAATGAGACAAACAAGAAACGCTTAATGTAAGACAAACTTTACTGTGTTACATATATGCCCTGGAATACGCACAAAACATATTAGTATATTTACACACACTTTCTTTATAGGGTTGCTTGAAAGATTAAACAATATTGGACATCAATGTATCTTACAACGTCAGACTTTTGCTACATTAGAATTAATTTAAAGTCTTTTGTAGGCATATAGAAGTTTGGAAGAACATGAATACATGGCACATTTTATTAACAACAACTTCTCTTATTTTTGCCATGACGTTTCAGAGCTACTTCTTGCTCCTTCATCAGGTAAATGTTGAATAAGACCATAGAGTTCTTAATTAAAACACTGAAAGCGAACATATCTTTTTACAGAGAAATTCGAATTCGTTGGATATTGATTGATTTGAGATCAGACGTTGGACCTCCTCCAAAAGAAGATGTGCGTTTGTGATTGTCATCTAAATAATTTCCTGAAGGAGAAATGTGTTTATTTTACAAGCAACTGCTTCAAGCTGCTCACATCGCAGATAAACAACTTGCATGCTCCTTATCACCAACACCAGTGTCTGGAAACTAGTTGGAACTGACATACTGACACTGGAGGATTGACATACTGACACAGGAGGGAATAACACACTCATACAGAAGAATTGACGAATGACACAGAAGGGTTGATACACAGAGGAATTGACATAATGACACTGAAAGATTGATATACTAACACAGAAGTAGGGATTAGCTCCCTTATGTAGAAACATTGACATGCGAACACAGCAGGATTCACTCACTAACACAGCAGGAGGGATTACCACACTCACGCAGAGGAATTGACATACTGACAAAGATCTTTGGCCCCATGCACTGTTCGATGTTTGACCCAAAGCACTGCCTGATGTTTATCAATGGACTCAACGATGATTGTCCTCTTTTAGTGACGGATGTTTGACTCCATGCACTTCCCGATGTCTGACTGTTGAACTGACAGACGTTTGACCTTATGGACTGTTCGACGTCACTGATGTTTGACCCCTTGTATTTGTCCATGCACTGACGGGTGTGATACCCCATGCACTCACCTATGATTGACCCCACGTATGCACTGACGAATGTTTGACCCATACATTATCCTATCATTCACCAAACAGCTGGTAAACATTAAGAAACTGAGATAAACTGTACGTTGCATTACACAGGATAAAATTTCAAAGTGTGTTTGCTGTTTTGTTTCGTGATGTTTCTCAACAAAATACGTTGTGGTTTAATTAAGATGGTGCTCTTTGAAGAGTTAAATGGTTGTGAGTTGAAGGTCGCGGATCCATCGACCCGGAGTTCGAGCTCCTGAAAGTTATGTGTGTATCCATGGAAATATTGCATGCGTTTTGGGGAGATACCATATTAGCCGTGTCCAAATAATAATGTTCTTGAATAAATAGTAACTTGTTATGGACTCACCAGAGTTGCTTTATCAGGACAACTAACAATTAAGGGATGCATAAAGTACGTGAACGACATGACAAACAAAGTGAACACAATTCCTTAAGGCATCTTTGATTCGTGAAAACCATCTCCGCGGATCTGGAAATGAAAGGTTAAAGCCTTTGGGGCATATATACTCGAATGTCAGTGACATTAAAGACAAGATTCCAAACGAAATGGATGCCATCTTGACAGATATGAATACATGACATTTGCATATTGTCTAGTGGTATTTCATTTCATGTGGATTACTGTTGACGATGTGATTGTACTTTTGTTTCTCCCATTGACCATGAACGTTTGGACACATGCTGCTATTCCCCAGCCTCTCCTAAAATAGTGCGTGACATTTACCACCTCTCCAGACAATGTTTCAGTAAAGACATGACTTGTCGGTTTGGGAGGAAGGCACCGAGTGATTATAATGTTATACGTTTACCTTTACATGGTGCTGACAAACTAAATATCATTAATAGTGCAAATCTAGGTTTCTGACACGACTAAAGAACGTAACTCAGGGGGAGCAGTGACTTTACTACTATGCTTGAACCGTTCATACATGTCGCGAAGACAGCAAAGCAGTACGTTCAGTTACAAATACACTTTAACGAGGTGAGATATACAGGTAGCCTACAGTCCTACATTGGAAACATGGTATCACGAGGAGGTATCACTGCACATCACAGGACTCTCTAGTGGTCATCGATGGAAATCGACAAGTGTACGGCACCATGACGACATTATCCATCCTCAGGGTACTCCAGTTCCTTCAGACCCAGGGACGTCACGTCACTTTACAGGTTGCAGGTCTGATCACAGACTTCATTGAACATCAGAACTTCCCTCGGTCTGCTGTTTCCCCACATCTGTCGCCCATCGAACATGTGTCAGAAGAAATCAGTGTATTTATATGATGTGAACTTGTTCAAAATGCTTAAACTTTATTGAATAATAAGTAAAATAATCATAATTAGTTTGTTAGTTTGTCATATTGTGATTTCTTCCAATTTTCGTAAACACCTGGTGTCATCAATTGGTGCACCAACTTTATCGTGTCACTGTAACCATGGCCCGAGCATCTGCGAACATTCCCCTGTAACTAAATGACCTACCACCAGAAAAAGAACCATTCGTTTGAGGTTAAAACATGCTTGCGATCGAGCTGATGAAAACGCACTTCATCAATTGACTTTTTTTTATTCCCATCTGTAAATACATATTTATGTAAATATCCTATCTCACTCTCGTTAGTTCGTAATGTAATAAAACCATTTCAAACCTTTTCAGCATACATGTCTACTTTAAATTAAGCAGATATTATATTTAAAAACTGCAACCATAACATGAACTGTTTTAAGTCTGAAAATAAGACTTTGCAGAAAAAGAGTCCAAATGTTGGCTGCCCATGCATCTTAATAATATATCTGCATTGAAGCAGGTGAATTGTATTTGTATAGTCCAGTGAAAGCGTAGTTTTAAAATATATCAAGAAGTCAAAATCTTTCACCTAAGGTCACTGATCCCATGGTTGGTCAGATATGTCCTTGACTGGAATCAGACCTTCACATCGCCAGTCTAGAGATGAAATATTCTCCTCCTGAGAATGGATGGTCTAATGAACCCGGGGTTCCATCAAACGATGCTCCCTTCACTCTGTCGCTATTGGCTAAAGAGACTCATTCAATCATTTCTTCTCCGTGACGCCGACCGGTGATTAGAGAGTCTGTATGCCCAGGAAAATGAGTCCATGGTATTCTGTCCTCCGATTCAAACATGCTTGGATACAAATTAAATTTCTCAATAAATGTTTTTCAATCGTTTAGTACCAAACAAGAAGTAAGTCAGGATAACACAAAGGCATTTAGAAATGGTGGCATTCGTACTAAGCATGAGAAATAGACATGCTGTAATATTGTCTAACATGTTGTAACATGTAAGAATGTCTCTTCCAGATTAATGTGGTCTGTGGTTAGAAAACAGCTAGCTCTACATGCCACTTAAACAATTATAACAATATACAAAGTATTCAAGGGGAAGAATTATGGATCTTTTTCTTCGGCCTCGACTGTTGTCTGTTGACAAAGAGTTGTGGTGGCTTCTTCAAAGATGAATTTCATGTTTTATTTATTGTGTCTAGCTTAGCGCATTTACATAATTGTCCTTGTTTCCTCCATACAACTCCCATCTCCACAAGTCCCTTGTTGGTGTGACGCTCGCTTGCACCTCTTTCTGGTGTGAGATATGTGTTATATAACCTGACACTGCAAACACATTTGTCAATTGTATGAATATTTCCTATCAAGACGAGTGTGAATAATGCATGATATCGGCTGTACAAGAAACGTTCCACCTTAACCTGTAGTTTCAGATGTATATCTGCTTACTATGCATTCTGTGCTCAGCGTAAGAGATCGCCGAGACGTGTAGCTGGATAGTGTCTCGTGTGTATTGATTAACAGCAAACAAGCGAAGACAGTCTCAATTGCAATACATCACCACAAGCATATAATGATTTAATAGAATGTGGAATAGTCCAAAGTGCTGAAACTTTGTTCATTTTATTGAGCTATACATAAACTAAACATTAATCATAATTTTGTCACATTGTGATTTCTTTCCATTTTCGCATGGTGTCACAGCTGACTTTCGGTGATCCATTCATAAAACTGTCACCAATATTTTACCTTTTAAGCCTATTGGAATCTGTTTCGGGAGATTATCGAGACTGACTGTTATCGGGCGTTGATATTTGATATGCTACTCATAAGAAGTTAAAGAACACTTGGTTTGTCTCGTATGATAATAGTTCATCTGTCATAGGTGGTGGGTATGGCAACACACAACCTTCCAATTATGGGTGTCCTTGAGTTTGTCAGCACCGTGCCCGTGCTCGTGGGTTTCATCGAAGTGGTAAACGTCTGAGACCTGCACCACTTCAAGCTTTCCTCCCACATTAAGCTGACACGCCGTGATATAACTGTTAAAAGCGGGGTTAAACCCAACTCACTCACTCATAAATAACCTACGTGTTTATTCCCATCTATAGATTTACATAAAAAAACAACGACGCTGAACCCTTCTTTGAAAATCGCATCATCGCCATTGGGTTTGGGAACGCGTGATTAGATAGGCTAAAATACTGCCAGGAAATGTCATTGAGTTGAAATATTCCCCTCCTCAGAATAGATGGTCTAATGAGCTCAGGGCTCCATCAAACGATGCTCCTTTCACTTTGTCGTTATCGGCTAAAGACACTCATTCAATCATTGCTTTTCCGTACTACCGGTCGGTGATTAGGAAGTCTGTGTCCCCAAGAAAAATGATCCTTCAAGATTGAGCCCATGGTGTTCTGGCATCCGTTTCATACATGCTTAGACACAAATACAATTTTAGCTAAATGTTTTACAATCATTTTGTGCGCTTGTACTAGTCCAAACAAATACCGATTTTATTGCAAGTCCAATGAGATACCGTGACAACAAGTACCATCTCGGCAAATATCTGGCCCTACAAGCGTCTTCGACCAATATGCCAACATACAAATTACTCAAGGAGAACAATTACATATCAATTTCTACGTTCCCTACTATTTGTATGACTGTAAAACTGAACCTATTATGTATATGTATATGATTCCGAAATTATTAAGAACGGATGTACATAGAAACCCTATACACTGTTACAAGTTGTGGAAGCAACTAAATGAAACAGGTTAGGCTACGTGTGTGTCTGAAGTATATGTGTCGATATTCTTCCGTGCGGATTTTAGAGTAGATTGGAAATGAATTGTTATTTTTGTATGTTAGTAAACAAAGACTATATGACATGTGTCGCTAAAATTGGCTGCTTCAGCTGATTACGTCTTCAAATGTCCTCTCTAATCCTGAAAAATATTCAGTCTATAACATTAAGATAAGCATTTGGTAAATTCAGAATTTCCTGCATATTTTGCTAGGAGATATAGTTCATACTGCTGAGGATATTGATATTGTACTATGGAGTGTATACAGAGGGCTGTAGTGGTTATATCGAAGATATATATCATGTGTTCTTTTTCTATTTGTGCTAGCTTGCAACATCTAAGAAGAAGACATCTTGCTGAGTTGTGTAAAAAGCAAAACTTTAATGAACAAATGAGGACTCTTCTCAGTTCAGACGACATTGGTGTAATGAAATATTCAGGCAGCTATTTTCTTAAACCATGATAAACTGTCGGGCAAAGGAAACATACACCCACGTTTGATGGTGGCTAAAAATGAAACAAACAAGAACTGAATATTCGATGGTGATGTATTTGATACGGGTTTCAAAGCTGCGTACTGGGCCTTAACTTTCAGCCTTGTAACGTTCAGATGACGTTTGTAATTTGTTGGTCAAATCCAACTTTCAAGGGTATACTTTCTTTTGCCCGCTAATGTATTTTCTCTGAGGGGAAATGGTTTCACAAATTAACGTGCCTAAATCACTCATATATATGTGAGACCAACTGTGCTATGATCCATATAGCCTTCAATATGGAAAATGATATATTTTTGTTTGTTTGTTTGTTGTTTAACGCCGCACTAAGCAATATTTCAGCTCTATGACGGCGGTCTGTACATAAATCAGTCTGGACCAGATATTCCAGTGATTGACATCATGAGCATCGATCTAAGGACTTGCGATACGATGACCACCCGATGCTGTTAGTCGCCTCAAGCATGGGTTGCTGAAGGCGTATGCTCTCCCCAGATAGTAACGGATCTGTACACACTCTCTCGGAATAGCTTTGCTTTGCATTTTGACATCAGTGTCTCTAAATACGTGAGATTCTTCTTAACGTAGACCCGTGGGTTGTATGTAGTGGTTATTTTTCATTTTGGGGATTGTGCAAGAGATTCGATATCTTCACAAGGATTGAGTATTGTCTTACTCTCCTCTTTAGCCTTATAACGACGAGATACATCCAGCAGGGCTTGAAACAAGCCTAAAAAGGTTCCTACAGAACTGATTAACTGTTAGACTAGCCATCTCGTGGTCAGCTCGGGTTAACCTTGAATGTATATCGTATGGGAAATTGGAGGATGCGATGTGTACCAATACAAGAGATGAGAGAGACACAAGTATGCACAGAAAAACGCTCCTCCCCTCTGAGACGAGTAGGCCAGCCTTACGCCTGCGATAGGTATGACAAGGACTGGTTGATATTTGCCAGATTTAAGGGCTCTGGTGTATGTCATCATTATAACGACCAGTGGACTACACACGTTAGTTCCTATCGCTCCTTAAGATCCTCCTCCCCCACGTCTTTAACGACTAAGACACCCTTCCGCACACACTCACACACACAAACACAAACACACATACAAACACGCACATATACAAACACACGCACTCACAAACACACACAACAACACACACTAACAAACACACACTAACAAACACACAAAAACAACACACACAAAAACAACACACAAACACAACACACATAACTAACACACACGCGCGCGTGCGCACACACATACTCACAAAACACATACACACACAAACACATAAAAACACACGCACACGCACACGCACACGCACACACAAACACACACACTTACACAAACGCACATGCATACACACCCAAACACACACACCCGGCGCGTGACGCCGTACATAATATGAATCACTGCTTTATCATACGGAAGATCTGATGATCTACAGTTCACCGTAATATAGCTGAAACACTGCTGTTCTTAACAAAAAAACGTGGCATCCGTGTACCAAAACCTTCAAAACCACCATTGATGCAGGTCAGACATGGAATTGAAATCGATTATGGTACTAGTGAACACATCATTTTACAGAGAAATTCGAATTCGAAGGATATTGATTGATTTAAGGTCAGACATTGGATTTCGTCCAAACGAAAATGTTCGTTTAGTGGTTATAATCTGAATAATCTCCTGAAATCAACCTGTGTTTATGTTTACAGGAAATGCTTTAAGGAGAGAGCCCTTACATGCCCCGAATCTCCAATACCACATACTGGATGCTATAGTCCTCGCCACCTGAAAAAGAATCACGAAATATCGCGACAATGAATTAAAGAAGACACGTGCATGTGTGCTAAATACTTATAAAGGAACTTATATAAGGAACATTATTTACAGCGATAACAAACATAGCGAAGTGCTAGAAATGTCAACTTTCTAAGCGATAAACATAATCATTGAGTTATCATTACAATACGGGTAAGAATCGACAGTCTGGTGACTGCGAGGGGTTATATTTAGTAGTGACCTTGGTCAATAGCGTTTTAAATATTAAATCTGTGTTGTTGTTTTTTCCTTTCAGTTCGAGCTGGTTATGTACGTGCGCTGCACACGCTGCTAAATATAGTCACCCGCTGTCACCTGACTGTCGATCCTCAGTCGGATTGTAAACACGTGATCAAAACTCAATGATGATGTTTATCGCTAAGAAAATTGACATTTCTTGAAAAGCACACTTTGCAATTTTTGTAAAGCTAACATGGCTGGGTCCAGTCATATAAATTAAGACATTTAGAGTGGTAGTGAGATGTGACAAGATAATACAGAAAAACATTTACTGCCTTGAAGGTGATTCCCAAAAGAATATAAAACATTGGATACAAATTTGTTTATATTTTCGCAAATTGACATAAGAACATAAATGTTTTTAGGTTAACAGGCATTGATGCCTCGCAAATCAACCGATACCCTATCTAGTACTGGTGGGGGATGTTGCAGACATGTCTTGGAAACTTACAAAACCCAAAGGGACCAATGTCGAGAAAATAGCACCAGAACCTCCTCTATCTGCAACAACAGATGTGTTCCCACTTGATGTAAGAGTACGTATATGAAAGATGGAGTACACCAGAAAGAGCTAATGCTGAAATGTTTATGGAGACTCAATGAGCATGTTGTGGTCTCTTTGGTCTCTTCAAAGCAATACTGTTTTTCGGTTTTCGGATTTCTTGACTAATGGATCCAAACTAAGAAGGTTTAACATAATTTATACCTTTGTTTAAACGTGAATAGTGGTGAATACAACCAAGGTGCCACGCACTGAAATCTGAATCCAGTTTTCGTTGTGACGAGAAGTGATTTATCCACAATATCACAGCTTCAAGTTTGAAAAACAAGAGTCTTTTGAGAAGAAAAATGTTACGAAATGGTTATTTGATACGAATGCAAAGAATAACTGTGTAACTAAGGTGGAAAAAATGTTATTGAATGGTGCTTTTGGAAATGTTTGGTGTGAACAATTTGTACAATCTGAAAGTGCATTTATCAATTACTTTTCACAGTGGCTAACATATATTTCTCTGCAATCGTGGTCATTTTCGTTAACATTATCGAAAAAAATAATTATATTATAGAATGTTGAAAACTCATATATACACTTAACAGCCTCTGCTTTATGTAAGTATAAAGAAATACCGTAATTCACTGGCAACATGTCAGTGTTCATCCCATGATTTATGCTTCGAGAGTGGGATATATAAATTACAAAAACACCAAGATCAGAACGAGTATGAAAAATGTGTAATAGCCAATATATAGAGTATGAATGTCCGACTTGGTTTAAACATATTTTTATTTCAAAAGAAATCTGGATCGGTAAACAAGCAAAACTTGCTTATGTAAATACCTCTCCAGGTAATAACTTTACAACAGCTGGTTATATATCAGATTATATGTAAAATAGTGCTAAACATAAACATACTAAATGCACAAATGAAATATATGAAGCCAATACAAGTGGTGTCTGTGAAATAAGATATAGCAGTTTTCCATTACTACATGCATAAAATGAAGCTACTCGAATCTTTTGCTTTTGACAATGAAATCGTGAACTGATTTAAGAATAGTCATGTTTGTAGAACTGCTAACTGAACTATTGCCATGTAATACCGTTTTTAAATCATACCCATGTGTGTAGAAGTACATAGTGTTTCTGATATTGTGGTATTTTTGACAGGTAATGTCCTATTTTACTTGTATGTCCATTGTACTTCACTGTGAGAAAAAATATAGTTCACTACTGATCCATATGAACCAACAATTGTGAACCATTGTTAAACAGTCCAGATAAGTTAATGTATGTATATACTATGTACCACGCACTGTTATCGAACAGAATTTGTAAATAACTCGATTTCGACTTAAGGGAAGTCAGATAATGATAAAAAGAGATGAGTCAAGACAATGAAGCACCAAAGATTAACCACCATCTTTAATACAGACAAAACAGTCGATACTTCCACTTGGTACAACAATCCAACACGGCTGCCTTTAGAAAAAAACTTCACCCTGTTATGGATGAGGGATTCGTTACAACACGTGGTGACCATAGACATACTTGCATCTCTCTCGTCAAGGGTTCGGGGCAATTTGTTCACCAATTTGTCATCTGAAGTTTACTAAGAAAACAATGCTGGATTTCGTCTGTGATAACATGTACGTGAAATGTGGGGATAAGACAAGAAGTAGGCACCCCCGGACACAAACTGTGCTTCCTTTTTGCTGATTTGTTACTTTATGCATATGAATTGAATCTTCTACTGGTCAAAATAAAAATATGGGCAGTTGGCCAAGCGTAGGCTTTTAAGTATATATCGATGATCTCATATCGTTCAGTAATGGCCAGATATCCAATTCCTTTCCACTCATGTGCCCAGCTAAGCTAGAAATAAACGGGTCCGGTGGAACCGATCCATCTGTTTCATACTCAGTTTTATGCATAATGATTCAGTGTGACAAAACTATAATAATCCACCGCGAGATTGTATGACAAGAGGGGTTACTTCAACTTTACCGCCATGTCTAGCAATATTCAGGCAGTTCCAACGGCGTAAAACACGAGTCAATCATCCTTTCAAGGAGGCCCGAAGGAGCATTCATCTGAATGAGATGGGATCATTATTAACAGGTTCACTGGTTGCAAGGAGACTAAACTTCTGAAATGGGATCATATTCCTCGGGGCATTATTTCCCATATCACCGGGGGAGGCAGACCCCGCCGTTTAACTGAATCGACTCTTGTTTATTGATTTTACAGTATGCCTATAGATTGCACAAATATGATTCTATACTTCAGTTAACCCAAGTGTGTTTCTTTGCCCACACACAGTGGTTGTTGATAGCCAGCCTAAACAGTTAGGTCATTTTCTACAACAGGAAACAGGATTATAGGTTGTAAAACATGCACTCAGGCTAGCTCGATTGGTCCTCTTCGTTCTCGGAAACACTGGGCATGTTCCAAAAGAAGGAACGGGTTACGGAATGGACCTAATGGTTTATCTAAGCTTTACTTTAAATTACCATTCGTCAAAAAATGGGTTAAACATTTTTCTAATGTTAATACCTTCGAGTTGAAATTTATTTTTTTTAAACTATAAACCAATCTGGACGAAGATATATTCTAATACGACATACAAGAACGTACTGTTACTGCAACCACAACCTGGCCCATGAATACGAATAACAATAACATAAAGAAGGATTACCAAACACGCAGGAGATCAACACACTGACACAGTGGAACCAACACAACCACACAGTGGAACCAACACAACCACACAGAGGGATCAACACAACCACACAGGGTGATCAACACAACCACACAGAGGGATCAACACAACCACACAGTGGAACCAACACAACCACACAGGGTGATCAACACAACCACACAGGGTGATCAACACAACCACACAGTGGAACCAACATAACCACACAGAGGGATCAACACAACCACACAGAGGGATCAACACAACCACACAGACGGATCAACACAACCACACAGGGTGATCAACACAACCACACAGACGGATCAACACAACCACACAGAGGGATCAACATAACCACACAGTGGAACCAACATAACCACACAGAGGGATCAACACAACCATACAGACGGATCAACACAACCACACAGGGTGATCAACACAACCACACAGAGGGATCAACACAACCACACAGTGGAACCAACACAACCACACAGAGGGATCAACATAACCACACAGTGGAACCAACACAACCACACAGGGTGATCAACACAACCACACAGTGGAACCAACACAACCACACAGGGTGATCAACACAACCACACAGTGGAACCAACACAACCACACAGGGTGATCAACACAACCACACAGTGGAACCAACACAACCACACAGGGTGATCAACACAACCACACAGTGGAACCAACACAACCACACAGGGTGATCAACATAACCACACAGTGGAACCAACACAACCACACAGGGTGATCAACACAACCACACAGTGGAACCAACACAACCACACAGGGTGATCAACATAACCACACAGTGGAACCAACACAACCACACAGGGTGATCAACACAACCACACAGTGGAACCAACACAACCACACAGTGTGATCAACACAACCACACAGTGGAACCAACACAACTACACAGGGTGATCAACACAACCACACAGTGGAACCAACACAACCACACAGTGGAACCAACACAACCACACAGTGGAACCAACACAACCACACAGTGGAACCAACATAACCACACAGGGTGATCAACACAACCACACAGTGGAACCAACACAACCACACAGTGGAACCAACACAAAAACACAGTGGAACCAACACAACCACACAGTGGAACCAACACAACCACACAGTGGAACCAACACAACCACACAGGGTGATCAACACAACCACACAGAGGGATCAACACAACCACACAGAGGGATCAACACAACCACACAGGGGGATCAACACAACCACACAGTGGAACCAACACAACCACACAGGGTGATCAACACAACCACACAGAGGGATCAACACAACCACACAGGGTGATCAACACAACCACACAGGGTGATCAACACAACCACACAGTGGAACCAACACAACCACACAGGGTGATCAACACAACCACACAGAGGGATCAACACAACCACACAGGGGGATCAACACAACCACACAGGGTGATCAACACAACCACACAGTGGAACCAACACAACCACACAGAGGGATCAACACAACCACACAGGGGAACCAACACAACCACACAGGGTGATCAACACAACCACACAGTGGAACCAACACAACCACACAGGGTGATCAACACAACCACACAGTGGAACCAACACAACCACACAGGGTGATCAACACAACCACACAGTGGAACCAACACAACCACACAGTGGAACCAACATAACCACACAGAGGGATCAACACAACCACACAGGGTGATCAACACAACCACACAGGGTGATCAACACAACCACACAGTGGAACCAACACAACCACACAGGGTGATCAACACAACCACACAGGGGGATCAACACAACCACACAGGGTGATCAACACAACCACACAGTGGAACGAACACAACCACACAGGGTGATCAACACAACCACACAGGGGGATCAACACAACCACACAGTGGAACCAACACAACCACACAGGGTGATCAACACAACCACACAGGGGGATCAACACAACCACACAGTGGAACCAACACAACCACACAGGGTGATCAACACAACCACACAGTGGAACCAACATAACCACACAGAGGGATCAACACAACCACACAGGGTGATCAACACAACGACACAGAGGGATCAACAGAACCACACAAGGGATCAACGTAACCACACAGGGTGATCAACACAACCACAAAGAGGGATCAACACAACCACACAATGGAACCAACACAACCACACAGGGTGATCAACATAACCACACAGAGGGATCAACACAACCACACAGTGGAACCAACACAACCACACAGGGTGATCAACACAACCACACAGGGTGATCAACACAACGACACAGAGGGATCAACACAACCACACAAGGGATCAACGTAACCACACAGGGTGATCAACACAACCACAAAGAGGGATCAACACAACCACACAATGGAACCAACACAACCACACAGGGTGATCAACACAACCACACAGGGTGATCAACACAACCACACAGTGGAACCAACACAACCACACAGGGTGATCAACACAACCACACAGTGGAACCAACACAACCACAAAGTGGAACCAACACAACTACACAGTGGAACCAACACAACTACACAGTGGAACCAACACAACTACACAGTGGAACCAACACAACCACACAGTGGAACCAACACAACCACACAGAGGAACCAACACAACCACACAGTGGAACCAACATAACTACACAGTGGAACCAACACAACCACAAAGTGGAACCAACACAACCACACAGTGGAACCAACACAACTACACAGTGGAACCAACACAACCACAAAGTGGAACCAACACAACCACACAGAGGAACCAACACAACCACACAGTGGAACCAACACAACTACACAGAGGGATCAACACAACCACACAGTGGAACCAACATAACCACACAGGGTGATCAACACAACCACACAGGGTGATCAACACAACCACACAATGGAACCAACACAACCACACAGTGGAACCAACACAACCACACAGTGGAACCAACACAACTACACAGTGGAACCAACACAACCACAAAGTGGAACCAACACAACCACACAGTGGAACCAACACAACCACACAGTGGAACCAACATAACCACACAGAGGGATCAACACAACCACACAGTGGAACCAACACAACCACACAGAGGGATCAACACAACCACACAGAGGGATCAACACACTCACACAGAGGGATCAACACACTCACACAGAGGGATCAACACACTCACACAGGGGGATCAACACACTCACACAGGGGGATCAACACACTCACACAGAGGGATCAACACACTCACACAGAGGGATCAACACACTCACACAGGGGGATCAACACACTCACACAGAGGGATCAACACACTCACACAGAGGGATCAACACGCTCACACAGAAGGATCAACACACTCACACAGCTCGATCAACACACTCACACAGAGGGATCAACACACTCACACTGATAGTTCTACATACTCGTACAGAAGGGCGATTGCGCTGATAGAGAATGATTGAAACAGTCACACAGAAAGTTCGCAGATTAACATTCTCATACTGAATAACAAGAAACGTTAGTTACCATGGTCTCGGGCGTATGTTGTTCAAATTTAGAAAACGGCGTAAGACATTTTGACATTGATTGAATACATGAATATGTATCATGGTTGGACTGTCGAAACTGTCAATTAAGATTGTGATCGGTCTTTACAAGCGATATCGACCCCTGCGTGTGAGAACAACATTCTCATTTTGCTTCACATCCATTGACAAGGAGCAGATACTGTGGAATCCCAATGTGGTATTTAAGTTTACCTCCGCCCACATGAGTGAACTCATTTTCCCAAGCCCGCGATGGCGCCGCTGTATTTCTGTTTTTATACTTGTGCGTCGCACCATAGGCTAAGCAATCGTTGATGAACACAGATGATGAAGGAATATATTTACCTTGATTTCCAGATAAACAACACCACCGCCTTTCGCACAAAATCCTTTCAAGTCTGGGTAAAAATTGATGTTGACAGGAGGGCCAATTAATACCAGGGCTTAGTTGCATAGGCTTGCTTGTAAAACATCCCTTCATTGCCGAGGATGGTTTATAGAGGGACTAACTACCCCCGTGGATCAGGAACTGCAGATTATCAGAGGGAGCCAGCGTTCATCAATATTTTACTCAGCGAGGGACAGAGAAGAGAGGAAGGTAGTCTGTGTATTATTCAATTCTGTTGCTCCCTGAGGATACGGTCTGCGTGTCAAGTAGAGATTCGCACTTGGTAATTTCTATATGCTCCTCTGCATTCCCGAGATATTGTGCTTGCTATATGCAAAAGGTACATCGTTTTTGTTTCATCTTTTTGTGTGTTTGGGCGTTTTTGTAATTATTATTATTTTTTTATATTTTTTTTTGGAGGTGGCATACAAATCCGCGGCGGGGGCTGTCTTCTCCGGATATGCCCGAGATGTGGTGCCGGAAACACCCTGGATAGACACAAATCCATGGTGACCCACCGGGAAGATGCTGAGAAGGCAGGCGGAACTTATATGCACGGGGACATATCCTGACACAACCAACACGTTATGTGTGTATGAGTGTATGTCTCTCCTTCCACCGTGGTGTAGTGGTAGAGCGTCCGCACGGCGAGCGGAAGGTCTGGGTGCGATCCCCAGCGCTCGGCATTAAGGCGCTAAAACAAGGACTCGCCGGCTTGGAGTCAGTTTACTGTGTCTCAGTGGGGTATTCATGTTAAACATGGTATCTTAGTGGGCTAACACTATCTTGGACGAGGACTACTACAAGTACGCGCGCGCACACACGCGCACGCACACACACACACACACACACACACGCACGCACACACGCACACATGTACGTCGCAATATTATTATACGCGGATTCATTCAGTTTACACATCGGTTTTTCGATTCATACCTCAATGAACCGAAAAAAATACACAGTCAATCCTTAAGTAATATGGTATCACGAATATAAAAACGGTAAAATGTGATGATGTGTTCAGTCCTCAGGCATTTAGAAGTTGGAAAAAACATGAAGACATGAGACATGGATAACAGTTTTTATATTTTTTTTATGAGTTGATTACTTAAATTACATGTATAAACCATTTAAAGAGAGGAAATCAAACATAAGTAACAAATTATTCAACCATTGTTTAAGTATGTGAGGGAGCATGTGAACGTTCAGTGAAAGAGCTCAAGGTTCAAGGGGATATATTGCGTGCAGCTTATTAACACGTGAACGGGTGATATTAAAAAAGCTTTGTGCTGGAGTCGGAAAGATATATCTTGACGGTCTTAAGTGTCAGAGCCGCGGGTAGTCTGAGTATGGACGTCTCAAGTATACAGACTCCGTGCAAGTGATCGTACAGCACCGCGGACAGCCTCCGCGGGTAGTCTGTGCATGGACGTCTCAAGTATACAGACTCCGTGCAAGTGATCGTACAGCACCGCGGACAGTCTCAGCAGTGAGTCTGTGCATGGACGTCTCAAGTATACAGACTCCGTGCAAGTGATCGTACAGCACCGCGGACAGTCTCCGCGGGTAGTCTGTGCATGGACGTCTCAAGTATACAGACTCCGTACAAGTGATCGTACAGCGCCGCGGACAGTCTCAGCAGTGAGTCTGTGCATGGACGTCTCAAGTATACAGACTCCGTGCAAGTGATCGTACAGCACCGCGGACAGTCTCAGCATTGAGTCTGTGCATGGACGTCTCAAGTATACAGACTTCGTGCAAGTGATCGTACAGCACCGCGGACAGTCTCCGCGGGTAGTCTGTGCATGGACGTCTCAAGTATACAGACTCCGTGCAAGTGATCGTACAGCATCGCGGACAGTCTCCGGGGGTAGTCTGAGTATGGACGTCTCAAGTATACAGACTCCGTGCAAGTGATCGTACCGCACCGCGGACAGTCTCCGCGGGTAGTCTGTGCATGGACGTCTCAAGTATACAGACTCCGTGCAAGTGATCGTACAGCACCGCGGACAGTCTCCGCAGATAGTCTGTGCATGGACGTCTCAGGTATACAAACTCCGTGCAAGTGATCGTACAGCACCCGGCGTAAAAAAATACAAATCCGTATTCATAAAGTTGCCGTCGTGCATTTTTAATGCACCCTACTCCCGTTAGACGATATATGCGGCTGGGAAGCGTGTAACACAATACGATATACCCTGGTCGCGGTACCTGTTACGGGAGACGGAGATCGGGTGCACATGTTTCACATAGACTAGAAACATCAGACGTTTAGAATAAACCTCGGCCCTAGACAAGACAAAGCGTCAATAAATGGTAAAAGACATTGTGATAACCATATTCCTGTCTTCTGTTTGTTTTGAGTATTTGATTAATAATTTATAAATTAACGGTGCACTTAGCAATAGTCCTTCGGCTTTCTGACAGTGCTTCAACAGATACCATAGTTACAGGTCTTCACTGTCTTATTAGAGCTGGGACAAGTCCAGATTTTCTACCCGGGTACCACACCCCCTATTACCCGACCCTACCCGGGTACCCACTGTATAGGTCACAAGAGCTGGGAACACAATGTCTAATTGGGAATAGTTTAACTGTAGCCATGGCAAAAAACTGTTTAGATACATGTATGAAACCAGAGACCATGTAATAGATATATGGTCTCTTATGAAACGATCAAATCATGCGTACACTGAAGAGGAAAGCCGGGCCCAAGTCATGCTGGTCTCAAACGTTTACCACTTCGGTGAAAACCAAGAGCACGGGTATGGTGCTGACTTACCTAGAAACATAATCGGGGCGAACCGGGATTTGAACCCATAATCATAGGTTTCTGGCGTATCCAAGGGACATCATACACCATACAGCTCGAGCACAGGAAACAAGCATGTCATGTGACATACAGACCCAGGAATCGTGAACGGTTTTCAAGTGTGCGCCCATAAAAGACCACCGTTCCACTTCGTGGCAATAGGTCAAACTTCCGAATGATTCTTTACGGCCAGTGGGTTGATAAATCCAATGGACTTCCTAACACGATATGAAAATAATAAGTTCTTTAGACCAATACGTATGGACATTTTAAAGTATTATTTTAATTAAGGGCAAGGGGTTTTAAGTGGAGAAGAATATATGTTTATTTCGAATACTGTACGTATTGTTGAACATGCACTATCCAATCGCAACCGAAACAGATTTTGTTTTGTTTGATTGTTGCTTAACGCCTCACACGGCAATGCAGGTATATGACGGCGGTCTTTGAGTAATCGCGTCTGGACCAGACAATCCAGTGATTGATGTTGTGAGCAACGATCATGATGACACACTGTCAACCAAGACACTGAGTCTGACTACCCGATCCAGTTAGTCGCCTCTTACAACCAACACGTACAGGTTGTTCATGGGGGCCTATTCTAACCCGAACTTCACACAAGGTTCTTGTTTGTTATTTACACGCTATAGACGCCTGTTGAAGTCTGCTCGAGCAGCTAGAGTCCTGTGGGGCCACACAATTATTCGCCCTTGCACATTCAATAGTACCGCTCACTAATAACAGCGGCCATTGCCTCACCAAAATAGCATGGGTCGATAATATTCACCACGTATAAATGCATCATGCATTGACCATTTTGAAGACAAAATAAGACTAATGATGAGATTTCTAATAAATGCAATTTATGTTTTCGTCATGTCAATATTTGCAGTTTTTAACCGATCGTTAAAAAACAACAATGGTAAATGGTTAAACTGTTTAATTTACCATTACGTTCACAAGATAAATATATCATATAGATCTATGTCAGTATCGTATATTTATAAGCTGACACATTTGAACGCCTTCGTCCTTTCAAAAGAAAAAAAAATCTGATTCTGAAAGGAACGCATTCCTAAACCAACACGCCTTTCGGATTAAATAGCCGCAGCTCGTTAATCCAGCCGAGTGCATTTCTTCTCCATGCCTCAAGAACATTGAACAGCGAACGACTGAAATAGACAAGGCGACGTGGGAAGCACCAACATTGTTGACATCGCCGTACGCATGCGCACTGAGTCAAGGAATAGCAGATGACACTGGATATAATGGCAGGTGGATTTTAGACAGAAGCGATGGAGCTTATTTTACTGTTTCTCACATGCTTGGTTTTAGCGGAAGGTAAGTGTGCGTTTGTAAGAAACGTTTAGCATATGTACTGAATGTCTAGAATTCAAAGCTTCATTTTAGATTCGAAAATCCAGCGCGAAGAACGGTGGGAACACATTCGATCTATTCTTCGTGCGTATACCATTTGAATGACAACTGATAATGAATGATATTCTATTAAGCGACTTCTGGTGGTGTTTGGTTAATGCCGCGTCTAGACAAACGCATTCGTTAACATACTGTTGATTCCATGTTTTGGTGTTAATTCTGTATTTTGTAAGATAGAGTGATATTAATTTATTAGTCCAAATGAATCATAGGCTTATACGTTGAAGGTTTTGTGATCTATGAATTGGTAGATCTATATCATGACATTGATGGAATTAATTTTTACAAGAAAACGTTAGTGTTTTTGTGATGAGTGGGTTATAACAAACTGATTTAAAAAATAATTTAGATTTTATTATCACTGTACATTTTTTAATTATGAATGCATACAGGTGGGGCAAAATTAAATCACTTATATTGCTGATGTAACAAACTGCCAGGGATGTTTCACACAAAATATTACACAAGTTTATGATCTTTTGCTGTCCTTCCAAATTATGTTTAAATTTGAAATAAATTATAATGACCGAATTATTTAGGGGGATACGTTTTATTTAAAGATACTCTTCAACAATAACAGAATAAACACATAGATTGATCAATACTTAAAATTAAGGAAAGAAGTATTCTTTCCCCCTTCCAGCCAATAAAAGGGTGCTGGACTGACCCTCTCATTTCAGGATTTAATTGTGTAGGACTGGGTTATTTAGCAGCAGAATTTCTGCATCTTAATGTGACATATCTTAGCAACGATTTTCAAAGATACAAACCTCACATGTATGTGAGGGTACTCAAAATGTAATATCAATCAGTCAATCAATGATTGCCCTGATTATAGAGAAGTTGTTTCAGTTTTGCTTCATAATGTACAACTTAGCCAAAACTAACACTAGGGCTGGGACGAGTCCAAATTTACTACCCGTGTACCCGACCCTACCCAGGTATCCACTGTAGGTCTCAAGAGTAGGGAAAAAAATGTCTGATTGGAAATTGTTTTACCGCAGCCCTTTCAAAAACTACTTAGATACATGCATCAAATTATCAGATCATATGTACACGTACGGAGGTAGACTCAAGTCAAAAGGAATCGTCAGAAAGAAATGTGAACATGAGGGACTTGTAGTGTAACCACAGAGCTATAGTGAGTTTTTGTCGTTAAACAATATATCACGTGAGTAACCACGGGTCTGGGTAGTCCTGTGGGTACCCAGGTTCTACTCAGGACCCACCCGACCCGAGTACCCGAGTTGCCCCTCTCAGCCCTAACTGACACGTGCAGTGACACATTGGTGGTGTTTCGATCATGGAACATTCAGTGAATAGAAGGGTACAAGCATATTTAAAGGTGACTCCTAAAACTATAGGAAAATATCCATATTTTCTTGTGTTTTTTGCTTACTTTTTGTGGGAAATTATAGGAAAATTACCAGGGATTGCACCATGCCATTTTCTGCTGCATGTGCGAAAGGTCTGAAGCCTCCTGTTTATTACCGGTAATGAACTCATTTCTACCCAGTAGTTGGTGGTGTTTGTGGTATTTCCTGGAATTTATATCTTCTGGATGATTAACCTCACCATTTTGGGTATCATGTGTAAAATATTGACACAAAGTTAATCTTTACCAGAGTTTGCCCTGCTGGGAAAACATGCATATTTGACATAGAAAATATACACAACCTAATTTCTCCATCGCGTCAATCGTGACTCAGATCATTCAGTCTTTCAAAATCAGTAACTTAATCACATAATACTGTCGACAATTTAAAATTTGAGTCATATAAAATACAACTGATATCAGCTTTGTCTAATGCTGGAAAAGTCATAAAATGAACACCCTAGACCCGGAAATCCTTGCAGCACATCAAGGGAGGCGTTATGACCCCCAGTTTGAAGAGTTGAGGGAAAACATGCAGTACAACTTGAACCAGACTGCAAGTACACTGATACTCCACTCACCACCATAAGATATATATACCGTATTCGACGTAATAAGCGCCCTGCTCTAATAAACACCCAAGGTGATATTTGCTAATTAATATATTGGTTAGTGAACAATCCCAATTAGCAACCCTCTGATTGATCAATGTACACAAGACTTATTTATTCATGTATAATACACACTCGTGTGTTATATGCACGTTTAATAAGGGGGCAATTAAATTCTGGAAAAATATATCTGTCGTGCTTAATACGCACATACTTTTGTTTTGTATCATTTCAGGCTGTCAGCATAAACCATGAAATTTACGATCTTTCAATTTTTTCACCAAAATCGTATTCTAATAAGAGTCCCCTATTTCTAATTTTGAGAGAGCAGTTCTTATTACGTCGAATATGATACCTCGCTCCAAGATCTAGCTCTCTCCATGATCTAGCTCTCTCCATGATCTAGCTCTCTCCAAGACCTAGCTCTCTCCATGATCTAGCTCTCTCCATTAGATCTAACTCTCTCCATGATCTAGCTCTCTCCATGATCTACCTCTCTCCATGATCTACCTCTCTCCATTAGATCTAGCTCTCTCCATGATCTAGCTCGCTCCAAGATCTAGCTCTCTCCATGATCTAGCTCTCTCCATTAGATCTAACTCTCTCCATGATCTAGCTCTCTCCATGATCTAGCTCTCTCCATGATCTAGCTCTCTCCATGATCTAGCTCTCTCCATTAGATCTACCTCTCTCCATGATCTAGCTCGCTCCAAGATCTAGCTCTCTCCATGATCTAGCTCTCTCCATTAGATCTAGCTCTCTCCATGATCTAGCTCTCTCCATGATCTACCTCTCTCCATGATCTACCTCTCTCCATTAGATCTAGCTCTCTCCATGATCTAGCTCGCTCCAAGATCTAGCTCTCTCCATGATCTAGCTCTCTCCATTAGATCTAACTCTCTCCATGATCTAGCTCTCTCCATGATCTAGCTCTCTCCATGATCTAGCTCTCTCCATGATCTAGCTCTCTCCATTAGATCTACCTCTCTCCATGATCTAGCTCGCTCCAAGATCTAGCTCTCTCCATGATCTAGCTCTCTCCATTAGATCTAGCTCTCTCCATGATCTACTTCTCTCCATGATCTACCTCTCTCCATGATCTACCTCTCTCCATGATCTAGCTCTGTCCAAGATCTAGCTCTCTCCGTGATCTAGCTCTCTCCATGATCTAGCTCGCTCCAAGATCTAGCTCTCTCCATGATCTAGTTCTCTCCATTAGATCTAGCTCTCTCCATGATCTAGCTCTCTCATGATCTAGCTCTCTCCAAGATCTATCTCTCTCCATGATCTAGCTCTCTCCATGATCTAGCTCTCTCCAAGATCTATCTCTCTCCATGGTCTAGCTCTCTCCGTGATCTAGCTCTTTCCATGATCTAGCTTGCTCCAAGATCTAGCTCTCTCCATGATCTAGTTCTCTCCATTAGTTCTAGCTCTCTCCAAGATTTACCTCTCTCCAAGATCTAGCTCTCTCCATGATCTAGCTCTCTCCATTAGATCTAGCTCTCTCCATTAGATCTAGCTCTCTCCATTGGATCTAGCTCTCTCCATGATCTAGCTCTCTCCATGATCTAGCTCTCTCCAAGATCTAGCTCTCTCCATGATCTAGCTCTCTCCAAGATCTAGCTCTCTCCATGATCTAGCTCTCTCCATGATCTAGCTCTCCATAAGGTCTAGCTCTCTCCATTGGATCTAGCTCTCTCCATGATCTCTCTCCAAGATCTAGCTCTCTCCAAGATCTAGCTCTCTCCGTGATCTAGCTCTCTCCATGATCTAGCTTGCTCCAAGATCTAGCTTGCTCCAAGATCTAGCTCTCTCCATGATCTAGTTCTCTCCATTAGATCTAGCTCTCTCCAAGATTTACCTCTCTCCAAGATCTAGCTCTCTCCATGATCTAGCTCTCTCCATTAGATCTAGCTCTCTCCATTAGATCTAGCTCTCTCCATTGGATCTAGCTCTCTCCATGATCTAGCTCTCTCCATGATCTAGCTCTCTCCAAGATCTAGCTCTCTCCATGATCTAGCTCTCTCCATGATCTAGCTCTCTCCAAGATCTAGCTCTCTCCATGATCTAGCTCTCTCCATGATCTAGCTCTCCATAAGATCTAGCTCTCTCCATTGGATCTAGCTCTCTCCATGATCTCTCTCCAAGATCTAGCTCTCTCCAAGATCTAGCTCTCTCCGTGATCTAGCTCTCTCCATGATCTAGCTCTCTCCATGATCTAGGTCTCTCCATGATCTAGCTCTCTCCATGATCTAGCTCTCTCCATTAGATCTAGCTCTTTCCGAGATCAGTTCATTATTTTCCAGGCCAGTGTTTCACATCAGTTCGGGGAACACTTCTGGTTTGCTGCTGTAGTATTTGAATCAAGGAACCCCTTAATCGTTAACCGTTCACCACGGTGTGAGATACCTCTCCTCCAAGATACATGTGTTTTACTGACTGTGGTTCAAAATTATGACGTTTTTTAAGGATTGCTGTTGTGTTTAAGTGTGGAGAACCCTGTATCCACTACCCTTCACATCAGACCAACTGGCTTTTTTCTGCTATACATGAATTTTACAGTTGTGTTTTACATTATTAATGTTTATGTGTGTTGAAAACTGGTTTATTGATATCAGACCTTTTCAAAATCCATTTTAAAAAGATTTTATGGGCATTACATGACGAAAGTTAATTATTTATTAAATTCATTATTAATTTCAAACACTGCTGATATCATTCATTATTATATCTACATGTTCTGTTAACCATGGCAACATCAAGTTGGATACCCTTTTGAAGGTACTTGGGAAACACTACTGTTTCTATTATAATGTTAAAAAGGACAGGTCACTGCACATAAAGACCACTCCCCATCTGTTGCTGTCCATGATGATTGTGGTCAAGTCACTCGTTGGAACATCACTTTATAACCATTTCCCTTTGTTTGAACACATTTAACTGTACCCACAGCACAATGATTGGTCATGTTGATAGGTCAACCTGTGGACCAGGAAAAGGTCAACAGTACTCTGAATTTATTAAATGACCATTGTATTTGGAACTTTTCCCCCTACTAAGTAACAGTACTTTTCAATTGATAGTACAATGTAGTACATATCATAATCATGATAATATATGATATATAATATATATTATACAGTACAATAATAGGCAATATCAGAGCTCCAGATAAGCTGCGTATCTGCGTGAAATACGCATCAGAAATGCAGAAATACACAGTAAAATATAATCCAAGCGTATCAAATACGCAACGAACATTACAGATACGCTACGAAAATAAAACTTGTGCGTATCATCAAAATATTGTGAAGTAACCCTGCGTATTCGATTAGCAAATCAGCAACTTATTTTGAAATTATAAAGGGGCATTCCGTCAACCTTGCTAAACTCCACGATGACAGTTACATCATGATCATTTGCCATCACACTTTCTTCTGGAAGTATCGTGGTATTTTTGAGTCCTATAAAGCTCTCGAACCCACACGACACCAGTTTGCAGGGACTAGATGAATAGTGTTTTTAAATATTTAACTTAAATACCCACATATGTAAAAACTAGTGGGTAACAGAAATTTGAATACGCAGGTAGAATTACTGATACCCAATGATTTTAAAATGTATGGGTAAAATACCCACAACACCAAAAGCTTATCTGGAGCTCTGGCAATATATGATATTACTTTGGTGATTTAATGTTGTTTGACGCAGAAATATTCTAGCTTTATCAGTTATCAAAATGTTTTGCAAATGAGGAAGTTTAAGCCAGCAAACCAGTAACTGAAAACATAAGTTATTATCATTGGACAGTGTTACATATTTTGTTCCCACACCTTTTCATGTGATGGCGCTTGTCGTAAGAGGCTACTGTCAGGATCAGGTGGTCAGGCTTGCTGGCTTGGTTGATGCATGTCATTGTATCCTAATTGCGTAGATTGATGCTCATGATATTAATGACTGGATTGTCTGGTCCAGACTCGATTATTTACAGACTGACATCATATAGCTGGACTATTGCTGAGTGTGGTGTTAAACAACAAACAAACCCCCCAATGCCCCATATTCTGCCCCAAGTCTGCAGCCTATGTACAAATCCCAAATATAAAATAACAATTTTCCCACATCATGTACTTATAGTTATGACGAATTCTATCCAGTGTTGACTTTGTAGAGGTGATTTGTATATCACTGTTCACAGAACCAATAAATTAAGAGGACCAAAAAACTTTGGTCATTGATTACATTAAATGCAATTTAATACTGAGAATATAAAACTTCAACAAAATCCCAATTTTGAAAATTTTTCCCAATTTTCCTGCCAAGGGCACTTATAGTTTGGAATCCAGACAAATCCCTGATTGTTTCAACGATGCAAGTCGACATCCATGTCAGAGAGCCAGACATCCAGATCCAATTAAGGGATGCTACGGAGCTGATCCTACTCCTGTTCCGGCAGAGTTGATCCCCATGTCTCAGTTCCGCTGGTGATGCAGAAGGATGAGGTACCAGGGCTCCATATGATACTGGGAACCACTGTGCATTCACTCCCATATTTTGATATTGGTAATTTGGGGTACTGATAGTTTTCTTTGGGTAGTCAATATTTGATGTTGTGGGAGAGTATCTGCCCAGGAAGTCGGCCAGTGGTTCAATCCCAAATGGCCATACCAAAAGACGTGAAAAGATGGTACTTATTGTTGCCCTGCCTGGCATTTGGCATTAAGGAGATAAAGCAAGGACTGGTCAGCTTGAAGTAGGATGAGCTCTAGATTATGCAAAATTAAGAAAATAACATATAAACTTTCCTGTTTCACTGAAGATATGTTTATTATTAAATTGAACATTTATTTGTTTATATGTTTGTAATAACTTTTTATGAAAATAACCAGGTATTAACCTAATAAGAATTCAAATTTGATATTAATATTCCTCATACATGTTCACATGAATATACTTTAACAAATTCTGTGATTCACGTACTTTTACTCTGTAAAACATCACTATTCATTCACATTGTTATTTATTTCACAGTACCACACTGTGATATCTCACTGCAGTTTGTCTTTTTTTTTTTGGTCCATGGGAGTTCCCATCTTATACAATGTTGCAGAGAATATCAGCAGGAAAAACTTCCTCTTCAAGATTCTTTTCTTTCATTTTCATATTTACAGGTTTCTAATTAAACTGAATAGCTGGAAATGATTCAGTATCTCCCAAGTTGAAATAAAATATGTAGAAGTCTTATACTAGGGATTCAATACTAATAATGAGAAGGAATGTTGTTAGGAGTATATTACCATGATTACAGAGGCCAAAGCTGGTTTGAATTCAGATGTGATCTATCAGCTTGAATTATTCACCCTCAAAGCAGTATCAGTCTCAATACTGAATAAGAATATGTTCTAAGAATCCTTATTGTTTGGAACGGGTTCTTTCAAACCTGCAGCTTAATTCACTGTTACTGATTTTAAATAATGTTAGGTTCAGTGCTTCGTTACCATGGTTTCTGAATATCTTTTTCAGCCATTGAGTATTTACTCTCATGTTATCATACACATTGTGTATTGATTAGGACTGAACAGTGTACCAGTGATCTGACGGAGTCCGGGTAGCACTTGACAGATCATCTTTCAAACTTTATTTTAGAAAGATGGAAACCATGACAGCTCTTCGCCGCTTCCCTCATCCCTCTTCCAAAATCTGTTATGGGAGCTCGGAAGCTCAACACCACTTCCAACATTTTTCTTCCGTACACCGTTTTTGAAAGATTGAAAGCTCGAAAGCTCTAGATTGCATCTCACTTCTCGCTAAATTCAACATTTGAAACCTCACACAGCATTTCGGTTCCAAATTCAGTTTCGCATGGTTAAATCTACTGGTAACCAATCTCTACACTGAAAACACAATATAATTATGTCCTAATTGTTCATGCCACCTTGTCAACTGAAGTATTTTTTCCTGTCAGTTTATATGACTAGTACTCAGGGAACTAGTATCTGACCAATGTTGTCGCTGAACAATTCATAACATGTCAGTGAACTGTCAGAAAGTGTTTTGGGGGCTTGTCAGTCTTGTTGAGTTGTTTTATACTCATTTATACTCCATTCAGTCTGTGCCAATATCTTTGCCTACAATCTATATATTTACTAATAAATAGTTGTCTTTTCTGGTCTGTGGGTTTTGTTCCAAGCACAGTTTAGCATGGTTAAGTCTACAAGTTACCTAGCTCTGCATTGTTAACACAGCATGTTTATCTTCTAAATAAATATATTGGGGAAAGTTGTATTGTCTTGTCAAATATCATGTTTATTCACACCAAGCAACCTGACAAATTGTTTTTATTATTATTATGATGATGATGATGATGATGATGTGTGATGAGCGGTGCAATAAAAGACACATGATCCATTTTGTGTGTGTCTATCTCGAGTAGGATATTAATTCTTCTTTTCAGATACATGTAAATACAATATTTCATCACTATATATGTATGATACATCTTAATATTTCCTCAGCATGCTGCATGAAGTTGTTAAAGCACTTATTCTGAAACACAATAAATTTGTGCATTTAGAATTAAAGAATATAAAATAATTGTATTCTTAATAATGCCTATTTCGGTTTTAAATCCCTGCCTAAACATTACTTGTCATTGAAATCTTCTGTTGGTGATTTATTTTTCCTGAAATGGTTCACCATTCAAATGGCACAAAAATAATTACATTTTATTAAAACCTTTTATCAATTTGTTCAGTAGCACTTTCAAAATTGAGTGTTACCCGGCCAAATTTGATTGATAAGATTGTAAAGGCATAGTTGAATCACCTCGATGACACCTATGTTATTTGATTATGTATCCCACCACAAGACGGAATTGTATAGAATTAATATGTCACAAAAAGTATCAATTATTAATAAAATTACTTTCTTCAAAAACCATGATAAACCATATTAACCCTTCAAAGAAGTGTTATGAGACCAAATCCGAAGTATGGACAGAAATAGTCACGCAGACCCTGAAACAAATATATTCATCAAAGCCCATGCATATCTATAATATTTGTGCAAGTCTAGATTACTGCAGTATCATTTCTGAAAATGAAAGTCTCTTTGCCCCTTTTGATGATATGTTATAACTATAATTCAACAACTATTATTTTCTGTAAGATATGTTCCTTCAGAGACTGCATGTGAGCCTAAGACTCTGTCAGAGTTGAGGTGTGTGTCTGGCTACTTGTACTTACCAGGTCTGGACTACCGCCTTTCTCCAGGCAGATGCCCTGGCCACCACACCACAGATGTAGACAAGATTCGGTTCCGTGTGTATATATAAGTTCCAGTGGATCTTTTACAACCAACATTTGTTCCTTTGGAGGTGCATATCGTGTCAAGTCTTGGTTCCTATCACACTGCCATGTGTCCCGGTCATACAGAAACTTCCACACACATATGTTCTACCTTGCTAAACTGTCTAATGCCTAAAAGAGGGATTGTTTATGGTGCTGCAATAAAAAATCTATGTTCTTTTTAACTTTTTATTTATGTATTTGAAGTGGTGAGAGGAAGTGAGAGAAAGAAAGCAAGCATTAGTTTTAAAATGGAACAATGTATTTGTTCCGGTGGGAATACATGCTCTCTCTGAAATCTTTTTGTTAACTCTTTTCGAAAGATAACAAATTCTTAAAACATTGTTTTTATATGTATGTGTTGCCATGGTTACATATAGTTGTCAAGAAATTTCACACCTTAAGTGTACCTCAAAATCTTTGAAAATAATCATGAATGCAGCTCTGTCATCTGGCTCACAACCTGAATAGATCTGGCAGCTTAATGGCGCAAACAGTCCCCAGTCAAGTTGACAGCCCAGGTTTGATTCCCTCACATCTGAAGCCCATTTCTGATGTGATATTGCTGGAATATTACAAAAGATGGAGTAAAACTTGACTCACTTACTCTCTCTGTCTGTAAGGTGTGACTTTGATTAAGTCTGTGCGTCTGTTCTTGTGTTTGTTGTTTAATGCTGCACTCAGCAATATTCCTACTCTAAGACAATGGCCAGTAAATCATCAATTCTGGGCCTGGCTAACCAGTGATTGATTTGTGACTCTCTCTGTCTGTTGATCTGTCCATTCCTCCATCTGTCGGGGCGGTCGGGTAGCCTAGTGGTTAAAGCGTTTGCTCGTCATGCCGAAGACACGGGTTCGATTCCCGACATGGGTACAATGTGTGAAGCCCATTTCTGGTGTCTCCACCCCCCCGGATGATATTGCTAAAAGCGGCGTAAAACCATACTCACTCCCCCATCTGTCAGTTTATCTGTCTACCTGGGTGAAGCAGAGGGGATGGTTGAGTGCACACATGCTCAGCGGTTGGCTGTCACATCAATATTTATGAGGGTTTGATTGTCTGAGAACGATGACTAAGAGGGCTAGGTCTCGCTAAGTCATCAATAGTGCTCCGCCATTCAGCATGTTCGGTGGGGAATTTCTGTATTGATTGGGGACCAGCTCTCATGTGCCATTTGAACATTCTCAGTGGACAGATGCTCTGTGAATATGACATCATATTTTATGGATTTGTATATATAGCTACAATCCTGTTAATGAAATTGTCTAACACTATTGTTGTCAGGTGTATATATACTAGCTGGTATTATGCAGAACACATGTACTTTGTAAATGGCAAATTATCCATGGCAACTGAAATGTGAAATCATATGTTTTGTATGCATCAAAGGAGTAGATTGTCAATAGTAGAATATTTGGTGCTTGGATTTGAAAAAGGATTTGATGATTTGTTTGTTTAGGATTTTTTTAGCTAAAATTACCAACGTACACAAAACAAAACAAAAATTCTATTTTTTCATGTCAAAATGCAGCAATGTAGATGATATAGTTAATGATATGTTTTTTTTATAATCAACTTATCAAATGCATATTTATATTAGGAAACTATAGAATACACAAGACTAAAATGCATATGCCCTTTGGAATGTTCTGTTTGTTGTTTAACGCCGCACTCGGGAATATTCCAGCTATTATGACGGCAGTCTGTAAATTATTGAGTCTGGACCAGACAATCCAGTGATTGATATCATGAGCATAGATATTCACAATTGGGATATGATGCCTGACCACCCAGTCCTGTTAGTCGCCTCTTACGACAAGCATAGTCGCCTCCTAAGACAAGCATGGGTTGCTGAAGACCTATTCTAACCCGGATCTCTACAGGTCCTTTGGAATGTAAGTGTGCTAACTAGAAAAATACTTCTGTCATTTCACCAAGGCTGGATAATAAGCAGCCATATTTTAGATAAATTGCTCCCTTCTTCATTGAGATGGATAATACCCAACATTATTTTGTGCATTAAGCCTGCTCATAGTGTTTCACACTTTCCAATTCAAAGCTGCTCAAACTGAATCAAATGCACTTGGACCATGATATATCTCATTATTACCCGGTCACTGGATCAGTGTGCACTCAATTGTTTGCTCAGCTCCCTGGGGAGTATACAGCCCTAGCTGCCTGTTAGGCTCTAAAAGGTTAACAGTCACATCAGCATCTCATCCTGCCCATTCACAAGTGGGTGAATAGAGGCATATTTTGAACAATGCCCAGGTCTAAGGAGACACCACATGTGCTACTTGTGCTTCAGTGTGGGGCAGGACCGAAGCCCTAGAAACTCTCAGGTGGTTGGTTGGTTTGTTGTTTTACGCTGCTCTCAGCAATATTCCAGCTATATGATGGCGGTCTGTAAATAATCGAGTCTGGACAGACAATCCAGTGACTGATATCATGAGCATCGATCCACGCAATTGGGATCGATGACGTGCATCAACCAAGTCAGCGAGCCTGACCACCCGATCCCGTTAGTCGCCTTTTACAACAAGCATAGTCGCCTTTAACGACAAGCATGGATTGCTGAAGACCTATTCTACCCCGAATCTTCACGAAACTCTCAGGAGTCTATCTGCTGAACATGGTCACCCATCCAACTTCTCTCCGCCTCCGACTTTTCTTAACTTCACCAGATTAGTGACCTGTGTGTTGTACACAAGGCAACGCTATTGGCTAAGTTGATATCTTGGTATGCAGCTTGTCCAGATCAATATTCTTGATAATCATGTAACAAAAAAATATTCCCGACCTGATGGACTCCTTAAATAAGCCATACTAAATGTATTGATCACATTGTTAACACAAACTAGAATATGAATTAAAAAAATGAGTTTTCAATCAATGTGGTAATTTGAAATAATTTCTTTATGTTTGCAAGATTTGGAGGAAACTCATCATTTATACAAGAAAATAAACTGGCGCCGTCAGCTAAGTTTTAAACAAAACAACAAGACAATGAGCCTACATGAAAATAATGAAAGCATCTTGCTACTTCATGTGTCCTAGTCCTTATTGAGCCCCGAAGAAGTATTTCTGATTATGTGTCTTATCACAATCAAATTACACTAAAATTAGGTCTTACCTTGAAGAACAATTGTTTCTGTTAACACTTGAATGGTCAAATGGCCATGTCTTGTTAATTTTATAGTGATAATGACCTGCCCAGCGAGACGAATCAATCAGGCACCATCTTGTTACTGTCACATGATTTTGATTACAGTCAAGTTTAAAATAGATGCACAACATGGCCAGTCACATGACATGACAGACAGAGGGTTTACAAATAGCAGCCGATACATTATCGCTGCACATGATTTTTCTGATGCAGAATTATCATCCGATCAGGATGACTACAATGTGTATCAGTGAAAACGTATGTTTTGAGGTCTGTTTTGATCTATAATACTTCCATTGTGTAGCTTAACTTGTAGCATAACTTCAGCAGCAAATGGAGAACACTTAGTTGTCTTCAGTGGGCTTTGAAGTGTCTACCTTGATTTCGTCTTTAAGCACGTGGGGCTCTGAAGTGTCTACCTTGATTTCGTCTTTAAGCGCATAGGGCTCTGAAGTGTCTACCTTGATTTTGTCTTAAAGCACTTGAGGCTCTGGAGTGTCTACCTTGATTTCGTCTTTAAGCACGTGGGGCTCTGAAGTGTCTACCTTGATTTTGTCTTTAAGCATGTGGGGCTCTGAAGTGTCTACCTTGATTTTGTCTTTAAGCATGTGGGGCTCTGAAGTGTCTACCTTGATTTTGTCTTTAAGCATGTGGGGCTCTGAAGTGTCTACCTTGATTTCGTCTTTAAGCATGTGGGGCTCTGAAGTGTCTACCTTGATTTTGTCTTTAAGCATGTGGTACTCTGAAGTGTCTACCTTGATTTCGTCTTTAAGCATGTGGGGCTCTGAAGTGTCTACCTTGATTTTGTCTTTAAGCATGTGGGGCTCTGAAGTGTCTACCTTGATTTCGTCTTTAAGCATGTGGGGCTCTGAAGTGTCTACCTTGATTTTGTCTTTAAGCATGTGGGGCTCTGAAGTGTCTACCTTGATTTCGTCTTTAAGCATGTGGGGCTCTGAAGTGTCTACCTTGATTTTGTCTTTAAGCATGTGGTACTCTGAAGTGTCTACCTTGATTTCGTCTTTAAGCATGTGGGGCTCTGAAGTGTCTACCTTGATTTTGTCTTTAAGCATGTGGGGCTCTGAAGTGTCTACCTTGATTTCGTCTTTAAGCATGTGGGGCTCTGAAGTGTCTACCTTGATTTCGTCTTTAAGCATGTGGTACTCTGAAGTATCTACCTTGATTTCGTCTTTAAGCACGTGGGGCTCTGAAGTGTCTACCTTGATTTTGTCTTTAAGCATGTGGGGCTCTGAAGTGTCTACCTTGATTTTGTCTTTAAGCACGTGGGGCTCTGAAGTGTCTACCTTGATTTTGTCTTTCTGCACGTGGGGCTCTGAAGTATCTACCTTGATTTCGTCTTTAAGCATGTGGGGCTCTGAAGTGTCTACCTTGATTTCGTCTTTAAGCATGTGGGGCTCTGAAGTGTCTACCTTGATTTTGTCTTTAAGCACGTGGGGCTCTGAAGTGTCTACCTTGATTTCGTCTTTCTGCACGTGGGGCTCTGAAGTGTCTACCTTGATTTTGTCTTTAAGCACGTGGGGCTCTGAAGTGTCTATCTTGATTTCGTCTTTAAGCATGTGGGGCTCTGAAGTGTCTACCTTGATTTCGTCTTTAAGCATGTGGGGCTCTGAAGTGTCTACCTTGATTTTGTCTTTAAGCATGCAGTGCTCTGAAATGTCTACCTTGATTTCGTCTTTAAGCGCATGGACATATTGTTAAGGGGCTTGAAAAATTGTGAGGCTAAAAAATATCACGGGATAAAAAAGAGCATGACAAATGAAAATTGTGTTTTGTACATTAATAATTTAATCTACTTTGGACATGACATGCATGAGTCATAGCTGAATTATTAACAGGTGACATTGAGAAAGAACAATGTGCTCATAACTAAGTTTCACATAACTCGGCCAGACTTTGTTGTTTCAAGACTGTTATGATGTTTATGATATTTCATATATTGTTCGTCTTCTTTGTTTTGTCCAAGAACAAGAGAGAAAATTATAGAACAAACATAAATATATTTGAAGTCAGTTTTGTTTGCTGATATGGTTATAATAATGGCATCTAGAAATAACAAAGTTTTTAAACATATAGGTGTTATTCAACATGTAGGAACGTTCATTTTTAAGATAAATATGTCATGATAATGTCACAGATATGTATTGAGAATTCAAAACTAAATTGGTAAAGTATTGGTTTTGCTCTACATGCTCTAGGTAAGCTGCGTATTTGTGTAAAGTATGCATTAAATCAACTTAAATTCGCAGGCAAATGAAATCCTAGGTATCAAATATGCAACACTATAAGTACGCTATTGAAATAAAACAAATGTGATTATCACAACTGTTAGATAAAACGATTGAATATGAGCCGATTCTGACATTCTTTTACCAACAGTGACATTCGGTAACGTGTGACAAAATGGAATATCGATAGATTCCAATAGAAAAGCACCTCGTGCCTTGTCAGTGTATGTTAAACAGTTGCTGATTTTTGAATTTTGAAAATAGTGTCCAATGACCATAATGAAAGGTTGTGAAAGAAATGACGAAGACAGGTGGAAACTAAATTTACAGAATGATTTACAGGAATTGTTACGAAACAGGTTTTGAAATAAAGATACACAAATGTCAAGATACAGCTAGTTGGGTACCAAAAACTAAATATCCACTAAAAACCGTGGATACCCAATCCAAATCAAGCCCATTGATAAAATACCCAAATAACCAAAAGCTTATCTATAGCTCTGTATTTGGTTCGGAGATCTTTTGTATTTTGACTTGACATTCTCCACAATAATGTAAAACTAAGCATAACATGAAGTGCAACATTTTTAATTCCAATTTTGGAATATGTACTGACCTGTGCTGCATAATTGGGATTGAATATCAGGGCCTCTGAGCACGTCTAGATGAATCCCTGTGTCGTGATATGGATTCTTGGAGGTAGTAGTTGATATTTATTTTTTACTACTTGTCTGTCACCTTGCTATCATTGTGAGGGTAGCCCAGGGGTTGAAGAGTTGGCTTGTCTCACCGAGGGCCCTACCTCCTTATTGGTCCTGTTATCAGGGATATACAAGTCACCGCAACAAAGCTGTAACATTTGTAACCGCCTCTGTGGTCTAGTGGTAGAGTGTCCGCCGAGAGAGCGGAAGGTCTGGGTTTCGATCCCCGGCCGCGTCATACCAAAAGATGGTACTTGTTGTTACCCTGTCATTCAGGGGCTAAAACAAGGACTGGTCAGCTCAGAGTCAGTATACTGTGTCATGTGAAACTGCGGCATGGTATCTCAGTGAGCTAGCACTATAAATCGGCATCAGTCTGGACTAGTACAAGCAGACACACACACACACACACGCGTGCTTGCATGTTGCTATATAACTTTTATAAGTGCAATAATCTTGGATGCGACGTTAAACCCAATTTCACCTCACCTGTAACATTTGTTATAACTATAACAAGAATTGGACATTTTATGATTTCAATTTGAGAATTTGTTCTGACATTTGCTGTAGATTTGTAAGATTGAAGTTCACTACGCAAACCTGAATATGTTCACTCACTCAAAAAAACTATTGCATTCAAAATGTCAAGGTTTGATAAGAAAGGGTTGAAATTCATCCCAAATCAAAGTAAGACTTAAGAGTAGCTGCTTCCAGTCTTACTGGGAGAATCAAAGGATCTTATCAACTTCCTCAAGTGTCATTTTATTCTTTGCATTTGAAAATTTAGTTGCCAATAAGCCCTTCTATATGTGCAGTTCATCTTTTACAGAATCGGCCATGTTCACAGCATTTGTTGTTTCAGGTTTTCATGGAGAATAATGTAGCCTCCATCTTTGACAATTCCAAAAGTAATCTATAAATCCATTTCTGTCAATGTCTTTGCGGACTTAAATGTAACCAAAATACCCAGTCTCTAATTTTCAGCTCGAATGCACCTCAGCTGCACTTTTTAAGAACTCGCCACTTTCGAGACTGTAACCTGGGAGCGTCTCTCGTGTATTGAAGAATTTTTCTTGTGGAAGAATTCACCAAGTTTCAGATCTTGAATGAAATGAGAAAATTGACCAGATCCTTCTTCGAACCTGCTTCGAATGGAAATAATGTTTTTTTGCTTTTGATGATCGAGTTCAGTCGTTAGGAAAACACTCTTGAGACTGGTTAAACAGAAGAAGAATTCTATGATCCCCCGCACTCCCAGTTATATCTCATTTGCAGGATAAGTTTGAGTTTTATATGGCTACCAGAAATGAAAAGATGGACACTGCTGCGGATTCTAATGTTCTGTTGTCATTCTAGTAAAGTTTATAATTTTTATTGTAATTATCTATAGAAAACTTACATGCAGGGATTTACATAGGAACCATTTCAAAGTGTCCTTAAGTAAATGGGGAAAAGTCAATATGTTGTTCAAAATAGCGAGATGTTATTTAAACGTTATCTTCTAAAATCTAAAGCTGTTTTTATGCCTCTTCCTCTTTATTGACCCGTGATGATTCTGGGGTAGAATAGGTCTTCAGCAACCCATTTTGCCATAAAAGGCGACTATGCTTGTCGTGAGAAGCGACTAACGGGGTCGGGTGGTCAGGCTCGCTGACTTGGTTGATGCATGTCATTGATCCCAATTGCATGGATTGATGTGCATGATATTAATCACTGGATTGTCTGGTCCAGACTAGATCATTTACAGACGCCGTCATATAGCTGGAATATTGCTGAGTGCAGCATTAAACAATAAACCAACCAACCTCTTTATTTGTCTGAAACTCCGTAATATCAGATCTAAGTTCTTACTGAGATCTGATTTTAAATTGATTGTATTGATGTCAGTGAATGTATAAATCAGTTAATTTGATGATACATGAATTTTGGATTTTTTATTTCAATTTGAAAATTTGTAGTGACATTTGCTGCGGACTTAGGGACCTAATATTTGGCTGTGAGTCGGTCTAGATGAACAGCGTTAGAAATTGGCACTAGTCCTATAGTCTTTACCAAACTGCCAAATAGTAAAGGTATCCTAAGGACTAGAAGGAATTGGCCCAGTTTAAGGGTTTTGCTGTATGTTATCATTATAAGGACTAGTGGACAACTGTCCGTTTCTAACCGAGATGAATCCCTGCATATGATCCTAATTACCTGACTATAATCACACATTATTTGTGGCAAAATCATAATCCTTATACTGATGGTTGTGATATGATGCAGAACATGATACACCCGCATCAATTCTGGGTAGGAATATACATCCCCAGCATCCTATGCATGTCGCAAGAATTGACTAAATGGATCGGGTAGTCAGGCTCCGTGACTTCATGACTGAATGTCATCATATTCCAATTGTGTGTATCAATGTTCATGATGTAACCACTAGCTTTTCTGGTCCAGACTCAATGTTTTGCAGACTGCCATCATATTGCTGGAATACTGCTGAGAGCTGCGTTAAAAAACAAGAATACACATTAAATCATATGGATGAAAAAAACCCAAGCCCTTCGAGTCAAGAAACACGTGGCTGTTTGAATCATTACATCCAATTCATTTTAGGATGCACACATCGCAGACGTAATGTGTAAGTAAATATCCATCAATATCTTTGTTGGATGTACGAAAGAAACATCTGTTGTAGTTCAGGGTCTTCTCGAGACCTGCTTAAAGGCCAATATTTGGCCCCAAGTCTGCAACAAATGTCAGTCAAACTTCCCAAAGTAGGTTTTAACATTCCCCATTTCATTTTGTTATAGTTATTACTAATACCGTACTTGCTGTAATTAGTGCCCCGCTCTAATAAGCGCCCACGGTGATATTTGCTAGCATATTGGCTAGTAAACAATCCTAATTAGCACCCCTTCCGTTTGATTGACGATCTTTCAACTCTGTTTTTATCACCAAAATAATATTCCATATTTCTAATTTTGAGAGCACCCTGGGCGCTTATTACGTAGAATATGGTATTATGGCTTTGCAGAGGTGACTTGCAGTTCCACGATTACAGGTCCAATACTGAGGAAGGGGCTTGTATGTTTTGTTGAACATTATTGCATTGAATACAATCATGACTATGTTAAAAGTCAGTGCTAAAGTAATTCAGAATTTTAACAAAATAATAACTGAATAAGTCCCGATTCTAACCAAAATAATGATCATTCCATGTTTGCCAGCCATGGGCACTTAGTTTGGAATCCCTGATTCTAAATCCCTAAAGTTTTCAATCCCCACACCTGAGACATGTCTTCGTGTGTATTAAATAAGTAGGTGGTGTCATGGATAATGGCCGGTTGTTGATCCAGTCAGCTGTCACCTCACACCTCACACATCGTCACATGTTCTACAGGAACAGGAGATGCATTGTGGGCGTTCAGGCTCCCTATACATGAGACAATTACTTTAGAGTTTAGGTATATCTTAGATAAAAATTCAAATCACTTTGAAGAATATTTGTTGCCAATCGTCACTTATGACTTGTGCAATATTCTCAAATGAATTACCGTAGGTGACATGATGCAGCTTTTGAAATTCACACTGGTCTGCCTGCTCAAGAGGTCTAAGTTGTGCTGAGGACAAGTAAAATCCAATGATGGTAGTCCTCATTGATAAGTAAAATTTGAGGGCTATAACTCTGAAACTGCTTAAATTTTGCTACGATCCTTGAAGATCCAGGGTGGTCAGGCTAGCTGACTTGGTTGATGCATGTCATCGTATCCCAATTGTGTGGATCGATGCTAATGAAGTCAATCACTGGATTGTCTGGACCAGACTCTTATTATTTACAGACTGCCGTCATATAGCTGGAATATTGATGAGTGCAGCAACAACAAACAAAGAAATAAATTTTGCTACAAATTGGATCTGAATAAAACAGATAAAAAATGGTAACAAAGTCAATAATTGTATCTCATTCAAGCAGGAATAGCTTCAAACTCTGAGTCCGAGTGCAGTAAGGTTTACACGAGTCATCTGGAATTGGGTCTGCACTGTCTGCTGGTTGGAATAATAGTAGAAGTGTGGTATCCATTTTCTGCTGTCAGCTAACTCAATTTAACAACTGGGGTTTCTGTGAGAATATTTCTGTAAGATGTGTTCCTTTCAGAGTTTCAGAATGTTAGTCCAATCTGAAACCAGCAATTAAACAAAACTGTCGAAATATTCTAAACAACATGTTGACAAAATACCAATTTACACAAAGTACCTGCCAGATTATTAAGTTGGGTGGATCCGATTAAATCATATAGCTTGTTAGCATTTATTGTTAACCCACGCAGAGATGGGTTTTTTATTTTACGTTTATGTACCACATTTATCAGGGTACTTTGTATCTTCTCAACTGTGGTACTTGTTCCCCAACCAGTGGATCTGTATGCATTCTAGTTAGCATTCTCAACTCCCTGGGAAGTATACAACCCAAGCGGCCTACAGATGCAAGAGGTTTTCTTTACTGCTGATGTGCTTGTCCACAAATCCAGGGATATATCTGGACCTGCCTAGAGGCCGATATTTGGCCCCAAATCTGCAGCAAATGTCAGTGAAGTGACCCAAATTGGACTTAAAAATGTTCCAGTAGTGCAAGGTACAGGCAGATGTTTTAATTCTTAGTTTTATATTATTGAATTCCATGCATTGCTAAAATACCTCTGGATGTGAGAAAGAAATAACTGTAAAAAATCCCAATTTTAAATGAAATAATGAGTTTTCCCCCAATTTGCCTGCCAAGGACACTTAGTGTGGAATCCTAGATAAATCCATATGATCCTACGCTTGCAGTTATACCTTAGGCAGGGAACCAGTCTAACGTATTCAACGTAATAAGCACCCCTCTCTAATAAGCGCCCAGGGCGATATTTGCTAATATATTGGCGAGTGAACAATCCCAATTAGCACCCGTTCTGATTGATCAATGTACACAAGACTTATTTATTCACTCATAATATGCACTCGTGTGTTATATACACCCTTAATTATGGGCAATCAAATTCTGGAAAAATATATTTGTCGTACATAAACTTTTCAATCTGTCACCATAAACCACGAAATTTATCTTTCAGCTCTGTTTTTTTCACCAAAATTATTTTCTAATAAGAGCCCCCCCCTTTCTAATTTTGAGAGCGCCCTGTGCGCTTATTATGTTGAATACAGTATATATATATCTACCTATCATTGAAGCCACTATGATATCACCATGTGCTTTGATTGCTAAACTTGAGTGACCTGAGTCAGCTGAGGTTACTGTAGTTCTGGCAGACATTGTTGACTAGTTTCAACCTGAGTTAACCAGTTTCAACCCGAGTTAACCAGTGTTAATCAAGGATAACTTTGGTCAGTACCCAAAATAGGACACATTATATGCATCCTTAGATATAATACAACATGGGTGCCAGGAGAACCAGAAACAAACGACAAAAAAGTTCAAATAATGTGTTGAGCATCAAACAGAGATACAGAATCATTATCAAAGTTGCATTATTGATTCAAAGTACTTATCAACTATCAAAATTTCAATGTTTCTGATGCCTATCAGAATGCATATTACTATCAATACCTGGTTTTGATCTTCTTCCTGAGGGAAGGCAGTTAACTGAAGTCCAGTTTCCATTGTTGCCGAACTAGGCAGGAATTATGGAGTTATATTTTAGCTGGTCCAATCAAAATCGCGTAATGACATCAGCACCTGGTTTGTAAACTGCTGTGCAGATTTCGGTCGATAGCAGGATTTGGAAAGCATGTGTACTGCCTCTGCATCAACAAATATTTTGCACATCTTTTCATGTTTTCAATCAAGGTGCTCATGTGATTTGATTCACTTCCCGAAGTAAGACCTGTTTTATCATGATATAGATTTTGATTATCGATCGGATTGTCTTCACTGGGCACCACCATTTTGTTTGAACAAATGCAAGTGATATTAGAGGTAGAATCTGATTGGGCGATAGGAGGGACACAGAAGGGACATAACTCATAGCTTTGATCGAGCACAGAAGTTCCAGCTTAGTTCAGCAAGGGTGGAAACTGTACTTTTACAGTCAGTTAACTCCCTTTCCTCAGGTAAGATGGTTAATGATATTCATTACAATACTGTTGTTCATCATTGAATCAATAAAACTAATTAGCCTTTCATTCATGATGGAATCAATAAATTAAACTAATTAGCCTTTTAGTTATGATCGAATCAATAAATAAAACTTATTAGCCTTTCATTCATAATTGAATAAATAAATAAAACTTATTAGCCTTTTTTATGACTGAATCATACTATGGAACTAATTGGGTTAAACAATAGCGTCCCACGGAGGCAAGTGACAAGAGTACCGGTCCCAAGGATTTTTTTAAAGTGAACACAAGCGCTGAAGGAACTGTTTCAATCCAACTTTGGCGGGTGACGTTGATGCAGTGCATTAATGAATTCTTCTGTCTGTATGTGCCACACGCAAGATGACAGTATGGTCGTGAGTAGACTGCCAAACATCTTTTCCTATTCCGTGGGTCCCATAATTCAATTGTACATGCCATACATATTTGGCTGATACACAAGCACAAATGCGCTAATCAGATTATGGACTGAGGCCAGATGTTAGATTATCCTTCCAAACTGTAGAAATTGCTTTTATGAAAAAGAACGCAAAATATGCTGTCTGATTTTGACGTTAGTGGGTTACATCTAACCACGACACATGACTCATCACGCTGATCCATAAGTGAAACTAATCGATAGTATGCCAAAGTGCTACACTTAGGATGTTTATTTTAATGTTAATATGTACAGTAGAAGCCTCAACAAATATAACAAAGTATTACAATGTATTATTCCTGGTTCAATTTTAGGAAATAAGATGGTATTTCAGATGTATTTTCTTCTGAACATTCAGGCCATTGTGACATCATCGGTTACCGTGACATCACAATGAGATGACATCACCAATCTCTCTGCCTCTGAAGCTGGTTAGCACCAAATTCTTTTGAGTTATTTGATGTGTTTTATGTAAATAACCATGCAGTATGTCCCTGGAGAAAATAAAATGTGTGTACAGCTGATTTCCGGCTTATTTTACGAGACGGTATGACAGGAAAACAAATGCTTTATGTGGCATGAAATTCAGTTTAAATTCCTTTATGATAAAACTGGCTCCCACAGGAGATATGCTTGGGTGAGATCGCCCAGGAGAAATAGCTACAATGAAATTGTATCACAATGCTTGGCAGACCATTGTTGCATCATCGGTAATCCTGACGTCGCAAACACATATGATGGTATTTCAGATGTATTTTCTTCCAATCATTCTATCCATTATGATGTCATTAGTGGTGACATCACAAACCTCTGCCACTGAAGCAGTCTAAGGGGGCGTTGCAAAGCGCCAATCATTTGCAAGCGATGTACAGCGTTTTGCCTTGCAACGGGGCGCTGATTTCCAGCTGCTTGCAATCGTACCAATCGCTGGCTAAGGTCGCTTCCTTCTCAAAACAAAATGGCGACTGAGTTCGACAGCAGAACAGGAAGTTCTTGACTGGATCAACTGGGAAATTGGCAAAGGCAGCTGAGACCCCATCATCCTCAGTCTGCTCCACATCTTCAAAGTAGGCACAAATTCATCAGCTCGTCATCGAGCCTCTTCTGTTGCGTTCTTCATTAGGGCAAGACAACCAAGCAGGAGTTGTGCCACCATTTTGGAAGAGTGCCCTAGCGTTTCGAGCTGTTGTAGATGCTGTATAAGCGATTACTTTGCTTACTGTAAGCAATTTGTGGCTTGCAATGAACCCTAGCTGTACTGTTTACATTCCAGATGCTGCTTTTTACTGATTCCAAACTGAGAAAGTTTGAAGAATTATTTTGGATAATAAATGGAATCCTGCCTTTGTGTCTTCCAAGCTCAAACATATCAAAACTTGTTGTGAAAAGTTGAAATATCCTTTTCGGAGGGGTACACAAAGTACGTGATCTAGACTACCAGTTGTCAGACTTCCATTTTGTGGAAACCTCGGTGGCTGAGTGGGTCAGATCTCTGACTTTGTGTGCTGGCGATTAGGTGTCTCACTCTGTGCGTGTAGGTTTGTATAAAATTTGTACTTGATTAAAAGCATACAACGCTACAATTCCAGTCTAGTTCGGCAAGGGTGGAAACAGGACTTTTATAGTCAGTAAACTCCCTTGCCTTGGGAAGATGGACACAGTCAGGGATCAAACAACTGACCTTTAGCTCCCTCTAGAATATAGCCTTTAAGGATCGAAGTTAGAATAAGTCCCCAGCAGTAAATTTTATTAAAAGAAGCAACTAAATTTGATTGGCTATTCAGACTTTTTAAAAGAGGACAGCTAACTGGGACTTTTGCTATTCTTTGACATTATTTGTTTTTTACTTTCCACAAATTGCACATTAAAGGATCACATTCAAAGTGTTTCTTTTTCTATTAATAGGAATTGAGGGCAGTGGGGTAGCCTATATAGGTTAATGTGTTCGCACGTCATGCCTAATGCATAGGTGCGATTCCTGACATGGGATATTACGTGTGAAGCCCATTTGGGTTGTCCCCACTATAATATTGCTTGAATGGTGCTAAAAGTGATGCAAAAACATACTCTCTCAAATGAGTTTGTGTTTTTTTTATTATCATCAAAGTTATTAAACTCTGAATTTTTAATTTTTAAATTTTAATTTGATATCACATTGTGAGATTTTGGCATGAAAGAACCTTAAACCCTGCAAGTATTAAAGAGACAATCTTCGATGGATTGCTGAAACCTGCATAATCCCTGTTACAACACTGTGGCATCCATTAACCCCATCAATCTTGTGTCCCTCATCAGCATCCCAACAAACAAGCCTTGTTTACTTGGCCAGAACAGAACAAACCTTCATGACCCAATATACACCTATGTGCTAATTTCATTCACGCCATTACCCAAACAGACAAATATTGAAGCTTGCCATCACTGCTGACCACGTTCAATACCCACATTATCTCCCAATACAGGATGTGGTTCCCACATTGGAAATGACCTGATCGAAGCTACAGGAAGAAGAGAGTGGTCGTTACTCTCCCATGCCACAGTCTGACCTCAACTGATCATGTAATGTTCGTGTGGACCAGGGATATTTTTTATTTCAATAATTTGTTCTTGGAAATATTAGGCAAAATAGTTTGCCTAGGTTTTGAAAAAAGACATGATTTGTTGGACTTGCCGGATGCCCATATAAGAATGTAATGTTAAAAAAGTAGTCCAGCTTCTTTGTCCAGAAACAATTATAATGGGAAGAATATTGCCTCAGGTTTTAAACAAAAAATTAGTTAAATGTTCACTGGACACTCTGTTTGCAGGCCTCAAAGTTGTGACAAAAACGGTCGCCAATGCCACCTAAATTTCAATTTGTCTCAATTTGTAACCAAATGATTACCTTCAAAAATATCTTGTGGCGACTAACTTCTATTGCTACACATATGGAGACACAAAAATAACATGTCTGCCACTGATTGTACTTGCAAATTATTCCTCCTAAAGTCAACAATGAACTGAAATGCATAAATATTAATGTAATTAGTATTTTATTTTAGTTGATAGTTTATTGGATAAGCAAGGATATACCTATATAATCACGATAACCTAGTAACATAAATTGCATCATTGTTCAAGTCACAAATAACAAAACTCAAGTACAATTTCCACTAATATACAATTCCAAGACTAGTGCTATGACTTGTACATGTAATAGTTATTTCATAAAAGATAATTTCAAATGCTTTTGGCTACCTACAATATTGGCTTGACTTCTTGATTTTACCTGGCTACCTGGAAAAAATACTTGTAGCCATATGGCTACTAGGTATAAAATTAAACTTTGAGGCCTATGTTGTCCTTTTGAAAATGTAACTTTTTCGGCATCCTAACATTTTTGATGCAGTGAATGGAACCTCACTGTAATATAAATGACAGTTACAGCTTGTGTGAAGGTCTCCATCAGCAAGTGACCTTGTGTCTCTGTTCACCCAGCAGAACCTGGTAGGATGAGACTATAAACCTAGCGCCTCATAGGCATCTTGTTTTGTGTACTCCTCAGGGAACTGAGGATGAAAATTAAGTGTGGGTTAGGTGCATTATAGTTAAATCAAGGCGTGGAGTCCAAGCATTTAACATTAGTGAGTGAGTGAGTTGGGTTTAACGCCGCTTTTAACAGTATTCCAGTTATATCAAGGCGTGTCTAGCTTAATGTGGGAGGAAAGCCCGAAGTGATGCAGGTCTCCGACGTTTACCACTTCGGTGAAACCCGAGTGCATGGGTATGGTGCTGACAAACCTGGAAACATAATCGGGGCGAACCGGGATTCGAACCCACAATCATAGGTTTCTGGCGTGCCCAAGGGACGCAACTATGCACAGCAAATCGCGACGCCTTAGATGCCCCGCATTTAACATGAGAAACAATAAGATAATGCTTTATTGCCCGTGACGGAATTCCTCTTTCATCAGAGCAACACAAATGTTACACAAGACATGATACATAAAGGGATTAAACAGATACAAATACAGATGAAGAACATACCCGGTACACAAAACTTGGAACATGCAACATTAAGAGCATTAACTGGTTAAAAGTAGGGCTGGGACGAGTCCAAATTTACTACCCGGGTACCCAACACCCTCTTACCCGGCACTATCGGGGTACCAGCTGTAGCTCTAACCAGCTGGGTACAAAATGTCTCAATGGGAATTGTTTTGTCGCAGTCCTGGCAAGATCTATTTAGATACATGTATAAAATGATCTGATCATGCATATTCTGAAGTTGACAGTTTATCCTCACTTGAACATATGAAAGTCGGAACGAATGCTTGCATAGTTAGAAAGAAATGTAAACATTAGCTAAACTTGTTGTGTAACCTTGGAGTTAATCGATTTTTGTTGTGGATATTGGGTTAAAAATGTTAAAAACATTCGGATGTAAAATTTGTTTAAAAGTTACTGATAACAGGAAAAGCAGAGGTCTTGGATCATTTGGATTTAACTTTCGGAAAGAGATATCTTCCGTCCAGTTAGTAAAACGGAATAAGAAGCAAGTTATGCATCTTATAGACCTCGCTAATGACTGAAAACATCACAAGACTAGCAGCTAGCTAAGATTAACCCCAACTGCGCAACCCCCACAGAACAGGGAGATGAATGCCATCTTAACGAGACTGTTATCAACATCACCACAGCTTCCTCAGTCACAGTAATCCGAGCCTAATAAATGACAGTCCAGAGGCTTTGATTGACAAGAAACAGGGTTTTCTTCTTATTGCCTGGATTACCAGCAACTGAGGGTAATGTAGCTGGTCTTGTACAAGTCCTTCGTGGCAGCTTATTACTGACGGTGGTGATTGTAAGGATTTCGTGTCACACCAGGATTGTTTTTTTTATCTAATCGAAATGAACGTAACTTGGAAAATGAGATTTATTGTATTTTGACTCGTTTCAAAAAAATGCAACATGCAATATGTTTTTTCATCACATGTAAGGCATGTCAAGAGTTGTCACGTGACCTCTTGCTGCGGTGAATTAAACAGTAGGAAAGGTGAAAAAGGCACATTCAAATGCCCGTGTAGCTTGGATTCAAATCGGCATACCTTGTTCATATTGTGGGGCTTTACTTTCTACATGTTATATAATTTTGATTTGTTTGTTTTTTTGTTTATGGCCGCAATATTCCAGCTGTATGATGGCGGTCTGTAAGTATTCGAGTCTGGACCAGACAATCCGTGATTGACATCATGAGCATCGATCTACACAATTGGGTTCGATTCCCCATATTCCCCTGTCGTGATCTGGCTGGAATATTGCTAACAGCACTTAGTCACTTAAATTAGCAGGAATTATTGATCACGTAAAACCCTTGGGATGACAAGTTAGAATATCAATAACTGACATTGATACCAAGCTAGTAGGGCTGGGACGAGTACAAATTTACTACCCAGTAGGGCTGGTAGGGGTAACTCGGGGACCTGGGTCGGATGGGTACTGAGTAGGTCCTCGGAACCCACAGGACTACCCTGACCCATGGTTAGTCACGTTATATATTGTCTAATGACTAAAATTATCTATAACTCTATGGTTACACTACAAGTCATTAATGTTCGCTTTTCTTTCTGACTATGCTATATTCTAAAAAAGTTACCAATCGGACAGGGTAGGGTAATAGGGGGGCGGGCACCTGGGTAGTAAATTTGGACTGGTTCCAGCCCTACTACCCGGGTACCCATCCCCTATTACTCTACCCTACCCGCTGTAGATCTCAAGAGATAGGTTCAAAATGTCTGATTGGGAATAGTTTGACTGTACTCCTGTCAAAATGTATTTAGATACACATATACACCTACCTGGTCATACATACACTGAAGTTTTATCTACATGCAAACAAATAAAGTCAGAAGGAATGTGTGCATAGTCAGAAAGAAATGTGAACATTTGTCGCTTATTGTGTAACCATAGAGATAATTTTTGTCCTTAAACGAAATATCACATGACTAACCATGGGTCTGGGTACCCCGGTCCTAACTCAGGACCCACCCGACCCGAGTACCCGAGTTAGCCATCCAAGTCCTACAAGCTAGACTAGCCTGTTGCCCACGCCATACGAACAATCAACTACAGTTGTTTCTTCACGCAAGGATTATTGACAACTCTGGCGACTTTTCTTATCTCCCAAACCCTAGAGATGTTTCTAAATTGGGAAATGATGCATGTTGAGGAGATGCAAGGCCAAGAAAACTGGGTTAAACATGTCTGCTGGTATTTTGTCTTCGATGCCCACTTTGTATTGCCATTGACTTGGATTCACAATGACATGTTTTACATCAGTCTCTGCCCGATATGAATTGATGCTGGACAGAATGACCCTAAAGTCAAATATTTACTTACCGTATTCGACATAATAAGGGCCCAGATCGTAAATTTCGTTGTTTATGCTGACAGCCTGAAATGATACATAAGAAAAGTCTGTGCATATTATACATGACAGATATATTTTCCAGAATTTAATTGCCCATAATTAAGGGTGCATAACCCATGAGTGCGTATTATACACAAATAAATAAGTGTACATTGATCAATCAGAAGGTGCTAACTGGGATTGTTTACTAGTCAATATATAGGCAAATATCGCCATGGGCACATTTTAGAGCTGAGGGCTTATTACGTCAAATACGGTATTGAGAATTTTATATGAAACACCATTCCAAATTTTGGAGCATATACAATAGAATGCATGACAACCCTCTTCCTTCTTTCATTTGAATGATTAGATTAAACACATCACTTGCTTTATAACAGTGTCAGTATCTACATTGATAGAAATGTCGCACTCCTTGTAATACAGAACTTGTATATCCATTGAACTATCTCACTTGTTTATTGACCCGTGAAGATCCGGGGTAGAATAGGTCTTCAGCAACCCATTCTTACGTAAAAGGTGACTATGCTTGTCGTAAAAGGCGACTAATCAGATCGGGTGGTCAGGCTCGCTGACTTGGTTGATACATGTCATCGATCCCAATTGCGTGGATCGATGCTCATGATATCAATCACAGGATTGTCTGGTCCAGACTCGATTATTTACAGACCGCCGTCATATAGCTGGAATATTGCTGAGTGCCGCGTTAAACAACAAACCAACCAACCAATCCCTTGTTCATCATAGCTTCTAAATGCACACTTGCAGAAGTTCTATGTAGAAATTGTTTGAAAAAATGTTTTATGCTCCTAAAACTTGCCAGTTGACTTAATGGAGACAGTTATGTTACTTGTGGAGCTATAAGGAGTAAGTTATTAGATTGATGTTCCTGCACGCCTCACAATCATCCCTCCTCGCAGCCTTTTGTACCTACAGACAAAGAAAATCAATACATGTGCTGCCTTCTTTCTTTCTTTGCTTGATGAAATACACCACATATATAGTCCTGAAGATTCTAGGTTAGAATTGGTCTTCAGCAACCCAAGCTGGCCGTAAGAGGCGACTTACGGGATCGGGTGGTCAAGCTTGCTAACTTGGTTGATGCATGTCATCATATCCCAATTGTATAAATCGATGCTCAAGATGTTAATCACTGGATTGTATGGTCAAGACTTGATTATTTACAGACAACTGTCATATAGCTGGACTATTGCTGATTGTGGCGTGAGACAACAAACAAACAAGTGGTTTGACCAAGATGGTTGTGTGTCATTAATTGTGCCCAGAAAGCATGGATTGTTTGTAAAATGTCATGATATAGCTGGAATATTGCTAAATGTGGCTTAAAACACTATTCACTCACTCATTTTCTTTAAAATAGATAAAAGCAATATCTTTTGGCACAGTTACAGTTTTTCATGTTCTATTGTCAATATCGAGCATTCAGATCAAAGTTGTAATCTGTGGGAAGGCACAGGCAATCATCTAAACGCCATGGAGTGTGATCTGAATCCTGGGAGCCTGAATGGAGTCAATACTCTGTGTTTCGGGGGCCGGGAAGAGTTGCATTGAGTTTACCCTATCACCTTTTCTTCATCGTCGGGAGGACACATCATTAATCCCATAGCTGGCCATTACCTCCCAACAGCATCGGGGTGAAGTGTGGGATAGATTGGGGACGACTGATGCATTGTGGGATAGATTGATCAGGCGGGAACTGTCAAGGAACTTAGAAATGGCCCTCGATCATTCACAGAATCTGCTTTCACGGCTAAGGACTTTTGACAAGTGGAATCATTTTGGACAGAGTGTTTTGGTTGTGTGCAGAATTCTTACTAAAATCTGTTGCTGAGATGGTACCGTTGCCATGGTTACTGTTGATTTAGTCCTCTGAGACAGGGGATGTCTGGCAACAGTGCCAGATGTACTGTCTTTCTTGAATGTATTGGTCTGTCTGTTGACAAGGCCTCTGCTGTTTACATGGTTAAAGTAACAGACTTGTCTCCCATCAAATTCAACATGATGGGTAGCTTATGTGTATTAAATAATTATTTAATTGAAACTATCCTTCTTATCTCTTTATTTCAAGAGTTCACATTTTAATGTTTGATGTTATCTCCTGCTTTTGGCACAGTAATCAAGATAATCTGAAAATGGGGTTAAACGCCACATTCAAGAAAGTTGCAGTGACATGCCGCAATGTAACATATATACCGGGTACCCCGCTCAGACACATTATACAGACTCTGTGCCGACCAGTCCTTGTTTTAGTCCTCATTGACAAGCATCAGGATCTTTCTTCGAAAGATATGGCTGAGATTCAAACGACCCTCCTTATGCTCTCCGTACTCCATGGAAGCCGTTTTTCAGACAAGATTGAAAGAGTGCCCCTCTCTGTCTCTGGGCCAGGGTGCTTATTATAGTGAATACTTGATTGAAAAAATTGACACATCAAAATGATGTCTATTGCAATTCCCTACTTTGCCTTGTACTATATGTTCCCTTTCAGGTGAACAATTGACTTGCTTTTGCATGTGTTTGTGATGGTGGGGCAGGATACGCTCACCTTGTCATGAACACCTGGAATCAACACTATTTCATGGAAAGGATTTTTCGCTTTTATTAAAAAGAATGTTCCAGAAAAAAACTTGACTGAATAATTGGTCCTCAGGTTACTAAAAAGCAAAATGTTTTGTGATAAGAATGTTTGTTAAGCTTTTCTTTCCACAGAAGACAATAGTGTGTTTTGAAGCAGAGACACTGATATTCCTGGCACCCACACTCAGTAAATAATCCAGTTTGAAGCAGACAAGCCAGTGATTGACATCATGAGCATCAATCTACCTATTTGGGATATGGTGACATGCATCAACCAAGTCAGCGAGAATGACAAACCGATCCCATTAGTTGCCTCTTATCACAAGCATGGGTTGCTGATGGCCAATTCTAACAGATCTTCATGGGGGTCAAGAGAATATTAGTAACATCTCATGCCTTCATGTCATCGCCTGTAACCAAATGCAGTGAACATCCCCATGGTATCAGACTACCCGGACAGATGAGCCGCCATATCAATAACTAATTGATTGCACATCATGTACTGGACATGGATTCTCCTACAGGCAACCAGCTTGTCACACAGCTCGGTTACTCAGCTACACTGTTCCGATGTCTCTTATCCACTAAATCAATACTTACACTTGTTTGCCATTGTTAGGTTTCCAGTTTTGGTCTAATCAGTTGTTTTTTCTTTGTTATACATGTTGCAAAAATTATCCTCAGAGGAGACGGAAGAAAAGTAATTGACATTGTTTAGAGGGGGTTGTTTTGCTATTCATTGCCTTTTCAACTCTTGAATCAATCGCTAAGACAGAAATATAACCAAAGGTGTTTAAGAAAAGTCCCCATACTTGTCACCTTGTGGGCATTCCAGGATAGAATAGGTCCTCAGGAACCTGAACTTTTCTTCCTGTGGGGATTCCAGGGTAGAAGACATCCGCAGTAACCCATGCTTGTCTTCCTTTGGGGATTCCAGGGTAGAATAGGTCCTCAGGAACCATGCTTTTCTTCCTGTGGGGATTCCAGGATATAATAGGTTCTCAGGAACCAATGCTTATCTCATGTGGGGATTCCAGGATAGAAGCGGTCCTCAGTAACCCATGCTTGTCTCCTGATGGGACTAAATGGAAGATTGGGTGATCATAATAACTGATGGTATTCCATAATTGATCAACAGGTTAATTTCCTCTTAAAAGCAGCATGAGACAAAAGATAACACAAAAATACAAACAAAAAGATATTAAAATATGCTTATTTTCAGTCAACTATTTATTAAATCAGAGCGGTTCTGTTTTAGTGTGGTTTTATGCTTTTATCAATATTCCATCAATATCAAGTATGACACACCTGAATTGTCTTTTGTACACATGTTGGAATGCATTCGTGGTATAATGGATAGGGTGTCAGTGAGTGCATCACACGAAAAGAGGAGACAAGCTTTACTTTTTGTTTCCCTGCCTACAAGGGGCTAAAACAAGGACTGGTTGGCTGGGGTCAGTATACTGTCTCTGATGGGGTATTCATGTTAAACTGCGACATGTAGACCTGACTTGTACAAGCACATGCAAGCAGCCACCACCATCACCCCACCCCCAACTCCCAAACCCCATCCCCACCTCAACCCCACCCCAACCCCATCCCCACCCCAACCCCACAATCAGACAATACAATAAAGACATAACAGTATACATTACTGTTGGAGATATCCCACAATGCTAGGAACAAGATGGTGGCTGGTTTATCACTGAGGTGTGTCGGCACCTTCAATGCCATGTGCAGCAATTAGCAGTTACATGGAAAATGTTTGCTTTTGCATTCATGCATGAAGTCAATATTGTTAATGGCTGGAAACATTATTCCATATCCTACCAGTAGTTAATTTTTTGCATGATGGAGTTGAAAAACTGTTACACAAATCAATATGTGGCAGTTGAGGAGGCACATAGGCCTAATCAGCCTACATAGTAAAATCACAGACAGGACCTTAACCCATCATTCTGTCTGCTGCATCATCATCATCATCAGTATAAGTATTGCAGTATCTCATCACTTAGAGCCAGCCAGCTTCACCATTCTCAAATCACCATTTGGTATACTAGACACTGCAATCGTGTAGTTTAGCAATCATGCACATGTTGAGCAAGCTCTAGTGTTTCAAATTTCAAATTACCAAGCCATCTCAAGTAGACTTGACACTCTAATTTATCATCATTCAAGTCCAATTCTTATCAAAGTTTGACATGTCCAACACGCTCACATGTAACAGGATGTAGGCCTTTATGCCTTGCCACCTTCAGACCCCCTCAAGCCTATATTCTGATACATCAACTCTTCATGCCAAACTGAAGCAGTGGAATTAATTCTTAATGAGACAACCATGGAATCGATGATGGAGTCCAAGGTCAGCCAGAACAATTATACCATTCTTGAATTACTCATCAATGTTCGTGTAGATGTATTTCTTCCAACATGCCTCCTTTGTCCGCTACACATTTCTGGTTCTCTGTACAGCAAGAGATGTCGGATGTCGATTTGACGATTTTTTATTTTTGGAAATTAACTTAGACAGGCTCATTTGTTGAAGCTGAATATTTGAAGAATTTGATGGGATTCCCCAGAATTGTCAATTCTTTTCAATTGTGAAAGTTGATTTTCTTGTTTCCGTTGTAGATTTTGTGTATTTGAAGAATTTGATCTTGTTAGACAAGATTGTTGATTTGGGATGTAAGTGGAGGTCTAGTACAAATTCACAGCCCTTGTAATTTGGTTTCTTGTCGGTAGCCCATCCAAGGGATTGATGTAAGGTCTTTATGGTCACGATATTGATAGAATGGTTTGTCGGAGATGTGTTTCACGTGGGTAAACACCAGACTGACGTCCATGCCGCGATTCGAGCAAACATCGGCACAGGGAATAGGCCATATTGGATCATAATATGACTGTTCGGTAAATGAGTTAGGGCTCACTGGAGATATTCTTCTGCAAAAAATAGGAATCTATGAACAACAAGCCATAGTTCTTCCAGGGTTTGTCTGGAGCACCATGTGTCACATTGGTCGTCATTGTAATTGTCTCTGTGTGTACCATGCGTGTCTCCCTGTGGGGATTCCAGGATAGAATAGGGCCTCAGTATCCCATGCTTGTCTCCCTGTGGGGATTCCAGGGCAGAATAGGGCCTCAGTTGCCATGCTTGTCTCCCTGTTGGGATTCCAGGATAGAATAAGGCCTCAGTATCCCATGCTTGTCTCCGTGTGGGGATTCCAGGGAAGAATAGGTCCTCAGTTGCCATGCTTGTCTCCCTGTTGGGATTCCAGGGAAGAATAGGTCCTCAGTTGCCGTGCTTGTCTCCCTGTGGGGATTCCAGGGCAGAATAGGTGCTAGGTTGCCATGCTTGTCTCCCTGTGGGGATTCCAGGATAGAATAGGTCCTCGGTTGCCATGCATGTCTCCCTGTGGGGATTCCAGGATAGAATAAGTCCTCAGTTGCCATGTTTGTCTCCCTGTGGGGATTCCAGGATAGAATAGGTCCTCAGTTTCCATGCTTGTCTCCCTGTGGGGATTCCAGGGCAGAATAGGTCCTCAGTTGCCATTTTTATCTCCCTGTGGGGATTCCAGAATAGAATGGGTCGTCAATGTCCCATGCTTGTCACCCTGTGGGGATTCCAGGATACCCTATTACCAGGCACAACCAGGGTACCCCCTATGGGTCTTGCTTATAAATATGGGTACAAAATGTCCTAATGGGAATTGTTTTACTGCTGCCCGGGCAAAAACTGTTTAGACATCATGTATAAAATGTTGGCTAAAGCTATTTCTTTATTCAAACATATAAAATTGAGAAGGAATGCGTTCTTGGTGGGAAAGAAATGTGAACATTAGCAACTTGTAGTGTATAACCTGTGATGGACAGAGGTCCAGATAACTTTTTGAGCATTTGGGTTTCTATTTTAATTGGGTTATTACATTTTTCATTGGGTAACCAATATTTTTTCACTCATCTATTCATCAATCTATTGGGTTTTTCCCAAAATTAGTGAACATTTTAAGATTTAAAAAAATGAATAATGTTTTAGATGTATATAACTCTTCTTAATATATAGGCTTGACTTGGAAAGTAAATTAGCTCGTAATTGTTTCGGAAATTAGCTCCTTTGAACGCATGCTGTAAAAGCTTCATTGGGTTTTTACACGAGCTGTTTTTATACATTTTAGTTTTTCATTTTATGCATGCATTTCTGTACACAAGTTAATTGAAAGTAATTGGGTTTTGAATATTTTGGGGGGGTATTTTACGCAAATTCGCTGCTTATCTGTAGCTCTGCATGGAGTTTTATTGTCATCATTTTAAACAGTATATCATGTGACTAACCATGGGTCCTGGTAGTATGTGGGTTCCCATCCCACCCTGGCCTCCCAAGCTCTCAACTCTTCTAATCTTCCATTGAGGTATAGTCACTACTCTCTACATACAGCTACAGAAAGGTGAAAACGAGTGACGCCAGAGTCACTGTAGAAATATAAAGTTCTGTCGTAAGTCTTTGTGTTTGTGTTTGTTACATGTGATCTTGTTTTACTGAAGTTACACTAAAACACAGCAGCATGATGATGCTCGATTCATTTCAAACATTGTGGACCATCAGATGGGCTTGTGTTGTTGATCTGGAAGTATTCGGTAGAGCATCAACATCAACACGGAAACAACATCAACTACAAACCCTGATGACTATTCAAATAAGGTTGCTTCAAAACACTGTTGGCACACCTTCATTAAAAGTCCTACATCATAAAAATTGAAGCAAAAGAAAAATGTGATCTCTAGTATCAAATGGAGCGATCTTAATTTTGCTCTTATCACAGGATCTGAAAATAGAATTTTAAACCTGAAGTAGCTGCGTTTCATGTTGAATCAAAGGAAGCTTCTAAGTGGAAAACCACAGCTACCTGAGTCAATCAAGGGGTCATGCTGACATTCCAGGATGAAACTTTCATATGATCCAAATATTGATTTGGAGCTTATAGAGAAATAGTACAGTGCTTAGAAATAATAATCCTTTGAATTTCAAAACTTCCAGGAGGCAACTGTTGTTGGAAGAAAATATTGTCTGAAAGGTTTTAAGGAAAATAGTACATATATACTGTTTATGTGCATGGTTTCTGGAAGAAACAAAACTGTATTCATTTGAAAACATGATGTTTTATAAAATATCAACATCGGAGAATATTCAGTCTCAATTATCAGGATGGTTGGGTAGCCTAATGGTTAAAGTGTTCGCTCATCGCGCTGAAGACCGGGGTTCGATTCTCGACGTTGGTACAATGTGTGAAGCCCATTTCTGATGTTCTGCGCTGTGATATTGCTGGAATATTGCTAAAAGTGGCGTAAAACCATACTCACTCTCTCACTCAGTCGCAATTATCTGCTGAAACAGATTCCATTAGGAGTAAACAGTAATGATAATTTTGAATGGATGACTGAAAATAAGTGATGACTGACATCTGGGTAAGCATGTCCTGCTTTACCGGAGCCATGTCCACCCCTGACAACAGAAGGCTTAATGGCCACCACATTTCATCTGAATCCCGTCCGTAGTTTGGGGCTTCTAATGCCACATGTTGACAGAATAATAGTATCTTGACAGATATGTTGGAACTAATTTCCCAGAATTCAAAATTCATCAAGACTATCTTTTCAGCAAACTAAGCAGTTTCTCTGATCATATCCACACAAGAATCTCACTATTTTCTTGGCACAATTGAGATGATGAAATTATGGCAATCATTTCATGCGATCTTTGGCTGCATTGATCAGTAATTATATTATTACTTCAGCTTCATGTAGTCAATTTGGCATGAACTATACATCAAAGTCTCATGGGGACTGTAATAACTAGAGGAAGGATAGGTATTGATTTTTTAAAGATCTGGAGCTGAATTTCATGCAAAATATCGTGCACTGGTGCTGTTGGTTCTATGAACAAGGAATGGTTGCCTGACATGCATCAGTTCCCCAGCCTCCTGTTGTTATTAAACATTCATGTGTTGCATTGATGGAGGTGACATGTCTTCTTGATGAGAGGACATAAAAATGATTTCTTTGTATACAGCAAGCACATTCAGGAAGAAAGTATGAAAACCGAAATTGAAGGCTTTGCTATGATTGAAGTGTTTTATCAACTGCAATACTAATAATGGCTATGGAACTTTGGAAATTGTGTGATTTATTTGAATGTTTTTGAAATAGTTAATCATATTTCAAATGTTTTTTTTATAAAGTTAAGTTTTATTTTAAATGTAATTTTTTTAGAAATTAATATTTTTCCAGATGGGTCAACAATACACATGGAGTAGCAAGGAAATGAATCCACAGTGTCTTCGAAAGCCAAGTTCACATGCACCCATTTACCCCAGGGGTAAACTATGGGGTAACCTTACCCTGTATGGCAAATATACCCCAAGGGGTAAACCATACACTATGGGGTAACCTTACCCTACAGGGCAAATATACCCCAAGGGGCAAGCCATACACTATGGGGTAACCTTACCCTATAGGGCAAATATACCCCCAGGGTAAACCATACACTATGGGGTAACCTTACCCTGAAGGGCAAATATACCCCCAGGAGTAAACCATACACTATGGGGTAACCTTACCCTACAGGGCAAATATACCCCCAGGGGCAAGCCATACACTATGGGGTAACCTTACCCTATAGGGCAAATATACCCCCAGGGGTAAACCATACACTATGGGGTAACCTTACCCTATAGGGCAAATATACCCCCAGGGTAAACCATACACTATGGGGTAACCTTACCCTGAAGGGCAAATATACCCCCAGGAGTAAACCATACACTATGGGGTAACCTTACCCTATAGGGCACATATACCCAAAGGGGTAAACCATATACTATGGGGAAACCTTACCCTATAGGGCAAATATACCCCCAGGGGTAAACCATACACTATGGGGTAACCTTACCCTATAGGGCAAATATACCCCCAGGGGTAAACCATACACTATGGGGTAACCTTACCCTATAGGGCAAATATACCCCCAGGGGTAAACCATACACTATGGGGTAACCTTACCCTGTAGGGCAAATATACCCCCAGGGGTAAACCTTATCCAAGGGGCAAGTTATACCTCGGGATAATCTTACACAATGGGGTAAATTTTGTCATTAGGCTGCAATAGACAGGACTCAAACTGCTGTCATTACGTTATAATAGACACTAGTTTTCAGCTGTTCTATTTGTGTATTTGTGAACATGCTTTGAGTTGCTATATGCCTACATTGTGATAGAAAGGAAATACAGCCCCAACTACTGTTAAACCCATCTTACTCACCATACTCACTCAACCCTGTAGGCATATCAAATATACATTGCCCGATTGTCAACCACGCTTACTTTATTTGAACCCCAATGCCATGAAGACAAGAACTAGTGTAGTATTGGATATATTAATAAAACCTTTAATTTCAGTTTAAATCTTTGAAAGAATTGGAGGAATTTTTATTTTTGTTTTTGTACAAACTCTAGTGTAATTCTGATGGCTCTTTATCAAAACTATCCAGTAAAATGCCCCCGCACCCTTCTCTGCTTTGTGATGGTCCCTACCCTTTCCTTCTCATTCACGATGCCATACACCGGCTTTGCAAGTCCTCTTTGATAATCCAACAATGGCCACCACTGTCCTTTACTTTCACCAAATAGTTGTGTACATTGCGTACGTAACTTGTACAAACGTCAACTCTGGCAACCATGTTGTCCCCAAGTGGGACGTCTATGTCACCATTCATATACATTCAGTAGAGAGTATGTATTGATTTCTGTAGTGTAAAACATGCGAGACAAATGTCTTCTAGGAGAGAGTCATGTTGCATGAAGCACTATTGAGATGTGTCATGGTGTCTATTGATATGTCGTTTATTGTGTGATTTTCCATTGAACTGATAGCATTGTACATATTATAGTGTTTTTCATTTCAGTACTCTTTAGATTACAAATATTTCGAATCGTTCATAGGGTAAAAATGATAGTGCATCGGGAGTTTTATGCGACGATACGATATAAGATCCTTTTTTTTCTTTATCGATACAAGATAATCATGATATTCTTTAAAATAGCTCTGTGAAGATGAGGGTTAGAATTGATCTTCAGCAACCGCTGTTTGCTGTCAGAGGCGATTAACGGAATCAGGGGATCAGGCTCCCTGACTTGGTTGATGCATGTCATCGTATCCCAATTTCATATATCGATGCTCATGATGTCACTCACTGGATTGTCTGGTCCAGATTCATTTATTAACAGACCGCCATCATTAAGCTGGGATATTGCTGGAGTGTAACAGTATCGAAATTAGCTTTTCAAGTTCATTATTGAAAAAAGCCTATTCGTAATGTGTCTACAGCTCCCTTTTCCTTTGGAACCTGTTCTGAAATATTTATAGTCATGAAATTTCCATGTGATTTGACATAAATATGCGTATGGCATATGACCTACGTATCGTTATTCGTATCATATAGTGACCTTGCCGTATTGTTTCACCCCTAGTCGTATATACATGATATATCTGGCGTGGGCCGTCCTGCAATGTGTTTACTTGCAGGACACAAAAATCATTCTCGAGTCAGGGCTGTTGTTATACAACTGAACATGATAATGAGTGAGTGAGTGAGTGAGTTGGGTTTAACGCCACCTTTAACAGTATATACTTTGATGGTTGTAACACAATGATGGTTCTAACATGCAGACAGTGGTGGTTTGAATACACACAGACAGGGATGGTTGTAACACACATACATTGATGGTTGTAACACAGACAGTGGTGGTTGTAACACACAGTGATGGTTGTAACACAGACAGTGGTGGTTGTAACACACAGTGATGGTTGTAACACACAGTGATGGTTGTAACACACAGTGATGGTTGTAACACACAGTGGTGGTTGTAACACACAGTGATGGTTGTAACACAGACAGTGGTGGTTGTAACACACAGTGATGGTTGTAACACACAGTGATGGTTGTAACACACAGTGATGGTTGTAACACACAGTGGTGGTTGTAACACACAGTGGTGGTTGTAACACAGACAGTGATGGTTGTAACACACAGTGATGGTTGTAACACACAGTGATGGTTGTAACATACAGACAGTGATGGTTGTAACACAGACAGTGATGGTTGTAACACACAGTGGTGGTTGTAACACACAGTGATGGTTGTAACACACAGTGATGGTTGTAACACACAGTGATGGTTGTAACACACAGTGATGGTTGTAACACACAGTGATGGTTGTAACACACAGTGATGGTTGTAACACACAGTGGTGGTTGTAACACACAGTGATGGTTGTAACAGACAGTGATGGTTGTAACACAGACAGTGATGGTTGTAACACACAGTGGTGGTTGTAACACACAGTGATGGTTGTAACACACAGTGATGGTTGTAACACACAGTGATGGTTGTAACACAGACAGTGGTGGTTGTAACACACAGTGATGGTTGTAACACACAGTGATGGTTGTAACACACACAGTGGTGGTTGTAACACACAGTGATGGTTGTAACACACAGTGACGGTTGTAACACACAGTGACGGTTGTAACACACAGTGGTGGTTGTAACACACAGTGATGGTTGTAACACAGACAGTGGTGGTTGTAACACAGACAGTGGTGGTTGTAACACACAGTGATGGTTGTAACACACAGTGATGGTTGTAACACACAGTGATGGTTGTAACACACAGTGATGGTTGTAACACACAGTGGTGGTTGTAACACACAGTGACGGTTGTAACACACAGTGATGGTTGTAACACAGACAGTGGTGGTTGTAACACACAGTGATGGTTGTAACACAGACAGTGGTGGTTGTAACACACAGTGATGGTTGTAACACACAGTGGTGGTTGTAACACACAGTGATGGTTGTAACACACAGTGATGGTTGTAACACAGACAGTGGTGGTTGTAACACACAGTGATGGTTGTAACACAGACAGTGGTGGTTGTAACACACAGTGATGGTTGTAACACAGACAGTGGTGGTTGTAACACACAGTGATGGTTGTAACACAGACAGTGGTGGTTGTAACACACAGTGGTGGTTGTAACACAGACAGTGATGGTTGTAACACAGACAGTGGTGGTTGTAACACACAGTGATGGTTGTAACACACAGTGATGGTTGTAACACACAGTGATGGTTGTAACACACAGTGGTGGTTGTAAACCGTGATGGTTGTAACACACAGTGATGGTTGTAACACACAGTGATGGTTGTAACACACAGTGATGGTTGTAACACACAGTGATGGTTGTAACACACAGTGATGGTTGTAACACAGACAGTGGTGGTTGTAACACAGACAGTGGTGGTTGTAACACACAGTGGTGGTTGTAACACACAGTGATGGTTGTAACACACAGTGGTGGTTGTAACACACAGTGGTGGTTGTAACACACAGTGATGGTTGTAACACACAGTGATGGTTGTAACAGACAGTGATGGTTGAAACACACACAGTGATGGTTGTAACACAGACAGTGATGGTTGTAACACACGGTGGTGGTTGTAACACACAGTGATGGTTGTAACACACAGTGATGGTTGTAACACAGACAGTGATGGTTGTAACACACAGACAGTGATGGTTGTAACACACAGTGGTGGTTGTAACACACAGTGATGGTTGTAACACAGACAGTGGTGGTTGTAACACACAGTGATGGTTGTAACACACAGTGATGGTTGTAACACACAGTGGTGGTTGTAACACACAGTGATGGTTGTAACACACAGTGATGGTTGTAACATACAGACAGTGATGGTTGTAACACACAGTGATGGTTGTAACACACAGTGGTGGTTGTAACACACAGTGGTGGTTGTAACACACAGTGGTGGTTGTAACACACAGTGATGGTTGTAACACACAGTGATGGTTGTAACACACAGTGATGGTTGTAACACACAGTGATGGTTGTAACACACAGTGGTGGTTGTAACACACAGTGGTGGTTGTAACACACAGTGATGGTTGTAACACAGACAGTGGTGGTTGTAACACACAGTGATGGTTGTAACACACAGTGGTGGTTGTAACACAGACAGTGGTGGTTGTAACACACAGTGATGGTTGAAACACAGACAGTGGTGGTTGTAACACAGACAGTGGTGGTTGTAACACAGACAGTGGTGGTTGTAACACACAGTGATGGTTGTAACACACAGTGATGGTTGTAACACAGACAGTGGTGGTTGTAACACACAGTGATGGTTGTAACACAGACAGTGGTGGTTGTAACACACAGAGATGGTTGTAACACACAGTGATGGTTGTAACACAGACAGTGGTGGTTGTAACACACAGTGATGGTTGAAACACACACAGTGGTGGTTGTAACACACAGTGATGGTTGTAACACACAGTGATGGTTGTAACACACAGTGATGGTTGAAACACACAGAGTGGTGGTTGTAACACACAGTGATGGTTGTAACACACAGTGATGGTTGTAACACAGACAGTGGTGGTTGTAACACAGACAGTGGTGGTTGTAACACACAGTGATGGTTGTAAGACAGACAGTGGTGGTTGTAACACACAGTGATGGTTGTAACACACAGTGATGGTTGTAACACAGACAGTGGTGGTTGTAACACACAGTGATGGTTGTAACACACAGTGATGGTTGTAACACACAGACAGTGGTGGTTGTAACACAGACAGTGGTGGTTGTAACACAGACAGTGGTGGTTGTAACACAGACAGTGGTGGTTGTAACACAGACAGTGGTGGTTGTAACACACAGTGGTGGTTGTAACACACAGTGATGGTTGTAACACAGACAGTGATGGTTGTAACAGACAGTGGTGGTTGTAACAGACAGTGATGGTTGTAACACACAGTGATGGTTGTAACAGACAGTGGTGGTTGTAACAGACAGTGATGGTTGTAACACACAGTGATGGTTGTAACACACAGTGATGGTTGTAACACACAGTGGTGGTTGTAACACACAGTGATGGTTGTAACAGACAGTGATGGTTGTAACACACAGTGATGGTTGTAACACACAGTGATGGTTGTAACACACAGTGACGGTTGTAACACACAGTGATGGTTGTAACACAGACAGTGACGGTTGTAACACACAGTGACGGTTGTAACACAGACAGTGATGGTTGTAACACAGACAGTGGTGGTTGTAACACAGACAGTGATGGTTGTAACACACAGTGATGGTTGTAACACACAGTGATGGTTGTAACACACAGTGATGGTTGTAACACACAGTGATGGTTGTAACACACAGTGATGGTTGTAACACACAGTGACGGTTGTAACAAACAGTGATGGTTGTAACACACAGTGATGGTTGTAACACACAGTGATGGTTGTAACACACAGTGACGGTTGTAACAAACAGTGATGGTTGTAACACACAGTGATGGTTGTAACACACAGTGATGGTTGTAACACACAGTGGTGGTTGTAACACACAGTGGTGGTTGTAACACACAGTGGTGGTTGTAACACAAACAGTGATGGTTGTAACACACAGTGATGGTTGTAACACACAGTGATTGTTGTAACACACAGTGATGGTTGTAACACAGACAGTGATGGTTGTAACACACAGTGATGGTTGTAACACACAGTGATGGTTGTAACACACAGTGATGGTTGTAACACACAGTGGTGGTTGTAACACACAGACAGTGGTGGTTGTAACACACAGTGATGGTTGTAACACACAGTGATGGTTGTAACACACAGTGATGGTTGTTACACACAGTGATGGTTGTAACACACAGTGATGGTTGTAACACACAGACAGTGGTGGTTGTAACACACAGTGATGGTTGTAACACAGACAGTGGTGGTTTGAATACACAAAGACAGTGATGGTTGTAAACAGACAGTGATGGTTGTAACACAGACAGTGATGGACACAGCATGTGGCAGGCCCTGTGATCAAAGATGTCAGTATGTGGTGGATGTCAGCTGGAATCTCATAATCACCCTAATTATTATCTTTCGTTCATCAGCACCATATTCAATCCCTTGGGTTTCACCAAACCCGTAAACATCTTAGACCTGCATCAATTCAGGCGCTCATCCTTCGTCAAGCTGACATGCCGTGAAATTACTGAAATACTGCTGAAAGTGGCAGTAAACATGCTAATGAAGTTTACTCTCTCACCAGCCGGTGACAGCATGCATCTGCTCTGAGACATTGCTGATCTCATTGTCAGCGTTGAGGCCAGAGTTTGGAAACACTTCTACTTACTAAATCACTAGGGATTTAGACACTTGTGTGTAATGGCCGCATCGACCTTGTCACTGACACTGAACAATGCTGAAGGCCTTCAAATTGCCCAGAGTGGTAATTGAGCATGCCTTTTGAAAACTGAGTGCTAAATTAATGTGGCAAATATGGTAAGTCACCAAGATGTCTAATACAAGAGACAGGAGTTGATTTAAGTACTCATTTGTTTCCATAGGCCTTTATGGATGATGATGATGATGATGATGATAGTTGCACTTATGTGTGTGCATGAACTGTTC